>NC_047668.1:51902839-52275339 GCF_011762505.2 Arvicanthis niloticus | reverse complement strand
TAAGACTAGACTTTATAAGCCATGGTTTTGTAGCCTAAAGAACTAAAGTGTAAAGGGACCTAAGACAAAAACTGCTGTAGTTGGGCCTGTTTCTGAACATCCATGTTGACTCTGCATGTTATCTTACGACATTTTCCCTTAATGAGATGTCAGGGAAGGACTGGTCCTTTCATTCGTGTGTGAAGATATTGCCTCAAAGACATGTAAGACTAAATAATTTTAAGTGTTCATTTTCAGAGTAAACACAACTGAAGCTTAGACGGTATACTAGGGAGCAGTGAGGGTGAAGAGCATGTAGGTCTTCCTGTAGTCTCTTCTACTAGTACACAAACAAGCATTTATCTGTCCTACTACCCAGATATATAACCATGACAACTTCCTCAATAAGGCAGTCAGGGGATAAAGTGGTAGAAAAGGACACAGAGCGAAGTCTTATGTGTCTTATGTGCTGTGAAGTTAGGGAGCCATGCCTAAAGAAAGCCAGAGGCTTTACATGATAATTCTAGCTTCTATAAATGAGCTATTGTGTCAAAGGAAGGCTGGTATTTATTTGGCTCTTTGGAAACAGGGCCATTGAAGACAGAAAGCAAGGCAATAGAGGCCTACAGCTGAAAGGACAGTACAAGGTGACACCCTGAGGACCTTTGAAGATGTCCAGTTACTGAGGATGTACTTCATTTTTAGGGTGGTGAGCAATGGGAATCATTGGCTCTGATGGGACCACAGGAAGCTTTTAGAAGGTTGACATCAAGAGAAAGTGGATGAGTGATATTGAGAAGGCCCAGTAATGATGCTCTCATTCATTCCTTATTTTCAGTAGAGAAGTGCCTATCAAATCTTTCTAACAAACAGTGTTAGAAAATTGGATATCCATAATAATAAAAAAAAACCTAAACAAGGAAAGAGGGAAGGAAGGAAGGAGGGAAGGAAAGGTATTGGCCTATATTTTATACTGTATAAAACTTATTTCAAGGCATGGCTGGTCATATAACTCATAGGCACTGGCTACCAAGTCTGACTATTCCATCTTTGGAACCCACATGTTGGAAAACAGAACCAATTTCTGGAAGCCATCTTCTGTCCTTCGTATGTTTTCCATGATACTTGCAAAGCCCCTCTAGCTCTCCTTACATAGATCCCACAAAAATAGTAAATAAATATATAAATAAATAAATGTAAAAGTAACCTTTAAATTTAATCAGATTTAAATATATTATATTACACTTTATTGTAAAATATAAAAAAAGGTTAAAATCATTTGTATTCTAAGGCTAAGCTAAAAACTTCTATACTTGGAACCGAAATAGAATATATAAGAAAACGTGTTGATAATTTTCCAAACATTTTTTAAAAAGTTATGTAAATTATCCAACAATGAAAAGATTAAACTACAAACTCTCAAGAAACATTTACAAACCACATGTCCAATAAAGGAAAAATATTTAGATTATGTAAATAATTGTCAAACTCAACAGTGATAACAACACACTAAAATATGGGCAAATGATACAGAAGCAGATATTTTAGTGATGAGCACAGACATGTACTGTAAAAGCACATGGAAAAATGTGCAAGGCTCACTCATATGGTCTCTCAGAGATTTCAGTGGCAAGCACAGGGTATGTATTGGTCTGTACCAGGTCTCCTGTGTGTATGTTTTGGATATTAGATTTATGTGTATTTCTGTGTGTGTGTGTGTGTATGTGTGTATGTGTGTGTCCTAAAAATGGAAGAGAGTGGTTCTCTCACTTTTATGCCTGCTCTTGAGACTCTTTCCTTCCTGTTCAGTTGACTTGTCTAGCCTCGATAGGAGGGCTTTTGCCTTGTCTTATTGTATCTTGTTTTGTCCTATTGTCTGTCCTTTTCTGAAGAGGGGGCGTGGATCTGGGAAGAGAGGAGGTGGAAGGCAGCTGAGAGAAGCAGAGGGAGGGAAAACTGTGGTTAGGATGTACTGTATGAGAGTGGAACATTATTATTATTATTATTAAATATAATATTTGATAATATTATATTTAATAATAATATATTTGATAATATTATATTTAATATTTAATATATTAAATAATAATATATTAAATAATAATATATTAAATAATAATATATTTAATAATAATAATATTTGATAATATTATATTTAATAATAATAAATGTAAATAACAATAAATATAATACTATTATTAAATATAATAATAATAAATGTCTAACAACTTTATTCATTATGAAAGTACATATTAAGTCCTAAACAAGATACCCCTATACATTTCAAAATAGCAAAAATCTATTTGAAAATAAAGATGATAACACCAAAAGCTAGCAATGGTGTAGAGAAACCTTAGTGACTCACATACGGTTTGTCACAGTAGAAAGTGAGACACTCACTTAGGAGTACAACTGTTATGAAAAATCAAAGCTTTTGTTTATGCCCATCCATGGAAGCATTTAGCCATTTAATTTGTTATGGTCAGAATGTGAAAATAACTTAAATATCTGTAACCAAATAAATTCTTAAATTATGGTGCATGAATCTCATGGATTATATCTCAGAAATGAGAGTGAGCACACTCTTACTACATCAGACAACCTGGTTGCTTCTCTAGGGAATGGTGCTCAGTGGGAAACAATGTTCTGAAAGGGTGCACACTGTCATCACTTTGTTTATTTCGAAAATGATAAGGTTATAGAGACAACGAACTGATCTAGCCATGGACTAACATTAGGTGAGAGAAACAGGAGAAGAACTTTGATATAAAATATCTACAAAAGGGATCTTTGAGTTTATAATAATGTTTCATATTTTTACCCTGTGTATGTCACTACCATGGCAATGTTTTTACTAGGGAGAAAGTATACATAGGGAACAAGGGGTTTCTTTTATTACTTTTAAAAATTGGAGGTGAATGTAAAATATCTCAACATCAGATTTTCAACTAAAACATCTTCCAATAATCCATAATAATTAAACATTTCAGTATATCACCTCTTTTTAAAATTTCAAATTATATACATACTAGGTAAGTTATTGAGCTCTGGAGATGAATGGGGCTGGTGAACTGCTTGTGCTTGGTTTTCTAGCTATAGAAAGATTTAGAGATACTTTATGAAGATAAATCATTTGGTCTAGCTAGCACTTAAGGAAAGCCATGGTTTCGCTGTGATATGTATTTGATGAAGGGGGTCACTTAGCATGTATGTAGGGAGATTGGAAAGGGTAAGATGATTCAGAAAGGTGATGAGAATCAACAGAAACATCAATTAGCTTTATTTGAGCTCAGAAAAGGGAGCGCAGCATCAAGAATCTTGTCAGGGCAAAGGCAGAGGGTTGGGGTGGGAGGAGCATTGTCTAGTGGCTGCTGCAGTCCTATTCAGCGGTCTTCAACTATGAAGACTGACAGGCTGCTGGAGTAAGACCCCAATTGAGTTCCCAGGTCTCTACATCTTTCTATTGTGGAGACTACTGTCCAGAATGTTGAAGCTACCAGTCCAACAAGAAAATCTTAGCTTTCTATCAATAAATGCTCTCAAAAAAATACTAATAATTAAGAATTCTTTAAGAGAGATTTATTGACTTCTCAGTGGCATTACGCATAATCCTTTTTTTTTTTTTTTTTTTTTTTTTTTTTTTTTTTTTTTTTTTTTTTTTTTTTTTTAGTAGAGACAGCCAAAGGCTAGACCTAGCCACAGTCTACATGACGACATTCTGTAATTCTGTGTACTGGGATTGAAAGGATGCATTTCATTCATTCAAATAGCATAGGTCTCTGACCTAAAGCAGATGTCTAGGGCAAAAGCATTGTGGAATAGAAATACTCTATTTCTTGATGCTCTGACTCGTTCAGGCTCTATGGATCTTTAGGGGTATACACAAACTTTCTTGTGGACTCCCAATTGGGGATAGGTAGCAGAGATGACAAACAGAAGGGTGTTTGAATGCAAAAGCCCCCAGTTCAAGAGTTTCTGAGAATCTGCAGATAACTCTTTTAAAAATTTCCTGTGACAGAGGGAAAGGATTCTGAATTTCTTACTCTTGTTATAATGGTCTTCTTCAAACAGCATTGCCTGGTAGGAAAAGGAAAGATGCAGGTTATAAATTCCTCTGGCTTGAGGTTCTTACTACAGTTTTCTGAAAAATTCCAGAAACCTTCTGTTTGTCATGTCTGCTACCTATCCCCAACTGGGAGTCCACAAGAAAGTTTGTGTATGTCCCTAAAGATCCATAGAGCCTGAACGTGTCAGAGCATCAAGAAATAAAGTATTTCTGCATTGTCTGTAAAGGCATCAGTTTCCCATAGCAGCTGGTCTCTTGGGCATTTCTCTCCACTGCCTACGAAGCACATGAACTTGAGGCAGTGTACTTCCCACCACAGTGTAAGAGCTGGCTAGAGTGGGGGATGGGTTCTGCCTGGAAAGTGCAATTGACTCCATCAACAACCTGCTTCTATTAGCACCTTCCTGAGAGGAGAGAAGCAACCATAAAAAACATGCCACCCAAGTTGTCATGTGAACATTTACTTTTCACAGAAGAGACCTGAGGGAGTAATTAAATTTCTCTGATGGCCTATCTTCTTTAAAGGTTGCTTTTTTTTTCTTCTTCCATAAACACAAAATTACCCTGTGGTGTTTATTTAACGAAATGCTAGAAGATCCCGTATGTGTTTTCACAAGAGAAATTTTTTTTTCTCCTTGTGTACATCTGTCTTAATGTTTTTCGAGGTCCACTCAAGGGACATATTTGAACCCCAGGAGATACTTCATGATGGCAAAAGCTGTGGTAAGTTTGCCCATGAGAAACGAAGCTTTTTTCTGGGGACACATTATTTTTGTTTGCATGTCTACTTGAATAGAGATAGATACAAAATTAAATCTGGCCAGGGGGTTGATCCAGGAGCTTATATGGTAGTTGGAGGGGGCATACAGAAGTACCAGAGCTAGAGAAAACAGGCTGGCCGGGATATAGCCCCAAGGCGATAAATGAAGGTCTGGAGACTTGCCAAAGCAGATCATTGTAGCATAATCAGCACAAAAGAGGCACCAGCAGCTGATGAAATATGATCTTAAGGGAAAACTCAAATCTAGTTATTAATGGAGAGAAAGAGCCAGCCTGGGCTTGAGAAGTGATGTGAAGTAGAGGAACATGAATAGACATAGTGATTAGATAATGCCAGTTCCTTCCTTGCTGCCCAGAGAGGATACGAAGGAGAGCTGAGCTACACATACGCTAGCTTCCTGGTTGTTGCTATCATATTCAGTATATAAAGAAGTGCCCGAATGCACAGACTGGCCCATCTGTGCCTTAGCAGATGGAATGGGAGTTGCCCAAGTGAAGAGCACAGTATGATTTAAGACCAGCTCTAAAGGACATGATACTTAGGGTAGTTCAAATACAATTACATTAATGTGGCTGTCTCAAATTCTTAACTGAATGAATAGTTTCTGAATTGATTTTATTGTTTAAAATCATGCTAGTTAATGGCTTTTCAAAATAAAATTGCCTTTGGCTGACTTAAACATCAGTAGAAGATTAAAAAATTAATTTGATTGTATTTTAAGCCCCAAATCAAGATTTCTATAAAATTGAACATATCCCATTTCCTCCCTTTTAAACTGACTGATTTTTGACCACGTGATGAGCCAAAAGCAAACCAAATTACAAACAGGCTCTGCTAAATCTTAGCTCAAACCACAAGAAAATCTTCTATTTGCCATGAACTCTTGGATAAGATGTTAAATGCCCCAGTTTCTTCAACAGAAAATAAAATAAAGAAGGTAAAACACTTATCTTTGTAAATCTCTTGTGAGGATGCTTGTGAAGTTACTAATGTAGTTATCAGTCTATGGGAGACTCTCAGTAAAAGCTTTCTACATAATTTTTATTATATATATGTATATGTATATATATATCTGATCAATATATATATATTATATATATATATATATATCTATATATATATAATATATATATATATATATATATATATATATATATATATATATATATATATTGATCAGATAGTTCTATAGGGTATATACTTGTCTTCAGTGTTGAAAGTCTCACATAGGAAGAAAAAGCATTCTGGATGAAACCAACAAAGGGCAAATATACAAAGACAATAATAAACAGGAAATATTTGGGCTAGCTTTTTTTTCCCAGAGCATTAATACTGATCAAAAAGACAATAAAGAAAAAGTTAGATAGTGGAAATTTTCATGTGTCACAAGTTTGAACTTCATTTTCTAAGTTAGCTGTTGCCAATTATAAAGCTAAATAGCAAGTACTTTGTGGTTCAGGGTCATTCATTTTGTGTCAAAATTACTCCTTGATGCTCTGCTAGCAATCTGAGCAGCCACAGGTAAATAAACCAGTAGATATGGAGGGATTTCAGTAAAACTTTATTTATAAAAAAAGACTGATGAGACCAATTTTTGGGGGATTTTTTTTTTTTTGGCGTAAGGACTATAATTTGCTAATTAACATTCTAGGTGAAACAGATCAAGTCTAGAATTCTCTTTATTCCCTAAGTTTGCCTCATGCCAAGCTAGTTATAGAACACCCTCATATTAGGTTTAATTAATTCATTTAATAAATATTTAAGTGACCACAATCACTAAGGCACTATTGCTACCTTCCAGAGAAATAGATATTCCTGGAGTTTATGTTTTAGTAGAATAGGAGACCTATATCTTTTACTGTACTATCACTCAAATTAATTAGCAAGGGTTAATGTAGAGTTCTTAGATTTTTTTTTTCACACAGAGAGACCATCATGGTGCTGTATATCTATCTAGCTATCAGCAAGATACTTGACAAAATATTCCTTGATGTTCCCATGGACTTGATGAAGCATGTGACTGAGTGATGATATGTCTCAGTGTTGTGCAACCCAGATGAATGACAGTTCTCAATGAAGGCTGATTGATTGATCACTGGCAGCCCGGAGAGCAATTTCCAGTGACCTAGAGGGCCATGTCCTTTTCTCTGTGCTGCCCATCCTTTCTATCGATGACTTAGATGAAAACATGGAGAGCATACTGATCAAATTTGCAGATGCTATAAAGCAAAGAGAGACACAGCCAATACAGCCAAGCTCTAAAATGATTTTGACAGGCTGGAACAATAGCCCCAATCTAACAAGAAGAAACATAATAGGGATGAATAGAAGGTCCTGTACTTGGGTTCAAAAGTCAAATTGCATATGAGGTAGGAAGGAAATGGCTAAACAGCATTATCTGAGAAGCCTTAGAGATAGCACTGAAAGAGACACAGTGGGTGTTCACCACACAATGGTAATGGCAATGCTGCCTGTGATGCTGTGTTCAGGGTGAGAGAGGCGATAGCGTTACTACAGCAAGTAAACATTAGATTGTCCATTCATGTGGTCAGGAGTGCTGAGAAACATAAGCAGACCCACTTTTAGTCAAGGCAAAAAGCTCTTTGTGAGAGGAGAAATCTTAAGAACATCAGGATTCATGAAGACTATGTGGTTAATGAGCATTGTATCCAGGGAGCTCACCACGAGGGAAACCCAAGAATGATCCCTTGAAAGTGCTTTTTACATCTCTAGCAAAACTTGAATCTCCTGTGAGGTTTCAAGGATGAGTGGATGATTCTAGAAAGATATGTCCTCTGGGCTAAATGATGCTCCAAGGGCCCTAGGCTAGCAGATTCTAAAAGTCATTTTTGCTTTGTTTGGTGTCCACAGCAATGCCATCCATGAGGCAGAGTAAGAAATCTGCATCAAATAATCAAAATGTGGCAAGCAAGCAGAAATAAGCTTGCTGGGAAACTTAGAATAGATGGGACAGAGGAGGGCCTTGTTTGGCATAGGTGGGAGAGGAGGTCCCGTGAAGGCTGGATGCCCCAATGTAGGGGTATTCAAGGGTAGGGAAGTGGGAGTGGGGAGGTGGGTGGTTGGGGGCACATCCTCATAGAAGTAGGAGGAGGAGGGATGGGATAGGGGGTTCCTGGGTGGGTGGGGAAATGGAGCAAGTGGATCACATCTGAAATGTAAATAAAATATCTAATAAAAAAAACAACAACAACAATAAAAACCATAAAGAAACTTCCTAAGGTATTGAGCCAACCTTGATCCTTCAAGAAATGTCACAAAATAAAAGTTTCAAAAATGGAGATTCAATTAAAAATTTCTGATTGATTTTGAAATCTGTTTTTATTTAACATTGTTACTAAAAATAATTCTAAAATACACTTGTACATTTAATAAGTAACACGAACAGGTGAATGAATGAAGTATGATTAAATACTAAATCCCCAATGCATTTCTTTCATTTGTAGGATTCCTGAGGGTAGCCTGTCTGGTTTCATCTGATCTGGCCCTGTCTTACCTCATTAAAAGCAGTGCCACCGTCTCTTTAGTTCAGGAACTTGAACTCATTCCATTGCTTCTGGGTTTCGACATTACTATTATATCTTATGTTATAGTACTTTGTCTTTTTATTCCACACTGCTCAATCTTTAGTATATCTATTTATGAGCATATATCTATCATCTATCTATCTATCTATCTATCTATCTATCTATCTATCTATCTATCATCTAGCTAGCTAGCTAGCTATCCGACATCTATATATCTAGGTCAAATTGCTATGATAAGACACCAGGAAAAAGGCAGCTTAAGGCCAAGACATGGTTATTTGGACCCTTCAGCCTCAGAGGGTTAGTGTTCATGGCCATTATGGCAGGGGCTATGGCAGCAAGCAGGCATGAAACTGAAGCAATAGCTGAGTGATCACATCTTGAAATACAACCACAAGGCAGAGAAAGAGAGACATCAGGCATAGTATGAGTTTTTTGAAACATCAAAGCCAGCCCACATGACATGGCCACGTGCCCAAATGGCACACTTTCTAATCCTTCTCAACTAGTTTCCCCAACCAGGAACCAAGTATTCACACATAGGAGCTCACGGAGACAGTCCTCATCTAAATGAACCGCCACACTACTCCATCTCCCCAAATCTGGATGAGGGCACCACTTGATGCTGGGTAAGAACACCCTGTCTTCGTTATCATTTCTCATAGTAAATGATTGACAGTTTACTATATATTTCTTGTAAGCCCCAGGAAAGAAGAAACCATAAAACAAATTTATTCATTGCTACATCTTCAGCATTTAGCTTAGTGCACTGCAAAAATATGTGTTTGATACATTTTTTTTTTAATTGAACTAATTCATGGAAGGAAGTAAGAACTTTAAGGACATCATTTTAGCAATCAATAAAAAAATATGATAAGCAAAAATGGCAGGAATATTGTCAGAAGCCCTCCACCCCAATGTGCACTTATGATAGAACAAGAGAGTTGCATTCCAATGATACAAAGTTCAGCAGGATGTCAATCAATGAACAGATAAGAACATAAACAATATTCAGTCATAGAAAGGATATTCTTTGCAGCAGCATGGCTGGCAATGGATAACCTTATTTTTTTTAAGTAAAATTTCAGATACAGAATGACAAATATTGCTTGTTTTTACTTAAAAGCAAGTGCTAAATGACTGATGACAAAGAAATAAGAAACAAGATATTGGTTTGCAGAGTTAGGGAAGAGTGTTAGGGGTGTGGAAAAAGAATGTTAAACAGATAAAGGGGCTCAGAGCCATAGGACAAATGAGTTTTCAGTTACTAATAATTAGGCAAATATTTCAAACTAGCTAGGGGAGAGGAGCTTGACTGCTTCTAATATAAGAAAGATAAATGGGTAAAGATGGAATGCCAGTTGTCCCAATGTGCTCTTATAACTGCAATGTCATGTAAGATAGATGTATGAGTAATTATTATGTTCTAAATATAATTAACAATATATTTAGAAAAAAACCCAGAATTCTATTGTAAATCTTAGAGCTCAAGGCAAGATTTTAATGGGCTAGCACCTTTACTTGGTGTCTTATTGATTGGAAAATAGATGTCCATTTAAATGAACTAAGTACACATTGATGTTGTAATTCTACAGGACTTTGAAAACTCTGTAGAAGGTAAAACTCCCATGTGCCCTGAAGAAACTATCTCTAACTTATATGAAAGCCTGTTGCTCCTTAGAAGCCTTGTTCAACATTAGTATTCATGTCAAGTAGAGCATCCTCCTGCCCCGTTAAATGATTCAAAAAACAACTAACAAAGAAACCAAATGGCAATCCACAATAATTCTACTCTTCCAGACAATATGGAGCCATTATTCATTTAATAGTATAAACATTACTCTCCATCCCAGGGTTACTAACTTCTGAGTCTTTAATGGACTTCAGATTGTACTTAAGGGATTAAGAGACAAGTTTGTAATTGATTCTCTTTGTTGGGGGAAATAAAGAAGATGAGTATTTACCTGGTCATGGGTTATGTTACTGATGGAATGTAAAAGGGCTCTCAGGGCTTACAGCTGCAGTAGAGATTCTTTCCTTCATCTCAGAGGCACATTTGTGATTAATTCCTAAAAAACAGACCTACAAGAATTGGTTCTTTTAGTAAGCACTGACTTCCAAGTAACATCTTCACTAAATTATTCACAAGCTCAAACAATTCTCTCACACTTTCACTGTGTGCCTACTAGGTTCCAAGCACCTTGAAATCTCTAGAACAGCATTTCTCAACCTGTGGGTCACTACCCCTTTGGGAGTCACATATAAGAAATCATGAACATCAGATATTTACGTTATGATTCATAACAGTAGGAAGACTAGTTATGAAGTAGCAATGAAATAATTTTATGGTTAGGGGTCACCGTAGCACATGGAACTGTATTAAAGGGTCACAGCATTAGGAAGTTTGAGAACCAGTGCTCTTGAGAAACAGGGTGAGTCGTATTGAATAGCATAATAGTCAATTCCAATCTTCAGTGGAATGATGTCTAAGATAAGTGTTGAATGCATAATCGTGCACATAAATAAAAAATTCAAAAATTGCAGCAAATACCCAAAAGAAAAAGAAGGAATACTGATGAAAAGGGAGAGCTTAGAGTTGGGAAGAACTTGAAAAAAAGAGGGTGATATAGTTGACTCTTCAAGGAATAGCAGGTTCTCTCTTGGTTTTCTGTTGCTCAATGTGAAATTATACCTCTGGCACATGTTTCTGTATCCTTAGCAATGTGTCATGGCTATTCTTGGTTGTCAGCTTGACTACATCTGCAATTAACTAAAACCCAAACGTCTGAGCACACTTGTGAGGCATTTTTTTTCTTCATGAAATCAATTGACACGGGGAGACTCACTTTTAATCCTGATCCTTGAGGGATGAAAACTTCAGTCCAGATCTTTTGAGGTGAGACTATCTACCTTTCATTTTGATCACACCCTTTGGTGGCAGCCTATGTAAAGTACATGGAAGAAGGAAGCTTTCTCTTTTGCATGATTACTCTTGCCCTTGCTTGCAAGTCCACTTCTTCACTGGTATTAGAGCCCATTTTATCTGGAGTCTGACATATAAAGAAGAGTAGCTGAGATATCCAGCCTTGAGGACTGAATGACTCGTGGATTCTTGGACCTTCCCTTCATAGGCAGCCATTGTTAGATTAGGTGATCAAGAGTCTGTAAGAAATTCTAATAAATACCCATTATATTATATTATGTTATATTATGGATAGATAGTCAGTCACTCTAAAACTTCTGCTACTCTACAGAACCCTGACTAACATACAATGTTACTTTATGTCATATCATTACCATTCATTGCTTTTCTGTTTCAGTGAGACTTCAGTAAGGAAAACTGAGCCACCACAGATAAAGTGAAAATGAAGATTTGACACATAAATTTGAGCTTTAGTAAAGTCATAGGACCAGGAAGTGAGAAGCTAAGAATCAGAGAGCCAAGCAGGAGCTCATACCCACAGAATCCCTGATGCAGTTAAGCAGAAGAGAGTCAGGAGGAATAGAACAGATGTTATCACCTTCAGAATGAAGTATAACCTCAGATGGGACATTTTAGAAAAGCCTATGGTCTCAACCCACATTGGGGGAACTGCTGACCAAAAGACAACCCTAACCTTTATGCTATCACTGCCTATGTGACTCTGTATGCAAGCAACATGTTGTACCTGTGGATTTCCTGGAGTAGCAGGATGAAGTGAATGCTTAGAATACAACTTGGATTGTGAGAGATACCTATGCCCTTTTATTACCGTGTGTTCCTCCCACAGTTTTCCAAGAAGAATGATCTTGAAATCATCTCTGTTTTCCAAATCTCCTGTAATTGCAATCCTTACTGGTGAAGACTCCTAGTTTTGGCACAGGGATTTTATGTCCTGGGTGACTCTTCTACCCTGGCCGACCAGGGACGATGCTGATACTTTAATATTTTGATGCCAGCTTTAATAAATAACATCAGAGGGCACAGGGGAGAATCGTACCAGCCTTAATTTGGAGAACTCTTCCCAAGTTGACCTAGTTGATCAAGCAAGGCAGGTGGATCTCATTTCAAAGCTTTGTGCTGAGCAATATTTACAGGGACCAGTTTCTAGCCATTGTGATGCTAGCCCATTAGGAGTCTCCTTAAGAAACATCTCTTAATTGTGTCTTTAAACATTTATTGGATCATTTTTTTTGAGAATTTCATACATGAATGCTGTATGTATGTCATTTCTACTCCACACTCTTAGTTGCTGACTCCCTCCATGCTTCTCTCACCCCCTTTCCATCTCTTCTTTGTAAAGTGTGTGTGTGTGTGTGCATCCGTGCATCTGTGTGTGTCCATAAATATAACCTGTTGACATCACTTAGTGTTGTTCATAGGTATATATGTTTAGGAATGACTTCTTGGGAGCTCAAATATGAAGAATAATGATTTTCCCTCTTTCAACAACTATCAACTGCCTGTAGCTCTTCATCTAGGAGTGGAGCCTTGCAAAGGTTCCCCTACCCATGTTGGGATGTCAGCTGGTGTTTTCATTATGCAGGCCTTGTTTAGGCAATTCTATTTTCAAAATGCTAGGATACAATCTGCTGTCCTATATAGAAGACACTATCTTGTAACAGAGCTCCAGGCCTTAGGCTCTTACAGTCTTCTGCCCCCTCTTTTGTAATGTTCCCTGATTCTTATGTGGGGGTGTTGTGTTATACATGTATCAGCTGGGCTTGAGCCACTATGGTCCACTGTTTTCTGCATTTTGACAAGTTGTGGATCTCTATAATGATCTCCATCTGATGCAAGAAGGAAATTATTTGACAAGGGATGAGAGCTGCATTTATGTGTGGATGTAGTAGTAAGTATTTAGAATTCATTTGGGAATTATACTGATCTAGAAATGTGACAGTGATGGATCCATGGCCTCACCAATGACAGCTAGTTAGCTAAGTGTATAGGGTGGAAACCAGGCATAATTTCCATCTTACTGACTGGCCTCTAAGTCTGAGTTATGGAATGTAAATGACACTGTTGCATCCTTGGATACATCTTGCCATCTTGGCCATTGGTATGCTTTGTAGGCTTGAGAGCCAAATAAGACTTTTAAGTTACTTGGCAGCTTATGTAACAACTTTAGATGCCATGAGAGATTGTCCTCAGGGAGAAGGCTTCCAGATCAATACAAAATTTGATTCCTCCAAATCCTATGTCAGAAGTGTGTGGTATCTTCAGTAAAAGGATTTTACCTTCAAGTTCTTGGAGGCAGCCAAGGTCTTAATATTGTTTGGTGGGGTTACTTAGAATCCTCTCACCAACAATTTGAAGTGTAATTACTGATACCTGAACTGGGATTTTGATAAATAAGTCTATGGCTCTTGGCGGGAGCAGTATCACCCCAAGTGGCTAGAATCCATTTAAATTATTTATACATATATGCCCATACTCATATATATTCTATATGCATTTTAAGTAAACATAAAATAATGATCCCTTATGGCAACACAAATTTAAAATAATAATTTGGTTGGTGATGAAATCAAACTCAAATTTATATTCAAACAGGTTGTGGGTTGGTTTTTGTGAGTATGCATTTTAGTATCTATTGTTCTCATTGGCTTCCTTGAGTGACTTGAAATGAATACCAGAGATGTCTAGTGTCCTGGGACTTAAAAAGAAAACTAGCCCTATGTTTATGGGTGCATGGGGTAGAGGGGCATCTTATGTTATTACAGAGGAGAGTGTGCTGCATTACTAAATGAGGGGAGTTAGTGGATCCCAAAGGCTGTCCTTTATGATTTCTTTCTATGTTCCAAAAGGCCATCGTTGATTGTGGGAAACATCTTTTGAGACCGGGGTGTGCTGAAATTACTACAAGAAGGTGAACATTTAAAAGTCAAAATGGTGGGTATTAACAACAAAGAACGAAGAAAAAAGCTGGCAGAAAAAAACCAACTAAGATCTGCGAAGAGAAGAAAAAGGAGCGGTGTGTGTGTGAATGTGTGTGTGTGAGTGTGTGTGTGTGTGTGTGTGTGTGTGTGTGTGTGTAGTGTGTAGTGTGTCTGGCAGTACAATTCAATAATGTCTGAGAAAGGCTTGGATTTATTGAAAACGAAGCAGGCAAGCTCGGGGCCATTCGTTCAGGCTTGGCCCTTATAAATGATTTGGAGGACTTTGTAGTGTGGTAAGTAAGCATAATGGTTTTTGTATTGAACTGTAGCACCCTTGGACAACTTAAAAGAACCAAGATTCTCTAGAATTCAATTTACTTTGCATTAACGGGAGATCTGACGCTCGCCTGCACTAACTGCTTCTTTTATCTGAGCTGCTAAGCAGTCACGTGGCTTAGGAAGAAAATTAAGAGATTTTACATTTGTTGCTCTAAGCAAAATCATTTTGTTATCTACTTTAATGAGAGCGTGGATGAGTTTTCCTGTTTTAATAATCACTGTCTTAAACTTCTCTTCCATGAAGGCAATATCAACAAAAACTCTCCAGAGGTTTTATCGTTATGCAATTAGTTTTTCTCTCTCTACCATTTGAAGTCCCTGAAATTATTTTTAAAATAGAAAGAGGCATTTTCTTTTACTGAGCTCGCTGGGCACATATAAGGAAAATGGACATTACAACATTGCTTTGGAGAGCCGATTGGCATAATCTAAGGTCTTTGTTGTTTGAATTCATAGTTGAGTTGAGTAGTTTTTTATCTTATTTTATTGTTCTATCTGTACATACACAATCTCTGGGGGTTTGGGTAAGTCCTACATTCACTGTAGAGAGAATATGTATGTTCATTCTGCTGAGAAATCCTAAGAACCAGGAAAATTTGTTCTGAAATACCATGCATCTAGTCTTCTGGGTGAGTCTATCTTGCCTGTTTAAAGACAGACAGGTCATAATCTCTATGGTTCCACATTTTGCATCCAAATCGTCTATTATGCCCCACAAAATGATGTCTTATCAACTCCTCCAGACTGGAGGGAGGCAGCCCTATTTCAGACTGAGGTTTAACACTGCATCTATTCTTAATGCATTTATGCATGTATTATTTCTATTCTCTCGGCTTCTAGCGTACTTGAAGAATGCATAATGAAAAAAATTAAAGTCAGACAGTTTAAGTAGGCAAAAAGTATTAGAAGTGCTGTCTTGTCAAGCACAAGTTAAAAGGGAACTATTTGGAATTGTTACAAAGTATCAGGCAGGGTTACACTATTTTAATTATCTGAGACAATGTATTTAGGACAGAGATTTTTCTCTTGGGAATAAATATTAGGCTGTAACACTTTAAGCAGGGTGCTATGCAATTATGTCTTTAAGACTAATGTTGCAGAGTATGCTCATATGTATGTTTATGGAATTTTTGATGTCACAACAAAACAAAGGTATAATAAACAATGTTCAGGAAAGAGATTCCTGCAAAAGGCTAGTCTAATAGGATCTAAGTTGCTCTTACATCATATATTGATAAAAGGATCAGATCAAGAATGTTAAGAAGACATGTTGACAGAGCCATAACAGCCACAAAATAGGGACCAGTGCAACTTTGTAAATCTCTTTTTTCAAAGGGAAGTTACTGCTCATGCTTTCTAATAAGCTGAAACTTTCAGTACAATATTAATAATTGTGATGATTTATATTCCCATGATTGCTAAGGGTGTTGAATGATTTTAAAAAAGATTGCTTAGACATTTTTCCTTTGAGAACTTCCTGTTCTGACTCATAACTATGGTTTTTTTTTTTTTTTTTTTTTTTTTTGATTGGACCATTTGTTTTCTTGATTGTTCTTTGAATTCTTTATGTTCTGGATTTTAATTGTTTGTCAGATGTAAAACTGGCAAAGACTCTCTCCCACTCTGTGTGTGTTCTATATCCTGCCAGAGGCACCCAGAGATTCTCTGAAACATGTGAGACTTGAGATGATCAATGATTCACAGTGAACAAAAGAGAGATACAAAACTGCTTAGGTAGAGAATAAATAATTTGCTAGAAGTGACCATGTTAAGTTCTTACTGAAGAGATAAAAAAAAAAAAAAAAAAAAAAAAAAAAAAAAAAAAAAAAAAAAAAAAAAAAAAAAACCACAGGATGTGTGTGCTCTTTGATTAAACCTCAAGGCAAAGAGAAAATACCAGCCATTCCAACAGCCCTGCTGTTTTGTGTAGCTTTAGTTTCACTGTTGGCTTCCTTAAGTCAATATGAATTGTAGAACTCTGACATCATAGAGGCTATGCTAGCTAGGCTTTTAATTGTCAGAAGAAAGCTAACATAAAGCACTATAATGAGCACCAAGGTCAGAAAGACAACCAGAATTCTTGGCCTGTGGGAATCTACAGCAATCAATAATAAATAGTTCAGATGATCTCAGAGGCAAGAGGATGGGCAGCCAATAGTCACAAACTGATCTGACCTAGCTCTCAGAATCCAAGTCTGTTAAATGAAGAAAGATGGGCTTATGATGCCAAAGCAAATGTACATGTATGAGTTACTCTGCTCTTCCCAACAACCGTACTTGGCCTCTTACATGCTTAACTGCATATATTTGGGAGGGGAATTCACAGACTTTAACAAATCCTTTTGACATTATATCTAAGCTGTCCCTGGTACCTAGAGATCCACATGCAGTCACCAACTTTATACTAGAGTGGAGATATCAACATATCAGGGGATGAATGAGACAAATGGTGTTCTGGCTCAACTCTATCTATATGGGTCCAGTATATCCATAGACTCACCCAAAACTTATTTTTCGTAGACTCTAAAACCTTATTAGAGTTCCCTGACCTTCAGAATAAGAGGCAATTATTACTAGAAAGGTCAAGTAGAAGATTGAAAGTGCTCACTCCACCTGGTAGGGGATCCCAGGACTCATCCAAGATGATAAGCAAAAGCTATAGCAAATCAGAGATGAAACTAGATAGGCTAGGGCTATTCTCAAAGACTTAAAAGATGCCAGATTTTAGCTCACCTCCAGACCCCCCCCCCGTGCTTTCATTTAAATAGCAAAGAATCAAATGCATGCTTCTTATACCTCTTTTCCTCTCTGGCAGGAAAAAGAAAACAATTTTGGAAGTGTCATTGGTCAGAAATTAAGTTTACCTGATCTCCTCAGCAGGACTTCTGTTCTTAGCCATGCTTTCCCGATCTCACTGATGGATGTAAAAAGTACTTAAGTGCAGGGTGGTAAGGGAGAGAAAGGAAAGTTAGTAGCTCAGTTACTGGGAATAGAGGGCAGAGAACAAGGAGAAGAAAGGGCTGGCTGAAGAGTGACTTGATCATGTGGTATGCTTAGGTAGTGGTTAGAATTTTGTTCAAATAAAAGTGATCAAGTATTTATATAATTAATTATGAAAAGTATTCATAGAAAGAAAAATATCTACAGTGAAATAAAAATATTAATATCCAAGTTACCTCAGGATATTTTCTTCTAATACGTGAATTGTTACCATGTTACTAACATACAAATGCACATACAGTTGATGAAAACCAAGTCCTAACTAGCTACTCAGCCCTACTTTTTTTTCCTTGTCTGAATTTTTCTTTCCATTAATTGATTTACTCATTGACTTTGCATCTTGTTCACAGTTCCCTACCCCCACCCCGTCACATGGCCTCTCCCCCCTTCCTTCATCTCTGATAAGAGGAGGTCCCTCCTGGGTGCCAATTCACTCTGGTGCCTCAAGTCAGTTAATCTCTTCTGACTAGTGTTTAATTTGAAGTCTTCCCTATCAATAGCAAAAATAGCTCAGCCAGTTTGCTTTCATCTTCCATTTACCTTTAAGAACATTTGCAAAATTATTGACCAAATTTAGGAAGCTGTATGAAACAATAAAGCTCCTCTTCATGTGTATCTGGGATAATTTGTGCCAAATGAATCAGAATGACATGCATAGTTGCCGGGCAATTTCTTTATATAAAAGTTGGTGTGTGTCTTTGTAGAGTAGTAGTTCTCAAGTGGTGGGTTGTGACTTTTTTTGGGAGGGTGGGAGTTGTCACATATCAGATTTCAGATATTTATATTCTAATTCATAGCAGTAGCAAAATTACACTTATGAAGTAGCAACACCATGAGGAGCTCTATTAAAGGGTCACAACACTAGAATAAAGAAGCAGAAGCTTTACACATATGTTTTATTTTCGTTGATTTTTTAAAAATTTTTTTTTACTGTGGAATGAGTGCACTTCAGAAGAGGAAAATCTGAATAAACAGACATGAGCAGAATTGTGGTTTAGGAGTTGTGTGAAACAGGATAGTTACTAGTCTCCCACCACACCCTTTCACTAAGTCTTTTCTCAAGCAATGTAGACTCATTGCTTTCTGTGAAAGAAAAATTTGAAAACTGGAATTATCAAAAATGTTCTTCAACCAACTATGAGGGGAAAAAGATTGAGAAACCTGTGGTATTGTCTGTTAAGCATGAACATATGAAGATCACGTTCTGGCTTGACAAGTTGGGAGGATTTAAAGCTCAGTTGCAGGAATGGCATTACTATTTCTCATAGCCATGACTAATATTTATGTATTGTTTCCTCAAATTTTATAAAATTTATCAATGCACTTAAAATGATGAAGAAATTGTCTTTCCTTTTATAATATGAAACTAATTTAGTGTGTAATTTACTATATAAACTCATTTCTAGCATACCACATAGTTCACAGAAAATAATTTTTTCTAAGATCTGGCCATAATCTTTTTTTATTATTATTTCTCTTTCATGACAATGATTGAAAAATATATTCTGTTCTGAGAGAGGATGTTGTTTGGTATCAAAAACTCTCTGTAGTTCTTTGCCAAAATTATTTCTAAGTTTACAAAGTAGAGGTGAGGGACAGTAAAAGGGAATCAAACATAGGTGACACGACCATATTGTTAGGACATGTTGAGCTTGAAGAGTCACAGAAATAACCAGTAGATGGTATCATGTGGGCAGATGGATACAAGACCCTGAAGCCCACAAGAGAAGCTTGGGTTTGAGATGTAAATTTGCAGGAAGACACTGAAATAACGACAAAGGATGTGATTGCCTGGCAAAAATGTGCTATGTGGGAACTTGATACAGCCAAGAGCTGTGCCATGAGGCATATTGATGACTGAAAGTTAAAGGTGAGCTAGCAAAAGAACAGAGGAATGGCCAAAAATGAAGAAGGTAAAAAAAAGAACAAATAAGGGGTACAACAGCGTACGTATAAGCTGCAATCCTGTGGTAGTTTATTAGGGGGCAATGTGAGAACAAAATGATGTGCACAGGACTCAAGAGCCAGAAATATTTGCTGACTAGGTTCAAGGAGTGCTATGGATGAGGGCCAAGTCTCAGAATGCTGGAGAATAGAAGGTTAGGGAACAAACAAAATGTTCCAAGTATTTAAGAACATTGGCTATAATGGAAGGAAGAGAACCAGTGGAGCAGTACCTGGAGTGGGCTGACTGCATAGATTCTGGGAGAGAGAAAGGGGCTGAGGATGTGATAGAACCATCTGGTAGTTTCAGCTTTCTTTGGATCCATATCTGAGGCATCGTTGTTGAGATCAATGTCACAATGTTTTTATGTTTGTTTTCTGTTGGTTTATCCTTGAAACTTTACCATTCTCAGTCTTATTACAATAACATAAAAAACTAAAGTACAATAAACGAGTTCTTAGGGAAAAGGAATCTTGGTACTTTAAGGATAATTAGAATTTTGAGGTAGATTCAGTTTCTTTCTTTTCTTTCTTTCTTTCTTTCTTTCTTTCTTTCTTTCTTTCTTTCTTTCTTTTTTTCTTCCTTCCTTCCTTCCTTCCTTCCTTTCTTTCTTTCTTTTTTCTTTCTTTCTTCTTTTCCTTTCTTTCTTTTTTCTCCCTGCCTTCCTCCCTCCCTTTCTCTCTTCTTTCCTCCTCCTCTCCCTCCTCCTCCTCTTTGATGTATATTTCCATGGTTTCTCGAACACTTTGATGAAGGCTCTATCCTTTTACATTCTGTATTTTGGGAATCTTTCTCAAGGACTGGTTGGTAATATACACATCATATATTTTTGGTTGCTCTGTTTGTGTATCATTGAGCTATATAACTCAATAGTTAAAAATGTCACACAAAGTAATTAAAAAATTAGCAAGACAAATAAATAGACACCTTTTTAGTGAAGATAAAGAAATTGCCACCATACTTTTAATGAAAATTTAACAGTTCATACTTACCATGGAAATATAAACTCATTTAGAGTGTGTTATTATCTTACAACTATCAATATTATTATTATTTGGAAAAACAAAATCAAGGATATGGAAGAGCTGGAACATTTGTACTTTGTTGATGAGAATGGAAAATAGGGCATTTTCTTTGGCTGAGAATATGAGAACTCTTGTATAATTTAAATATAGAATTATCAGATGATCTAAAAAAATCTACTTTTGGATATTAATCTAAAGAAACTTAAATAAGGATTTTTGAATCAGCTTGAATTCCTATTAGCATGCTAATATTTGGTGGAGAACCATTTGTAAAAGTCAAGATATAAAAAGAATGCTCACTAGACAGATTAACTGACATACTATGACATATATATTAACATTCCTCAGCCCTAACTAAAAGGAAAATATGACATATATGGCATGTATAGAGTGTAAAGAAATTATGGTAGAGGAAATAATCTCTTCACAGGAAAGATGCTGCATGATCCTACTACCATGTAATGCATAAAAGTGTTGAGTTCATCAAATACAAGACTGGAGTTGTGGTTTTCAAGAACCATGGTAGTAGAGAGTGGGTAAGCAACAGGCATATGTTAGAGAGGTTTACTGTATAAGATCATCTCTGTTGTCGACATCTGTTCAAAGCTTTAAGAGAGTAGTATCATGCTGTGCTGCTATCTCAGTAGCACACAATAAAAGAAAATCATACCCAGTAAAATAACAAATAAGTCTTTAGGGAAAAGGGCCTTAATATTTATACAATAATTAGAGAAGGAAGAAAAGCTTTGTGAATATGCAAATAATTACAGTTAAATTAATTACTTTGCAGAATCATTCCTTTGCAACTTTTGTTTTGATTCAGTAAAATCAGACTTGTTAGTGCCCCCACAGTCTCATGGACAGTTCTTCATTGATTTTTAAGTCAGTAAGTCAAAAGGAGTCAGGAAATTAATGGTGGTATTTTGAATTTGGTAGTATTATTATTCATTAGTCTTTTTAAGCCATATCAGACTAAGGCATTATGAAAATCTACTATTGGATCATATAACATGTATCCAGCCCATTGTTTTCTGAAGTGGTGCCAAGACTTCTCATTTTCTGTTCTTTTGGTTGTATGGCTGCAATATAAAAATTATATCCGTAACTAAATAAGATTACTGATTTTATTTTTAGATATATTAAGCTGTTATGATTTGACTTCCTTTATTAGCATTTAAGAACATAATTTTCTGGGCTGGTCATGCTCAATGAAATGCCTACAGCTTTAAATGCCCCTATACTGCTAGTAGCACTAAGGAACCAATTAACGGTGGAATAGATGAAAATTTATCATTAATCTCCTGTTAAATCATAATAAGTCTTGAACTATCCCATTTGAATTTATCATATCATTGTACCATATTATATTGTTTTTGCATATATAAAGATTTTGATCCTGCTTCTAAGAAGATAATAATCTTTCTCTCCGGGTTCATGGCCACCACAACTAGACACTGCATTTCACGGGATCTTTCTATTGCTCTCATTTTCCTCCCTGCTATCTAGACGTAGAAGCAACTTTAGTAATCTTAGATACACCTCATGTGTTGGTAGAACTGTCTCTTTGGTCAAGGAACTTCATTGTTTTATACAGCAAAGATTTCCCACTCATACATCTAGGTTTATGAGAGTGAATCTTGTTTTATGAACATGTATCTTGATAGAACACTTGCTATAACCATTTAGATTTAGTACCTGGAAGTAGAAGTCTAAAATAACAAAAACTGAAACTAGATGACAATATCTCAAAGGCAACCACAGGGTTGGTGAAAAAACAGATACCACAGTCTATAGGGATGACATAACAGATATGCCATGGCAAATCATTCATGGTAATCTAGAAAACAAAACAACACATGAGCCCATGGATAACTGACCCTCTGGAAAGTGATTGGATGGTGCCTGAATAAAAAATCCTTAATGCTTTCAGGAAGATATAAAAAGGAAAATGACAATGAAAGAGAATTTGCAAAAGTCAAATTAAAGGATACAGGCTCTTCAGAAAATCATATGATTAGTATGTTACTAATATAATAATTTCAAATATTCATAGAGCAAGGAGTATGGACTAGACACTAATTCTGGATCCTAAGGCACCTTTTAGAAGGCATGTAGGAAAGTATATTGGATGAGGTTTCTTTGAAGTGGGATCTACGGGTACCATGCAGAACAAGCACTTATTAAGTTCTGGAGAGAATTGTAGGTTTAGGGCTGCTTTACAAATTTTTCAGCCTTTTGGCATTGTATCAGCTAAAAACTCTATAAGACAACAATTCAATCCCCACTCCACCCCTGAAAAGTATATATACTTTCCAATTTAAATATCAGATATGGACACATAAGAGAACCTTCTAGAAGATAAAGCTGAAAATATAGAAGGGCAATGAACAGAGATTGTAGAGAAAAGAGCATGATGACCCTGTAGGTTTCCTCAGGGTCCATAGCCAGGGCTTATGAGATTCCTCTTTTATGCAGAAGCAGGCTTCATTCTTGGCCATAGTCAGACTTGGGTCTGCAAGTACTTCTGAGAAATTACAGGGTTGCTCTGTTTTTTGATGCTTGTATACTGTAAAGAGGAATTGCATCTTTCCTTTCAGATAGAAAGATATCATCCCAGCAGAGCGTATCTGAAACCAGGTGAGGACTGTAGCTCACTTGAAAGTTTCAGAGCTTTGAGTGGAAGCAGTAACCTGGTGGGATTAGGGTCTCCTTTCTCTTTGGTGGAAGGGACTGCAAATTATTAGGGATGCCAAAGTGACAAGCAGAATGCTAAATTGCTGCCCATGTCTACTTTTTCCTTCCTCTCCTCTTAGCTATAGACAGAGCAAATAGGAAATTTCATCCCTAAACTTTCTTGGAATGTTTCATGTGACTAAATTCCCCTTAGTGGGTTGCCAAGATAAGTACTGTATGCAATCTGTGTTATCTTCTCATAGACTTCTGTCTAGATTCTTCCCTCTCCATTTCTTTCTCTCTCCATGTAAGAGGACAACTTGGAAAACCATGTAAGTAATAATTTGAAGACAGTGTACTGCCTTCCTAACTTGAATCTCTTGGTGATTTGATAAAAAGGAGACCAACTTTCATTGTGGAAGGATATAGAAGAGATTAAAAAAAAAGATTCTTACCTTGTTTGAATGGTTTTGGTGTCTTTTGGTATAGAGTTATAAAATAAGAGTCTTTTATTCCTTATTGTAATTTAATGAAATAATATCAATATTTCATGTCTCCATTATTATTGCCATATCATTTTAAAAGAAACAGATATACCAGAGTCTATAACCAAAGAAGCCAGATGTAAAGAAAACTCTAAGCACACATTCAAAGAGGAAAGATAAAACAGAGAAACTCATTTTATGAAGAGATAATTATACATAATATAATATATAATAATATTTATGATGTATAATGTATAATTATTGGGATATTATTTAATTTTCATTACCAGAAACAGAGATACATATAATCAGTTGATAACTTACTGAGAAAAAAAGCAGTTTTTATATTTATACTTCTAATATAATTATCTGATATCTGGCTCTTGAGAGCAACTTGGTTTCCTAGAATGTTTCATTTTGAGATGCTAAAAGACATGTCTTGAAAGGATGCGTTCTGAGATCAAAAAAGTTTGGGGAATACTGCATAAACCAAGCTGAATAGACTACTCACAAGAGGCTTTTTTATGCTTTTCTATATGGAAATGTAAAAGTGTGTCTCTAAGAGAGAACTCTTTCCCCCAGATTGGAACTGATATTCTGCATAATTTTATACAAGCCTGTTTAAACATGATAGTGAAGTCATGCTCACACTGAGCTAAAAGTACCTATCATGTTAATTTGACCCTCCTCTCAGAATTCTTGTAGGCTCATTTCCCTGTCCCTGGGATGACAATATGCTTTTTTGACTGATGCCTTAGCCTTGCTGGAAGCCTAGATACCATCTCTGCTCCATCTCTGACCATGACTTATACTTTCTTGTAAGGGGCGAAGTTAATACAGTTCAACTTCATGGACTTCTGGGATTTTGCCTACCTGAGTTACTTCATGTAAAAGTAACTAACTCACTAACCCCAAAGCACTGTACTATGTTACATATACCAACAAACAGTTGACATATATTTGTATTTAAATATTGGTAATATATTTAACAGAAATTACCATTCTGGATATTGTTACATGTTTTAGAGTTCCAGCTTTCTATGACAAAACTGGTGATTGAATGAGAAAGTAAAGGAAGTGCTTCTTTCTGAGCACAAGTATGTATAAGAGATGACTTCTCTTGCAACTATTATACTCCATGTGATACTATGAGGAAGCTGACTTGTCATTAGACATTTCATAATTTCCTTAGGGAAAATGCATTTTTGAGTCATAGTTGGAACCAAAAGACAAAGGCACTGACCTAGAGGAGGAGGACAAAAGAAACAAAGGCCAATATGAATGAAGTGGGAATGGATAAGAAAACTCTAAAAGATAAGGAGAAATCAGAGTTGGTATGCAGGAGTGAACAGAGAAGCCTTTGGGGCTTTTCTGTTGACTTCTTATATCTCACAACCTCTTCATTCAGAGGAACTAAAAATCACAATTACATAAGGAAGAGAGCAAGGGAAAGAGAAGCACCAAATTTAAAAATGTCTCAAAGGAAACAAGTTTCTACAATGATGTCTGATATTTTTACAAAGCCTTGGCTGAAATGGGAATTTCAGGTTTATTTGGAGACTCAGTTGTGACATACGATATTTTTCTGGAAACTGTCTTATGGGAGGATGTTTTGCTGAGAATCGACATGTAGTGTTTTTCTGGAACTTGCCTTATGAAAGGGCATGTGGTGTTTGCTGGAGTGAATGCTTGAGAGGGCACGTGATGCTTGGAAGAAGTTTAAGTATAACCCAACAGACAGAGGATGATGTTCTGGCATTGGCTCATCTTGCAACTCTTTGCTGTTCTTCGTTGGTCTTCACTGAGGCTGGTCTTCACTGATGACACTCTTGCGTTGGTTCACCTTGCTTTCTTCTCTGATCATCACTTGTGACTTTGTAGAGAGTAACGCACCAAAGAACTTCTGGTGATATTCTAGCTGCTTCTTGCCACTTCAACAGACTAGTGCTGATTGCTGGATCCTTGCTGTTTCTTCTGGAACTGATTCATGTTTGGTGTTTGCTGAGTGGACTGGATTGCTACTGATGATTTGTGTTTGGTGTTTTTCTAGTAGACTGGACTGCTGCTGATGAAGATTGGAATCTCCCCAAAGAACTATTTCTAAACAAGTCCACAAACCTGTTTCCTATTAACCTTTCTTTCCCCTACCTCTGGTGCTTGGAGGGCTAGTAGGGAGGCTGAGGCATTTAAGAACCATAATTGAAGAAGGTTTTGAAAAGTCTAAACCTACATTTTACTCTACAAGTGTCCATGCTATTATGCTGATCTCATACTTACAGATAATACACACAATAAGTCTCTAACTACCACCAAATGTTGTAATACCAGTGAGGCATTTAACTTGTCAGATACATCATTGGCATCAGGCATTCCAGAAACACATTCTAGTAAACTCAGAACTTGGAAGATCTAGGAGAATCATGAGTTTGAGACCAGATTAACCTATAAAGCAACATGTCTCCCCACTGCTATGTGTGTGTTTGTGTGCATGGGCATGTGCCTGTGTGCATATGTGTTCTAAATGTAAAGTGGAGTGATCTTTTAGATTACCACTATTACCATAATGGCTTTGCAAGAATAAAACTAAGCAAATCATGATCAATCAGAAAGAGTGACTGCTTTGTATTTTTACAGTTATGTGTTTACTCAGTTTCTCTATGGTGTCTTTGGTTTAGTTCAGAAATTTTACTAATTTCAGTTCAGAAAAACATACTGATGGTCTTTTTTGTTCTTTTTGGTTTATTTGATCAAAGACACAGGCCTTGCAGAAAGTCAACAGTGTAACATGTTATTTGTAAGCTCAATGTGAGCTCAGTGTTGGTCAGTCTTCATACTGCACTGAGGTTATTCTTAGAGTCAAAGTCTAAAGTTTTAATGTTTAACAGTTAGACAGTAGTTCATGGCCCTGTGTTGTATAGTGTTGAGGACTGGCTAGTTATGGGGTTTGGTGCTCGTAACACTCAGACACATGCAGAGTAATCATGGGTGGAGACCCATGTGTAATTTATCCAGCTGTGGGTAATCTGTTTACTACAGTTATGAATATGAAGAAATCATGTTACCCATTATAACTATAGTCACCCCAAAATAGTATAATTAATACAACAACTTAAGTGAAATTCTACAATCACATATAAATGTAGGATAAACACCTGCATGTATAGTTTCTGTATCAAAATTCCTCACCTCTGGGTGGGCTTTCTGCAGGTCTAAGACTTTCTTAGTACCCAGATGAGGTCTATTCCCATTATATGGTGACTTCAAAACTGACATCTAAGATGGGAAAGTATATTTGTAAGATTTTAGGTGAGAATTTTGTTTTCTGGTGAAATCTATGAATCCCAAATTCCAGTGTTATGTTTAGACTGATAACAGATCTATAATGTTGCTCATAAAATAAAATTCATTAGTATTTGAGGGAAGTAGAGAAGCAGCTCTTTCATTTAGTAAAACAGATCAACACATTTCAAACATACTGAAAACTAAAATGCTATAATCACCTCCCTTGAATATGCCTCCTAGGCTGAAAAAAATTTACATATTATACATTATACTTAGGTTTGAATGTAACTTTTATATCTCTTCTTTAGTTGTGTGTGTATATATGGAACGAAGGCAAATATTGTATTATCTACTGGATGGCCAATTTTTAGTTCTAAAACTACATATTTATAGAATAATAATTTAAATGTCATCATCTACAAGTTATACTTTCAGCTCCATATACACATTTGAATTTATTTACATGCCTCTTGTTATTATCTAACAATTCAGAATGCTATTACCCACTCCAGAATTATTTTTAATTTAATTTTTTTATATAATTTATATAATTTTTAAAAAATAATTAGTTGTTGAACAAAATGTATTTGTTCAAGTCTGTTGTGATTATTGAAGAGAGTATAGAATGTCTCTGTAGAAGTGAAATACTTCAGTCATCTTCATATTTCCTAAATAAATATGTTCTTCAGATGATTAGACCAAGCTCAAAAAAATGCTATTTCTTTTTATGTGGGTTTGTGTGGTATGTGTGCATGTATGTTTACGTGTGTGTGTGTGTTTGTGTGTGTGAGTGTGTACACATGCATGTGTATGTAGGCCCAAGGTTGACAGCATTGATTTCTCTCAATCATTTATCACACCTTATTGAGACTGGGTCTCTTAATCTAACCCAGAGCTCACAGATATGGCTAGCCTAGCTAACCTCTTTTATCTAGGCATTCTGTGTCTCTCTTCTGAACGTGTCTCTGAAACTATAGGCAAGCCATGCCCATTCACCAGGTGTTACTGTTGAACCACTTCCCCAATTATTCCCATATGGTCTTTCAATGCATGGGATTTTTCAGTACCTCAATAGACTGGTGAGTATGAAGAGATATTTCATTGTTATTCCAGGTTCTATTTTTCTTATTATGTATAAAGATGAACATCTTTCATCTTGTACACTAAATGTGTTTTCCTTATATGTGAGTCTGTAAATATGATTCAGCCAATATTCTTACTTGCATACAGCATCACTGACTGTACTTACACATAAAACAAATCCAGTAGAGAATGTTAAATGGTTCACTTAGTCATTCAGAGGACTTGGACAGTTAGATTCACATAGGGCCATTCTGTAATGAATCACTTTTTTAGCAGGTCTCGCCTGGCTATTTTCTCACCATAGACTCAACAGTCTCCATACAGAGATACTGAGGACTGAGGACTAAGCCCACATTCCTGTGGGTCTGTAGAGAATTCTGAGAACCTTAAGACTTGCTTCTGATTGGAAGTGCAGTATTCCCAGTGTAGGAATTATACAAACATTTGAAGGATGTTAGTAAGCACACACATGCTTACATACCCCCAAGCCACAAATATATACAAATAACTCTTGGCTGACCTAACTTTGTGACATGACCCTCTTCTATATTTAAACTTCCCAGCAATATTGAAAATAAACATACTAAGATATTCTTTTTCAACACGTGAAATTTTATTTTCAGAAATGAAATGACAATCAGTCTTTTCCAAAATTCTTCTGCTATGCTCAGAGTTCAAGATTTCTGAGTAACAGTTGTTTACAAAATCTGTCTTAATATTCATAGATGTATAGTTTTTTTATATATCTTCATATCATATCTTTATCTAAAACATGTATATAGAGTTGGTATGATGATTCAGGGAGCAGAAGTTCTTGTCTAGCAAGCGTGGTGACCTGACTTAGATTTGATCCCTCAACACATATAAAAATGTCAGATGTGGTGGCATGCATCTGTAATCCCAGCACTCCTACAGTGAGATGGGAAGGAGAGGCAGAGAGTCACCTGGACCAGCTAGTCTGGAGTGCATACTGTATCATGACAGCAGAAACAGCAAGGGGCACTCTGCCTTCTGAAAGTTGCTTTCTAACCTCCCTCAAGAATGATGATTTTTTTTTTTTAAAAGACATTTGAAACATGTGTAATACAAGATACTACAGATCTCCTTTCTATACCTGAAACAGAGCTACATGACACTTTTTAATTTCAAGTGGCAACATGCATGGTGTGAGCTCTTTACCCAAGGAGATAATTGAACTTAGTCTCTGGAGCTCTTAGCCTTTGGCAGTCTTGGCTTACATGCTGCTGCTATGGCCTCCTGTTATATTTTCAGTAATAGAAAGTAAATAATGTTATCCCTTAGGTTTAAGTTGTTCCACTTGCTCTCATTATGTAGTGGACATGCTCTCTCTCTCTCTCTCTCTCTCTCTCTCTCTCTCTCTCTCTCTCTCTCTCTCACACACACACACACACACACACACACACACACTTTCTTCCTCATTCCATGTGGCTGATCTGAGCCAACAGTGAAGATGTACTTATGATAGTTTTTAAGAGAGCCTGTTTGGTGGAGGATCTAAACTCACAGAATTCTCCATGGTGAGTAAAACGTGAAAATGGAAGGAAAGCAAGGCCTGGGGCTGTAGCTTGGGAGAGTGCTTGCATCACATGCATGAGCCCCTGGATTTGATCTCCAGCACTGCATAAACTTGTCATTGTGTATTCTCAAGACTTCATTCTCAGTACTTAGGAGATAGAGGCAGGGAGATCAGAAATTCAAGGTCATCCTTGGCTATATAGAAAGTTTGAGATTAGTCAATATAACAGGAGAATCTGATTTAGTAAAGGTAATTCAGCATAACCTAGTGGGTTGTTTTTCATATTCATTGGCCTATGGCCAGTCACCAGTGAACATGACATTTTCCCATTACATCACAATGAAAGGAAACACATTTAGGAAGAGCTTGGGTGGTATTTAAGAGCCAGTGTTAGTTTACCTTAAATCAAGGTTCTTCACTCTATGGCAACAGCTACACTACCTTGCTACTGATTCATTGAGGATCCAAACAGGTCAAATGACACACTCAAATTCTATTTAACTAAGGAATTCACTATATCCTTTTGCAAAAACACTTTCTATAAAACCACAGTATCTAGAACCATTTAACACTCCCCTAAAATGTCTGATTACTGGGTATAATAATGAGTGGGGAAATTCTAATTTCTATTCCTGGTTCTCAGTGACCCCTTCCTTGTAGGGGTCAGATTCTACTAGGTGGTTCATTCTAGGTGGTGGAAAACTTACTGTCCAACTGGTATCACGTTTTTGCTTAAGAACAGCTCATATAGGACATGGTGGTACACATGGCAGGAGCTATGAATACAAGAGTTCTCTCTAATCAATATATTTTTCTTTTAGATGTACTATAATAGAAAAGGCTAGATTGGAAAACAAAAACACTTGTCTTTGGTCAAAGCAGAACAAACTTTTAGAGAGGTCTGAGGACATAACGTCCTTTGAAACCAGCTCCTCAATAGCTATTAGTGAGGAACAAGGAAGAGGATTCTGCTTAGGGAGATGTTTAACTGTAGTGAAGTTGCAATAGAAGATTCAGTTTCTTTGTCAGAGAACCCTGAGGCCATGATAGCTCCCAATATGTGGTTGTGCCTGAGTGTTGCACCTGGAGAGCTTTGGGGCTATGATAGCCTCAGACACAGACCTGAACCTCAGGGGCATCCCTGCCTCAACTCAACAGTAGAAGCTACTATACTCAAAAAAATTTAGATTCAGGAGAAGCAATTTCTTTATCAGGCAATAATTCTCAAATAGACTGATACCTGGGAGCCCACCAGAGGCAAGTCTCCCAGCAGTCTGGACAATGCCCCTCTCTACTTACAACAATGGGGACATTCAACTATTCAGAAGTCATATTCTCCATAGTGGTCAGGAAACCGCCTCATCCAAAACACGTGTCACATCCATCCTGTGTACCTAGATAGTCTATTAAACTGATTTTTATCTTTTATTCTTTATTAATACAGTGCACTGATATTTTTTTTCCTGCCTTTGCACCAGCTTTACATTTTCAAGAAAATCTTTTCTCCGGCAAGATTAAATCTAGACACACTGCTAGATTTGATTTGCCAATATTGTATTAGGATTTTTTCATCTATGTTCATAAGTATGATCGGCCTATAATTATCTACTTCTCTACTTATCTAATTTTGGTGTCAAGATTAAATCAGTCTCATAAAAAAAGTTGAGTGTTTTTTCAACCTCTTTTTCTATTCTCTGAAACTGGTTTGAAAGATTATCTCTTCACAGCAATTTAGGGGAAATTTACCAGTAAAATTCTTTTACAAGTTTTCTCATCTTCAGTGCCTACCCACTCACCCCCAGCTGCTGAAATCTCATGGACTCCAATCAGAATTGCCTTTGTTCTGCATTGAGCACCTGTCTGGAGTTAGTTTTGGATTAATCTCTTTCTTCTGCTAGTGTTGTCTGGTCTCACCCATCCTAACACTAACTCAGCAGGCAGGACTAGTCTAACCTGATGTAAAATCTCAAGCAAACCACTTGCTCACAATTACCTCATTTCTCAATTTTCTTTAGATATTTCCATCATTTTCAGCATGGATCTGCCTCTTACAGCTCCATTGTCTGTCTATTCCTGGATCATCTCCAGTCCATCACAGTAGTCTGAGAATTAGGTTTATACTTCTGTGTATCTTCAACGTTTTCTATTTCATTAATTTATGCTTTTATGCACATTGTTTCTGTCTTCATTCTTTGGAGTCATACTCTTTCTTTTTTCCTTGCTTCTTGAATTGAATCTGCAACTTATTCATTTTTAATCATCCTTTTTAAAAAGTGCTTCTAATACTATAATGGACCTAGTTTTACTTCAGCTATATCCCCAGAGTTTTAATGTGTTCTTTATTCTTGTCATCAGCTCTAAATATTTTATAATTTTCATTGTATTTCTTCTTTAATCCATTAGTTATTTAAGAGCGGTTCCCTTTCTACACATATGTGGCTTTTGAGGGACTATCATTTCCTGCATATTCCTATTTTTTTATGTATTGTAAACCGAGTTCACATAGCATATGATAACAATTATTGGGAATGTGATAAAGGTTTAAGACAAAAAATTTCTATGGTCGGAAATCCCTTTCTGTATTTGTGTGTCAACAAGTTCTTAAGTCCACCTATGAAATAAAAATTTGGGGGGCAGACATTAAGACTGAACAACTTTCATCCCAGCGTCAAATGGTATTGAAATTTGCTGTGCCTTTCATAGTCTTGATATGTGGTCAAGGTGAGTTGTCTTATTCATGCCTTTTATAAATTTTCCTTTGTCTTCAGAGTATGGAATTTCACCCTGTGCCTGATAAACTTGAATGTGGATTTATTTTTATTCATCCCAAGAGCATCCTTATGTACTTTTACATTATCAGTTATCTGTTCTTGAATCACATATAATTTTCCCATTGAAGGTCTTAGTGTTCTCAGTGTTCTAGCTATTTGGGCAGGCCTTTGTGATCATTTCAAATCTATGTCACGGCAGAGTCTTGTTCTGATTATTTCCTTCACGATGAAACTCTGTGACTGTGAAACTGTGTGTCTACATGCATGCATATGTATCTGTGTGTATATACATATGTGCTTATGTGTGAATGTTTATGCACACAAGGATATATGCACATTGCCTCTGTGTGCCTTATACTTTCTTTCATTGAAAGACAAGCTTGATGTCTGTTGTATTAGGCCTAGTAACTGAGGTATTTTAATTTACTGTGAGATTTTTATGCTAATCGGGCAAGGAGCTGGGCTGTATTCAATGTTTGCTCTTGCTGTAGGTGGCAGACATTCAAATTACTCTCATGTCCTTGTTTTTTGTCTTCTCTCTTGACTTTGGGATTTGCTGTGCACTCCTTCTCAGATGGAATCTGTGTCTTGCAGCTTATTCAGTGTAATCCACTGCTGTTATACTCAAGAGCTACGATGTGGGGGTAAGGTTTGTGTGTCAGGGATTCTGTGATGTCATGATTAAATCTCAGCCTCTCAGTGTGAGAGGCCAGGAACCCAGGCTGTATATTTTGTAGTGGTTCTTGGTTTCCCTTCTTAGGTGAGAAAAAATAGGTACAAAAATTAGGGTATCAGAAATATCTGTCCCATATGTAAAGTGTTTGCTAAGGTAAGATAGGATTCCTTTTGGGTATAGATTTTGGTTGTGAAGAATATTTTAGTTACCCTTACAGACCCAACATTATCCTTTGGTGTTAGCATTAGGTGATGTTCCCAGCTGGCTGTAAGATAAAGTCCCCAAGCCTGCCCCCATCATTCTTACTTTCAGCTACACTCAACCTTAGTCTTCTAAAGTATCACTTGTATATTCCTAAAGTGTAGAGTCATGGCCCATCTGTAGGCAGGCAGGGCCCCTTGTCTAGCTGTAGAATTGTTTTTTCAAACCTTAGGATAAAGATTTGCCCTGAAGTTTCCATCCTCTGATGGATTGAAGAGACGCAGTTAATTTTCTGCTCTGTTCAGTTTCGCTTGTTATAAAGTTGGGAGTGACAATGTCTTAGCCCTTTATGTCAGAGCAGAAAATCTTGTCATTGTGAATTCATTGTTCTCAAAGACAGTGGTGGGGGTTGTGCTTTAAGTTTTAAATGCACCGTATAGGAGATAGAAACCAAACTCAAATACCAAGTCTTCAGTTTGAAGTAGTGAGCCTAAAGCTAGAGTCTTCGGAACTGTCAGAAACACCACTCAACCTTATGTTTGTAGATGGTTTTAGATTGGCTTGCTGGATTGATTATTTTTAAAGTAAAATCATATAATCAATTTTCTCAACTTTCTATCTTCTATCTGAAAAAGAAGATATTTTAAAATCTGAACATATTGGGTTTGGGACTTCGACACTTACCTTAGCCTTAATATTGGCTTTTGGGGTGCTTTATTGTAAACAATTCTATATAACTGTTAAAACACTTTATGAAAGATGATCTCTATATCATAGAAAAACATTTTTAATCATTATAATCAACACAAAAGTATTTTTCTAAATTATGGGATTATAACACATTATCTTATAAACTCTTAATATTTCACCAGAAATTCAATTTCCAAATGTTATTCTAGATAGGTGTTTCTTTATAGAGCTTAAAAATCTTTATGCATTCTTCAAAATCTGCAAATATTTCTAGCCAATACATTCTTTTTATGCCTAATAGAATTTCTTGTGTTTTTAAAATTTTATACATACACACAAACATACACATATAAGACTCTGCTGAGCCTTAGCTTTCTGAGGACCCCCTGAGTGAACCACGCGTGGCCAAGAATCTATGCAAAAAGCAAGAGGAAGTTGTTGTTCCAACGTATTGTTGTCACCCTACACCGAAGGTAAAGTGGCAACTCTGCACAGCTTGTTCAGTGAGCTTTTATACAGTTTCTAGGGGAAGAATAGAGAAACAACAACTAGACACAATATGATTGGCAGAACAGTGTGACTTTTAAACTGATTGGTCTTTAGGGAATGAGGTGGCAAGGACTTCCCTTGTCTGTGGGTGGCTAATGGTCTCTCCTGTAGAATATGTCCTGACCCTCAGGTCGATTCTCCTCCTTGTGGTCTGAGGAATGATAACTAGCCTCTCCCTTCTGAAGGGCCAAGTGTCCCATGTCAGGCATTGATACACAGAACATAAATAGCTGAACATATATTTTTTAAATCCTTTGCATATCATTTTGAAAGAGTTAGAAGTCACATCCTTGTCCTGATGGGAAAGTAACATGAAAGCTTTGAGTTCTTAAATACTTAGTACATTTTTAAATGTTCTGGCTAGTCTTATCTATCTACATTTCTAAATTCACAGGACAAAGAAGGGGATGACCAAAGTCTAACTTAGAAGCTTTGAATATGAGTTTTAAAAATCATTTTTCTATAAGTACTTTCACAAAGAAATAAAATGCTGTCTTGATGGTTAAAATGAGCATACACTTAAAATAATCGCTGTGCTTATACAGTCTGTTCCTTAGATCTGAATTACAACCAAGAAAAATGTTTGATTTCCCTTAAAGACAGGAAATCATAGGAATGGAAATGTTCCATTTGGCTGCTCTGTCTGAGCCCAAAATGTGGTGGAAGCTCATACAGGAGCCTGGGACTTAGCCCAATAAAGACCTCCCTTCCATTCCAGGTTGAATTCCATTCCAGCTCATAGAGGCTGAGAGATTTGCCTCTATGAGCTGACTAAGCCCCTCTGGGTCCTCCTGGGATTATTGACCTGTGACTGTCACCTCAAGACTCTTCTGCCCCAAGTGGTGCTTTTGCCAGATGCATGGAAAACTCACTTTAAAAAGTCGCAATGAGAAAATGAGTCTTTTACTTCAATCCCTTTGATTCTCTGACCTCCTCAGGGTTTTTACGATATGTGTGTGTTAAGGTGCAAAAGGAAGGGATGCTTTCAACAGAGAGAGTAAACTCCATGTGGGCCCATGCAGCCTCATACTTCACTGCTTTCTTTCTGTTTCTGACCTCATGGGGTGCTCAGCAGTTAAGGCTGGCTCACCTGAACTCCAACCTGAAGCGTATGAAGGCATCTGTGGGTCCATTAGAGGAACCTGCTCTATTGCCAAGTGCACTGTTGCAGTGTGGGCAGGCCAAGGAGGAAAGGGATGCTTTATTCCTTAAGTGTCTGCCCTTCAGTGCAACACAAACTGCTGCTGTTATTTTCTCTAGAATTCACTTTGGTAAAAATACATAACAAAATCTCTCTCTGTTTCTGTCTCTGTCTCTGTGTCTGTCTGTCTGTCTGTCTGTCTGTCTCTGTCTCTCTCCATATGTATATATATGTGTGTATATATATACATATATATGTATATGTGTATGTATGTATGTATGTATGTATGTATGTATGTCATGCAAAAAGTAAGTAAATCAGAGAATTCTCTGACAGTGACTCATTACAACCCAGTATTGGGGAAAAAGATTCTTTATGATAAGCATTGCACATCTCATCAAAAATTTTTTCTTTATTCCCTAAGCTTAATTGGCCAGCCGAGCATTTCATTTTTTCTCATGTAGTGACTGATTTTTGGGCCATCATAGTCCTTTAAAAGTCGTGCTTTTACTGACTTTCAGGGATTGCATTCTCTGTGTGCAGTGATCTGAAAGCTATTTGAGAGGAAGGAGAATAAAATTACATACATGTTATAGAGAAGAGTCAAACCCTTGTGCCATGTCCTGAACCTTGATTCTAACAGCACTGATTTAATAAGGACATGGCTATGTTGTTAATTGTATTGCCCAAATTTTCAATCTATAAAAGCATTAAACAACTTATTTAAATATTTCATATATACTGCATTAGGTAATTGAATAGGTCAATTAATAATTTTTTAATATATTTTGAAGCTACTGCCTCACTGCTTTCCAAATGTCCTGATAACCACTAAAAGAATTAAAGGAAATATTCAATATTGAATAGAGAATGAATTAAAATATACAAATCCAGAAACCTTATCTGTGCATAAGGAGCAAACTGGTGGCTTAGTGGAGCCAAACTTTGAGGATTCAAAGGAGACATAGACAAGGGAGAGGCTAAAGGACACATGATGGTTGTCTGTAGTAGTGTAGGTCTAATTAGTTTATTGACATAATTAGTATAGTGTTATTACTAACATTTCAGAATAGTCATCAAGTAAGTATGCATATATACTCTCTGAATGAGCTCAAAAGGACCCTGTACTTATCATAATTAAGTTAATAGTGGTAGAAAAGCAACATAGACTATAGGGGCCATAGCAACAGACCAGAAGTCACGCATCCAACTTATTTTCTCACCATAACAAACTGTCTAGAATTTTTATATCTCAACAAATAGAATCTGCACAATAGAAATCTCTGTGATGATCAGAGTTGACTGTCTTTCTTGTTAATTTTAGCAATTTTGAAACAATGGACCAAATTGCTTCATGATTTATAAAAATGAAATAGGAAAAGCAAATAAATATATTATAAAATAAATAAACATCTCTTTCTAAGCAAGTTTCTCATTTATATCATACACATATCATTTCTATACACATATATTTTTAAAAGAATTAAATCTATTTTGTGAACACTGTAAAATATATAGAATAAAAGTACAGAGGCTAATCTCAGCTCATTAAAATTATAGAACTACAAAAAATTATCTTTCTTCCATTAATTATCTGCTAATGCTGTTTGCTTTAATCTCATGTACTTTTGTTTATCTGGTAAAGATATGGACTTTAATCAGAACAAATGGATTTCATGCTTAATACAGCTGTGAGTATTGTGCCTCACTGAAATTTGCAAACAAACTCAAACATTAATGAGGACTTTCAAAGAGAAAGCATTCAGACACTCAGAAAATTAAATGAGATCATTTCAATGGGAATATTCCTCAGCATATAATTCCCACAGAGGGAGAAGACATATATCTTGAAGGTTTTGGAAATTTAGGATTGGTTGGGCAGCCAGATTTAGTTCTTGGTTTTAGTAGGGTCTGGACTGGTTGGTGTTAACTCTGTGGTAGAAGTGATGCTTGTGGCTTTTGGAAACAGAATATGCTCAGCCTAGTAGACATATGAATATAGTCAGGAAATCAGAAAGTTACTTTCCCAGTGCTCCATGGCTGTTGCTCTGTCTAGAGTCCTTAGGTTCTGATGAGACCCATGTCACTGGTGACATTTGTACACAATGTACATGGACAAGGCGACCTTAATAATCATTTCATTTATCATGCCCTCCCTGCCTGACGTTTTTCAAACCAGGTCTCTACCCATTTAATTAACCCACATCATACCCTTAACAACCTTATAAGATGAACATAATCTCCATTTAGACAGTGGGAAAGCTGAAGCAAAGTGGGGAGAGAGTGAGAGAGAGTAAAGAGAAGAGAAGAGAAGAGAAGAGAATAGAGAGAGAGAGAGAGAGAGAGAGAGAGAGAGAGAGAGAGAGAGAGAGAGATCTAGCATTGAAGTTCCCTGAGCTAATTCTGGGGAGGCTGAGATTCAGAGCAAGCTTCAAGCTGCTTTTAATTTCAGTGCCACACAGCTTTTGTGTTAAAGCTTAGAAACAAGCCTGTTCTTTGTCTTAGCCTGAAAAAAATTCCTACTTGTTCTGACACAAGGAAATATCAGAAATCATAAAACTCTTTTTGGATTTTTTCAGTGTTCCAGGGATGACTAAGGGAAGCCAATATCTTTCTAGAGTGTTATTATAGAGGGAATTACATATTGCAGTCATAGATGATGCATAAGGGAAAAGATGGTACATGTTTTCAATGGGCCCAGAACATTGTGGTCATCTCAGGTTCTTGCGATATAAACTGGTCAGTTTAACTACATCAAGAGTGTCTGGACTTTAGAGAGCCAGCAGATACAGCTGGACCTTAAGAGCTGAGAAATAAAGGCTGGGGAGATTTTGGTAAAGTGTTTGCTATGTGAGATTGAGGATCCGGATTTGATCCCAATAAAAAGATAGCCCAGTGGAACATGTAATCCCAGTGCTGGGGAGGCAGGGATAGAAGGGTCATGGGAACTTGTTCACCAGTCAGTCTAGCCAATATAATAAGCTCCAGATTTAGTGAGAGACCTAGTAATAATAAGTAGTGTGAAGAGCTATTGAGGAAGACACAAATGTTGGCCTCTGGACTCCACACACATCTGTGCAAACATGTGAACTTGCACACACACATAGTAGATGTATCTACACACACATGCACAGCCTCTACCATATACATATATGCTTAACAATAGCTGGGAAGGATCTATCTTCCATTCAATTTAATAGGCGTGGCTTAGCACTACCAGGAATTCCTAGAATCATATTCTAGTTTCTTATATAGTATCCAGCCAAGGGCCATTTTTTTCCTTTCTGACCTGAACCAAGCCTCAATTTTATTAAAAAAAAAAAAAATTAACTACCCGAAGTAAACCTCAATTTTAATATGAAGATGTATCTTAAAGCAGAGCCTGAATTTGAGGTTTTCATTCATTCACTTATCTTTGGATGAGGTTTGAATTGCCTTCAATGAACTGAAGACATCCTAAGAGAGCAGTTTGTTAAATTTGGACAAACTCAACCCTCATGTAAATACAACCTTGTGCAAGCATGCCTATTCATGTATAGAACATTCGTGCTTTCCCGAGCCCCTTTCCCATTCAATCCATAACCTCTCCCTAGCAGAGGCAACCATTGTTCTGATCTTTTTCTCGTAAACTTAGTTTAGTTTTGCCTATTCTCAGTCATCATACAAACGAAACAATTTGTGACTTTTATTTACCACAATAGTTTTTATAACATAGCATTGTGTTGTCCATCATTTGTTTCACCTTATTGTAAGCAATATTCCATTATATGAATATAGAATCCTGTCTCGATAGAAATGAATTGTTTGGAGGTTTGGGCTATTAAAGGACCAGACTGCTATAAACATTTTTATATGAGTCTTTTGTTGATCTGTATTTTTATTTCTGTGAGAAGAATTGCTGAAATATAGAGAAATTGGTTTTGAAGTGTAAATAGGACATGTAAATGAAGTGGAAATGAGATATGCCTGAGTAGAAAGATGGCTAGAGGAAGAACATACAATGACACAGAAGTGTCACTATCAATTCAGCTGCAAGCATGACTTATCAAAGAAAAAGAGGCAGATTGTCAAAGGGTGGCTCACTGCCCATCCTGGACCTACTTACTACAGTAAGCATTTATCTTGCTACTTATTTCATCAGTGAATCTGAATATCATGGGCACTATGATCATCCAAGAATAGTACTGTGATTATCTTTATAACATGGCCTCTCCAACAGAACATTACTTACAAGGGTCTCTGGTTTTAACAGGCTCCTTAAAAGACAATGTTGGACATGGGGTATAGCCCAAAATAGCTTAGAGTTTCTTCTGATAGCCTTGAAATGTCTGTTCAAGACACACTATGGAAAATTACAGAACATGCAAATTAGCTACTATTTGGCAGTATCCCATGTCTTCATCTTTGTACATTTGATTGTTCATGTGCATGGCCTTGTGTGTGCATATGTGTGAAAGTCAGAGGACAAAAAATTTAGTTTTGTTTTTTGGGGATTTTTGGTTTTTTTGTTGTTATTGTTTTGGATTTTTTATTTGTTTTGTTTTTGTTTGTTTGTTGTTGATCAGATAGATGTGCGGCAAGAGCACCAAGTGGTTGGTGAGTTATAGCTAACATCATCTCTAGGAAATGAGGTCATCAATGACTCTGGGCAGTTTATACTTTTCTTTGGCTTTCAGTCATAGTCTTCAGAGAGTAAATGCTCACATAGTTTTTTTGTTTGTTTTTTTGTTTGTTTGTTTGTTTTGGTCTAGATGGTCAAGGCCTTTTCCTGAGCCTGCTCTAGAATACTCTGTTGACTGTCTGGGAATATTTTGCATGAATTTTGGGGACCTGCTGCCTCTGACTTTGTTTTTCAATCCTTATAGTCTCATCATAAACATGCCTCTTCATGGTGTCTGTGCTTTAGACGTGGTCTTTAATTACTTCCTCTATTTTCATATCCGTTGAAGGAATTAGAAGAGATATTTTGTTGAAGATTGGGTTGCAGTAAGTTAGTTGGGTTTTTTTCCTAGGACCTCTTAGATGTAGACTTGGCAAATTCTGCCTGTTTCTGAGCTTTGACCATCACTTGGTGATCTAACTTCCCCAGATTTAGGCTCTTTGTGTAATAATCTTTACACTGGCTTTTAAGTTTTGGGTTTTTCTACACCACTTTCCTTGGTAGTTACAAGTGTTTCTGAACCCTGTGTACAAAGATGAACCTCTGCGTCTAGGGAGACACTGGCCAAATATGGCATAGTAAAATACAAAGCTCATAAGGAACAGAATTTCCTAAGTTTTGTGGTCAACTCTCATTCTGAATATCTTAGGTTGAGATACCACTTTGCTATGAACATTGACAAAAACATCAATGTTTTATGGATGGGTGGACAAATTGGCCAGATATATCTTTTTTTCTGAGATTGTTGGGATGTGGCACAGATAGCCTTCAGTACACTGGTGGGTTTGAGTGTAGGTTGGCATGGGAGCTATCTGCCATCTCAGAGTCATTTCCATTATTTGGCTACCAGATCCTTGCTAGGCATGCCTGATAATGTTGGTTTGGGTGCCAGGAATTGTTCAATATTCTGTAAAACTGACTTTATAATTTTGAAACAATAGTCCGACCTGAAATTAATGTTTGACTATCAACCATGAATTTGTTATAATTTCGCCTCTAAACAGTTGCTTCTAATTACGCCCCTTTGATGTTTGCACCTTTCAAATATCTTGAAACCAAGAACATTTCCATTTTTCACACTTTCAACAATATTAACATAAGCTGAACAAAACGCAGTCCTTTTGGGCCTTATTGGTTAGTCAGATCCTCTGCTGCTTTAATAATTGTCACTTGCTCTTTTCTTCAGCTTTTTCCTCAGCTGGCAATGTTCCTAGCATGCAAAATTCCACCTTGTACCTCACATAGCAGGAATGCAAACTGGGCTGCCTGTGCTGCTTGGGAAGAGCCTTCAGATGCACTACACCCTTCTAGCTGTTCAGTATCTGAACCTCATCAGCAGGATTGGTTTTGGTGTCACCAGGGAATTCAATTTTGTCTTTGCAGCCTTTATCTGTACACTTACTTCCTCATTTTTTTTCTCACAAAACTCTACCTGGTAAGAAGCCCATAGTTTTTGTACCTTTTATATAAGCTTTCTGGTGATTAAAACCCTAGGGTGTTTAGCTAGTGTAAATGTTAAGAATGTGTACCTTGAATGCAGTAAGAGCTTTTATTCTTGCATTTTTAAAACATGGTGTTAGAGTTTTGAATAATGCTGGGTTGGAAATCCTGCAAGGCTGGGGCCCTCAGATTACAGCGCAGACTGTGTGACATTGTCTCTTTCCAACTTTGTTATATTACTGCCTCCACATCACTTCTGAGGAAAAGAAGAACGTTTGCTTCCCTTTCAGCTCTCAGAGACTCTAAAACTGAATGAAACAGTGGCTATGAATATGTGAGAGCCTATTAAATATGCCTTTTCTCTCTGATGCTTTGACACCCGGTGCCTTGCTGATACCGGTAGGAATCACCCCTCCTATAAAAGCAGTTGATTTCTAATGATAGCAAACAGCTAGCCACCAAAAAGTCTGTCTTTTGGTTATAAACTCATTAACCAGAACTCAGGGTCTCAAGTCCGCCTTCAACAGGCTTTCACACACAGAGTGAGTGTCTGTCTCCTCCTTCTGTCACTCTAGGGTCAGCAATCAAGTAAGGTAGATGACAAGAACCACTCATACTGTCTGAAACTTCATGCTCACCAGTCTCCAGTCCGCTTGGTTTTCTTAATTTGGCAAAATCATTCCTCCAGTGGAACCACTTTTCAAGACTTTGTGTTCCTCTCTCCACCTCTGCCTTTTGACCAAGCCTAGTAATTTTCTCTGTGGGTCTGCATGGCAGTTTGGAAGGCTGTATCTCTCACTTTGAAGGATCTATGAATATTAAACATTTTCTATCATTGGAGTGCCTGGTCTGAGGGTTTTTTTTTTTTTTTTTTTCTGAAACAACTTCTGTGTGCACACTTAAAATAGGACATGTTCGATTCATTCAAAATTAGCTTTCTCCTAATCACTGTGAGTGTCCATAGTTGATTAGAGTCAAATCAAAAACTGATAAAAAAAAAATGGCTTTGACTGGGCTTAGAAAAGAAGGTCCTGGCATATATGTTAAGCATGATGTCAAAACCATGAAATCACTGAAATGTATTTTTGGGCATTACAAGGTTGGCAATATGCCCTTTCTGAATATGATGCTCTTGGTCCATTTCTCTGTCTTCTTTAATGTTGTGTTCATGGTTGTAAAAGGTAAAAAGAATGTTCTGTAACTAGGGTCTGTGGAAGGACTGTGTTGAGTAATAAAATCATACTTAGCAAAAGAAAAGAAGTAGTCACCCATTCTTTGTGTTATACAGAATGAAATTTGATCTCCTGTTACATGTGGATTTCTTAGTCTCTGAACACTTGTCTATGTGTCATCTATTTTCTTATTACATTATTTATTAGAAGGTAGACCACTGTGTGCATGGAAAGCTCAGAGGACAACATGTGGCAACTTTCTTTCCACCATATGAGTCCTATAGATGGATAAAACTCAGGTCATTAGCCTTGGTGAAAAGCATATTTACTCTCTGAGCTACCTCTCCTGTCCTGTGTCATATTTCTTACTTCAAAAGCAGAAACGGTCCTTAGTTTTCTCTCATTTTCTAGTATCTAGGACATACCAGTCATTCAACAGTGTACATACAGGGAAAACTCTTGTAAGAATGAAGCTATTTTTAAAGCATTTTAGAAGTATCCATTTGCTCTGTAAGTGCATAGTTCTGTACAGCTGTGGTGATTGCCAGCCCTCCCATCTTCCCCTCAACACTCCTTACAGCTCCACGGTATAAAACCCATATTTCCAACATTGCTGGAAAGTCCATGAGGTAAGAAAATGTATCTTTTCTGCTTTGTCAGTACCATCCAACTCACCTAACAAAAGGTTGTGAATTCATGTTATGCCCTCGTGGAAAGGAAACAAAGAAGGAATATACAAAACAAACAAACAAACAAAACCCTATCATTTGTGAATAGTATTTTGGTGATAAAAAAAAAAAAACCTTTAGTACTCACTGTGTGTCTTGTTTGGTGGGTATCAGCTAAGCACATTGGATACCTCCTGAATTCTACTCTTAAACACAATTTCAGTCTTTGGGAGTGATTACTTTGCTATTATGCACATCTTCTATGTTATATTTTTAAATTGACTGAGAGACTATATAGGAGAGTAAATGACATAGTGCTAGGATTTGAATGTGATGCTTGAACAAAAGCTATCATATTCACAAAATGCAGCAGAGCGTGTGTCTACTTATCTGGCTGTGCAAACTTATGAGGCTGATAAGAATGGAATGAGGCTTTTTTTTTTTTTTTTTTTTTTTTTTTTAATGAGTTAGTCTTCCGGGATTGTTCTAGCAGCCGTAGTAGAGGGCTGGCACTTGGAGGACAGAGTGCAGAGCTTTTGCACTCAATAAAACTGTGTGCTTCCAGCAGCCCTGTTCACCTTACTCCTCTCAGCAATGTTTTTCTTCTTTTACTTCACGTCCATTTTTGCCTTATTTATTAAATTTACAGAGAAATGAGGCATATTCAAGCACTAGTCAGTGCTTTAATTTTTCATATATTTATTTGTGTGTGTGTGTGTGTGTGTGTGTGTGTGTGTGTGTGTGTGTGTGTGTGTGTATGTGGGTCCTGGAGACTGAATGTAGATCATTAAGTTTGCTCACCCCGAGCCATCTCGCCAGCTCCAAGCACTGTATTCTTTAATAGACTGGGACTGCCTAGTTAGGAATCAGCTTTTTCTAGAATACTCACTCTCTTGAAGTGGCATATTATAATTGAAAACTTAATTTAGCTTTGAAATATTCAATTTTTCCCTGAAATAAAAATAATTTTAATAGTATGAAAAAAATCTCAAAATATAATGATCAAAAAGATCAGAAAACCAAATAATTGATACAGTATTATTCCTGCTATCTATTTTAAGATTTATTTAATTTATGAGCGTTTTGCCCACATGTATGTGTATACATCACTAGCATGTGTGCCTTGTGCCCACAGAAGTCAGGAGAAAACATTGCATGCCTTGTATCTAGAATAACATTGGATGCCTTGTATCTGGAATAACAGATGATTGTGAATCACCATGTCTGTGCTGGTAACTAAACCTGGGCTCTCTGCAAAAATAGTAAGTGCTCTTAATCAAGCTTAAATGGCTCATAGTGATTAATATGACATTTTCTTTTTTACATTGTTTCATTAATGTCTTAGCAAATATATAGTCAATGAGCATATACTAATTTCTTTTTCCAGACCTGCTTATCTCTATTCTGATGTAAAACGTTTTCCCCCTTGCCTAGGAGGGCCAGCCTTTGTCCTTTTCTCCTTTCTGTATCCCAATTTCCTGCCATTGCCCAAATCACCTGGGTGCACTCATGCATATGGACCTTTTCTACATCTGTCCAAAGGATTGCTAAGTCCTACAATTTATGGCAGGTAATCCCCATTTAACTACTTAGTCATTATGCTTACATTTATGACTTCCTTGTTTATATTATTCTTGAGACATTTTAAATGTCTGCATCTTTGTTTACAGCTTCTCACATTTCAAATATAATTTTAGATGTATTCTGCATGATCTCGTCTCAAGATGTTGCAGTGTCATAGCTGCCTACAACAGACACACAAATCATCCCTGGATTTAAAATTCTTGTCGTTTTCTTGACTCATTGCTCCAGTCACACCCAAGGTCCTGTCCATAACCATCCCACAGGCTCAAATGTGAGCTTTTGTTTAATTTTCCATGTTTTTCTCAACAGTCCCCTTTAATCAGCCACCTGTACCTGACACATGCTTTCATTTCTGGTGTAGACTGTTCCACTAATTCCACAGCCTCCACCTATGAGGGACCATCTCTGTCTTCTACTGATTATGTATTCTTTTAAACCTGGATTCACAATACATTGACTGACAGCAGAACTTCTGGGTTTACTTCCATGGTTTGCTATACCAAGAGCACTCTGTGCTGAGGACTGAATCCTCCCTTGTCTTCTGATAAAATTCATTCAGTGTTATGCTGAAGAACGGGAGGTGCAGAATGCATGTCTGTGACACTAAGAGTGTCTATATATATACTGATGAGGTTCTCCTGAAGCAAATGACCAGATGGAATGCACTCAGTCACTGTGAGTAGGGGACATTCTTAAGGCAGCATGTCCCTCACCAGATTTACCTAAAGTAGCAAAATAGAAGTGTTTAAAGAATGAGCTATGGAACTCTAACGCTGAAGTTCACATTGTGACTCTGCTTCTCTCTAGCCCTGTGACCTTGGACAACTTTCTCTCTCTGAATGTTTTCACTTTTCCAATCTATAAAGTGTGAGAAACAATAGCTGATTATTATTCTATATTATTCTACACCTGTGGTATTTAAACTTGAAAGAATATTGATGATGGAAATCCACCACTTATACCACATACCCTTTCCTTTTCTTTTTCTTTCTTTCTTTTTTTGTTTTTTGGTTTTTTTTTTTGTTGGTTTGTTTGGTTTTTTTTTTTGTTTTTCGAGACAGAGTTTCTCTGTGTAGCCCTGGCTGTCCTTGAACTCACTCTGAAGACCAGGCTGGCCTCAAACTCAGAAATTGGCCTGCCTCTGCTTCCTAAGTGTTGGGATTAAAGGCGTGCGCCACCATTGCCTGGCAACCCTTTCCTTTTCACTGGAAACCAGATGTTATTGTTTTTGCACCCAGAGAATTAACCCTGTTTTATGGAGGCAAGTCAATGTCTTCTTTCATTCTGCGTATCACAGTTCCTATTAAAAAACAAAACAAAACAAAACAACAACAATAACTCTTTTAAGAGTATAGATTTCTTCCTTTTAGACTCAGGTCTTATTTCTAGCCAGGTATTTTTCCCAGCCTACCCACTCTTTTGGACAACAGATGATTCTCAGAAGCAAGCAATCATATTAGGGTGAATGAAATGTAAAATGCATGCTGAGGTCAGCTGAAACTTGAAAAACAAAACCAAACCAAAACCAACCATGGATTAAGGGGTTTCATTTGGGAATGGAATTCGAATTCACCCTCTAGATAGAGAAACAACCACTATGGCTGTCAAGCTTAAACTCTATGCTTTTTGCTGTAGTAGATTTCTAGGACTCTCATTTTGTCACCTCCCACTACTACTGATATTTATGTCCTGGTCTCCAGAGAAGACAGCTTCCTAATTTGGGGGTATAATATTAAATAGTAGGCATGTCTATGTCTCAGAAAACAAATATGAGCTTTTTTACTTATTGGTGAGGTATACTTAGATAAATTTATTCAACTACTTTATGTTTCAAGTTCCTAATCTGCAAAATGGGGTGATAATAGGGGGATCTCCACTGTATGAAGTGAGAGATGGAACTTGTTCAAAACTGAAGTAATGCTTGGCAAATATTAAGTTTTATGCTAATTAGTTCATGAGCTCAAATGTCTAGTGAGTCAAGGCAATAAAAAAGTGAGTATTATCTTTTTATGCTTCTTAAATTTTAGCATCAAGTGTGGCTACCTTTCCTTAGAATTAAGTCAGACTGTCACAAGTGTCTTGAAGTCTGTCTTTCACTTAATTACATGTCTTGTTGATTCCCCTCAATTGATTTCTTGACTCTCATTTAGGTACCTCTTGCCCTTGGCTCACAGCTTCTTCTAGTCAAATACAAGCTAATTAAACCAAGGTATTCTTGTACCTCTTCTTACTTCTCAACCTATATAATTCTGTGGTGAACAAGGAGAATTGATGCAAATTGCAACTGACGAGGGGTATCAAAGAGGACGTGCATTGACTCCCACTCACCATGTCCAGAAGTACTAATAATTGCCATCCAAAGCCTACATACACAGGTGGCCAAATATTACCAGTAAAGTCGTTTGTGATGGAGGCTTTCTTTGTAAGTCCTGCCATATTGTTCTTCTTTGTTCACAATGGCCACAACTTAGTCAATTTGTGTTATTTTACAAAATACCCAAGGCTAGGCCATTTAAAAGGACATAATTTTATTTTTTTTCTCTCTGGAAGCTTAGGTACCTAAAACTAAAGATATTGATATTTTGGTTTCCTGATGAGAGCTGATCTCCATGTTCAGACTCAGATCTACTTCAGAGATGAAGAAATTTTACATGATAGGAGGCAGAAAATCAAGAGGGTCAAATGCTACATCAAGTCTCTTATATAAGGCCTTTATCAAATACAGGGGAGAATCCCACCACCACCCCATAGGCTAGTAGTCACCTCTTACAGGCTTCATTCACCATTTAACTATATCACTCTGGCTATCAGGTGTCAAGCACCCAAATTCCGTAGGGGAGACATTCAAATTACTTAAGTTGCTTTGGATTTTTCCAAGTATAAAATATGTTTAAGTAAAAACTTGTGTTTAGAGCCTTTATCTGATCTAAGCACAGTTGACCCTATTAGCTGAATTCACAGCATGTCCATCTACATGCTTCTGAAGAAGAAACAAGAATTCTGAGAGCAAAGGTGGGCATAGTGAAAAACTGAGTGTTCTTTATAGGCTTATACATTGGGCAGGACACAATTCATTCAGTGGTATGTGGGGATGTTGTCAGTATGGAGAAGTAGTTAATACCAGAGTTGGGGAGTTTGGGTGTGAGACAGAATCCTGTGAGTAGTTAGACAGGAGAAGTGCCAGAATGATTCTTTTAGTTCTCTACCCCATGGAATGTTGGTAGCCTTACCCAGAAGAGAAAGGAGGTTGGTAAAAAAAAAAAAAAAATAGAAGAAAGGAGGTTGGTAAGGATGTTGATGCAGACCATTCTGTTTCTTTGGTCTTCTTACTAAATTTTAATGTAATATGAGTGATCTCATGACACACATAATCAGACTTGTGGATAAATAAGTGAAAATGTGCATTGATTTATGACTGAGAATTTATCATACACCTGTCAGAGTAGCTAAGATAGAAGACTCAAGTGACAGCTCATGCTGGTGAGGATGTGGAACAAGGGGAACAACCTTCCATTGCTGGTAAGAGTGCAGACTTGTATAGCTACTTTGGATATCCATTTGGTAGTTTCACAGAAAATTGGGATCCAAATAAACCACCACTTGGCATATACCCCAAGGATGCTCTGTTCTATCACAAAGACACTTGCACAACTATGTTCATAACAGCTTTATTTGCAATGGGCAGAACCTGGAAATAATCTAGATATCCCTCAATTGAAGAATAGATAAAGAAAATGTGATGCATTCATGCAGTGGAATATTACTCAGCCGTTAAAAATATATCATGAAATTTGTAGGTTAATCGTTAGAAGTAGGAAAAGTCATCCTTGAATGAGGTAACAGAGACTCAGAAAGACAAAGCTGCTATGTTTCCACTTATAAATAGATACTACCTGTAAAGAATAAATATGCTATAATTCACAGATCAAGAGAAGCCAAGTAATAAAGAGGGCTCAAGGTGGGAGGGGCATTTGAATTTCACTGGGGAGGGAAAAAATAGACATCATGGTGGGTGTACTGGGAGCAGATAGGGATGGCAACAGAAACAATCAGGTGTGAGGAAGAGGGAAGGAAAGAATAATGGAAGAGATGCTAGAAACCTAGCGCAATGGAAACTTCCAGAAATCTATGAGGGTGACTCTAGCTAAGATTTCTAGTAATGGGGGGATACATACAGTGCCTGAATTCACCATCTCCTGTAACCATGCAAGACTTCCAGTGGAGAAACTGAGACACAAGCCCAGCTACAAGTCCTACCTTTGATCTAAAATTTGTCCTAGCTACAAGATGTGCTGGGGTAAAGATGACACAGAAATTGTGTGAGTGGACAACCAATGACTGGCCCTGTTTGATATACATGCCATGAGAGGAAGCCCATTTCTGATACTTCCTGGAGATCCAGGATGCAGTGTGGCTGGATAGACCAGAGACCTAGGATAGAACCAAACATAGCTGGCAAAAAGAAAAAGTAAAATAAATGATCCCTAATGATATTTTGTTATACTTATAGATTGGTATCTAGCCCAGTTGTTATCAGAGAGGCTTCACAGAGCTGATGGAAAGAGTTTCTGAGACCCACAGCCAAACATTAGGCAGAGGTTGGGGGAATCCTGTGGAAAAGAGAGAGGAAGAATTGTAGGAGCCAGCAGGGTCAAAGACACAAGGAAAGCCACAGAATAAACAACGCTTGGTCCATAGGGGCTCACAGAGAGTGAACCAACAACCAGTGAGCCTGCATGGTTTTAACACAGGCTCACTACACATATGCTACAGTTGTGTATATTGGTCTTCTCGTGGTACTTCTAACAGTGGGAGTGAGGGTTATCTCAGACTCTTTTGCTGCCTCGTGGAACCCCTTTTCTCTTACTGGATCTCCATATCAACCTTGATATGAGGGTATGTGTCTAGTCTTACTGCAACTCAGTATGCCATATTGAGTTGACATGGGAGGCCTGCACTTTTCTAAAGAGAAACAAAAGAAAGGTGGATGGCAAGTAGGTGAGGGAGAGACTAGAGGAAGAGGACAGAGAGAAAACTGTGGTTGGGATAGAATGCATGAGAAAATAATACAAACAATAAAATAATAAGAAAAAGAAGTAAAAATCTTATCAGAACGCAGATATCAGAGTTCTAAAAAAATGGATTTGATTTACTGCTTGACCCATTTGATTAATCTTTTCTCTTATAGAGTCTAAACAGAAACATACCTGTCATAGAGTATTCTGGAGTCTAATACTGTGACTGGCTATAACCATTTCTTTTATAAGGATAATTGTAGATCCAAGACAGTATAAAAATTATGTTATCTCTCAGCACATTAGGAAGAGCTGATAAAGCCTTGAACCTGATATTTTGACTTAGGGCATAGATAACAAATTATCCATTAGATGATTCAGATATCAAGCAAGTATATTATACAGGATTGGTCCAACCCGTGTAGCCATAGTGAAGTCCCTAAGCACTCAGCATATGTCCTTTGTTGACATGCCTCCCAAGCCAATTGGGATAAGAGCCAACAAATCTGCTACTCTAGGCTCCTCGACTGTAGCAAAGGACTAGCTCAGTTCATTCACTCTGAATATGACTCGATCCTGGATGAATACTGTATAAAGGTGATGTTCCCACTTTTATGCTCCTAAGAATTGTTTACTATTCATATTTAGAAATTACAGCTTGAATTGGATAAAACAAACAAACAAACAAACAAACAGACAGACAAATAAACAAAGCCAACTCAGTTCCTGCTCACTTTCCAACTTTATTTGTTGCTTTGTGCTCCATCAGTCCAATCACTTACCTTGATCTCTTTGTATATATGTGTGTGTGTGTGGGCATGTGTGTGTGTGTGTGGGCATGTGTGTGTGCTTGTGTGTGTGTGTGTGTGTGTGTGTGTAAGCACTGCATGCCTAATTTCATATGTGCAGAGGCTGGAAGACATCAACTAATTGCATCTCTTTCTCTTTATTGCCTTAAGACAAGGTCTCTTATTGAACCTGAAGCTGGATGCTATATATGGCTATGCCGATTGGCCACTGCACTCCTGAGGTCCATCTGCTCCCTATTCTGATTCAGGCCTTCACAGCCATGCTTGGTTTTGGTAAAGGTGTTGGAGAATCAAACTCAGGTTCTTTTGCTTGCCTAGACTCTGCACTTGCCCATGGAGCCCTCAGTCTTTTTTGAACAGCTCTTATTTTCATTTCATCTGGACTCACACTTAATGTCTTTAGATCAATAGTTTTTATTCTATTGGATAGAATCTTATGTTTAAAATCTGGCATTACCACTAAAAATCAACTAATATGTATGACAAAGAACTTAGCAGCTCGGTTTCACTTATTTTATCTATAAAATAGGGTAGTGTAATAATCCAAAGACATTAACAGTGTAAAAAGGCAGTGTAAACCCTAAGAATGCAAACCAGAGATACACAATTGGTACCAGAAGGGTTAATTTAGCTAAGAGTCAAAGTAGAATAATTTTCTCATCCATTTTTCCATCGTTCCTAGATTTAGTTCGGACATCTGTTATGTCATGGAGAAATATATCATTTTCAAATGTCTGAATCCATATGCAGTTGATTTCAAAGCTTAATTTTGTTTGAATGACAAATCAATACATTGCAACTGCACTAACATTACAGTGCTGAAAAATCTGTGTGTGTTTCTTAAGCTTTTATAATATATTTCAATTTCCCCATTATTTTCTCATTATTATCCCATTTCTGAAAGTATTCTTTGAGCATTACACAGTGGAATAAATTTCAAGTGAATGGCAGTGTCTATTTGTTTCGATTCCAAGCTGCACTCGTTAGAATGTTCTGGAGCTTCTCCCGGTTCCAAGCTTTCTTTGTCACAGAGACAACAAACAATTCTCCCCCAAACATCCATTTTTATCATTTTCCTCCATGGATAACAAAACTTCCTCTTTTCTGGCTTGTGTTTTTATGAGTAGCAGCCATATCACTTCATAGTTTGGCTCCAAACATTCACCCCTCACTTGTCTGTCTTCTAGAATATATTCCCATTTCTAGATAGTTTGAGCACCTCATAATTGTACACATGAAATGGCAATATTCAATAGCCCCTTAGACAATTCCCATCCTCCCCACAATGTTCTCATCCCCCTCTTCCTATAGCCAGTAGGACCCACAGTGCAAGGTCTGCATCAGGACTATTAGGGCTTGTCTACCTCTAGTGACTACTCACCATGATAAATTTGTCTCTTGAAGCTTTTTGCTTACTGGACAAATGCTACCTTTAAGGTGGTTTTGCCTTAAAAGTGTTACGACATCAGAAGCTGTTGTGGCAATGGGGGGCACAGGAAATGTAGCCAGATGTTGAATAGATGATTACAAGGCATCCATAAGGAGACAATGACCGTCATGGCTTCCTGGTACCTGCTGTGGAAAAACAGTCCTAGGTAAGTTATAACTTTGAGAGATACTCTGTGTCGTCTATGTTATGTAATAATTGTCTGGTGTTCATTGTAGGAGTAAATTGAGGTTTTTGTCAGAACATGATAGATGATGTAAGACTTCAGAGGGAATGCTTTGTTCAGCTTGGCCTGCTTATGTCTATCAATGTCAGTTTTGACACAAGGCAGGTGGGTCTGTCCTTTTTGTTGGGCATGCAATGTGAATACTGTTTACCTATATGAAATATTCCACATTTTAATTGCTGAGTTAATTTTCCCATTCTGTTTTGGTGTCCAGGGAAGTGACTCAGTCTGTGATTCTAGACATGTTCATGTGACCTAACTTGAGGAATGGTAGATTTCAACTTATCCTCAACACTGGCCTCAGGACACTCCATGTCAGGAAAAACATTATGGAGTGACAGTCCTCCCTCACAACAGTTGGCCTTTGACTGGACTAGTGGTCAGTCGATAAAACATTTACTATATGTTACTCATATCTGAATACATAGAGATGCTTTAGGAAATTGGCTCACATGGTTGTAGGATGTGACCACTGCAAAATCTGCAGGTTCAGTGATAGGCAGAAAACTTTTGCATGACCTGATCTTTATAGCTGAGGAGCTATACAGGGAAACTTCCCTTTTTCTTTTTAGATCCTTCATCTGCTTAGACGAGGCCATATCATTGATGGCAATCTCTCTGGAGTTATCTGGTTATGTGTATGCATAACAGCTGTGCTAGGATTTGCCTCCAAATCGTCATCTTGGTTTGTAGTTTTCAAAGGTTTTTGGAAGACGCACAGTACAATGGGGTTATATAAATTTTCTTTTCAGTGAGGAACTAGGCTTCATGTTTGCTTTAAAGTAAAGAATCCCCCTAATCCAATCTGTAAAGTCTTTGTCATAAAGAAAGAAAAAAGAAATTCTCCCATTAGGTTTTTTAGCATATATCTATAATCTCAGCATGCAGGAGGGAGGGCTTATGAATCACACGTTTGAGGAGAATTGAGTTACCTAAAGAGTTCCAGGCTACACTGGGCTATATAATGAGACCCTGTCTTCAAGAAAGCAAACAACACAAGCAAAACAAACAAACAAACAAACAAAACCAACAAAACCCAATTAGCACTGATAAACTGTGCTAATCTCAGTGGGTCAAGGCCTTTCTATACAAACATGAGGATCCAGGTTTAGAGCCCCAGCATCCATGTAAAAGCTAGATGTGGCAGACAGGTGGATTTCAAGGCTCAGTCCAAACTGAAGCTCAGTGACAGAACCTGGCTCCAAAAATAAGGTGGAGTATGACACCCAATGTTTACCTTCGGCCACCATGCATTCATACATGAAACATTCAGCCATGCACACACATAGACTACATGCACATACACTATACACATACATACCACATACACATGCATGCACCAGACAAAGTGAACTACAAGTATGCTCCTTAGCTGAGGTTGCCAATAATTTCATGATAAACAGATTTCCTGTCACCCAAGCTTGATAGTATAGGATGTGCCTGAGTGAATACAATTGTTCTGGCAATTGTTTTTTTGTGAAACTTCAGTCTATAAACACATTTTTTAAAACCCTATATTGGGCATCTCTACCATTCTCTCAAGATAACTTCTAAGAAATAGGTAAAAATAATAGCAAACCTTCTTGTGGGAGGGATTAACTTACTATCATCTTTCTACAGCTAGACCACAGCTGTGGTGTGTAACATGACTCCTCTTCTGCAAAGGCTGCTGGCTCCTCTGCATCTGGGACATCCTTTTGGGCAAGACATATGGAGAGGTGATGTCAGAGTACTCAGAAGCCAGGGAAGCCAGGCTCTGATTCAGAGTTCTGAATTCAGGCTCTGATGCAGGGTTCTGTAGAGTCATTAGGTCCACACACCAATATGACACAGCTTAGACTTAGAATACTTCAAGCAAGTTTCTCCAAGACACCAGCCTGCACATAGGATAAGTACTTTGTATACTCAAGTAAAGGGAAAACCATCCAGTGCTATTTAGAGTTACTTTCTATTAATGTGTATGGTTGAGACATTCTGGGCTTTTCCACATCTATGTTGTGTGTTTATTGTTCTTGTCCTTAATTCAGCTCATGTTTAGATAACTACGTTGATGAGAACTGCCACTTTATGAAATCAGCATAACCTCTAGCTACATTATAAATGTCTTTTATACTATCTTTATACTGTCTTTTATACTTGTCTTTATACTCTCAGGTAAGTATATAGTGAATTGTAATTTTTTAAAAAAAAACTGGCCCCTTTCCCCACCTCCACAATGAAAACACACACACACACACACACACACACACACTTACACACTAACACCACACACACACACAGACCTATTTGGACACACAACATAAATAATATTTTTTATTCAGAGATAAACGGAGAGAATTAAACATGTTACTTATCCTATAGTCTCTTCTTACAGTAATTGATACATCAGTGAGCTTTTACTGATAAAACTGATTTAAATCCAACCAGAAAAAAATTCAGCCTCAAGAGCTGAAAATGAGCTAAAAGATGGTAAGCAAGAATAATAATATGTGGCAATGTCTTCAGATTATTCATATTATAAGCTTTATATAATTTGAAGTTGCAGAAATGTGTTTAACAAGGGTGGATTTTTTTTTAAAGTAATGTCATCATTAGTGAAAGGAAAGCAAGGCAGAAAAGCATGATAATGCCATCCTCAGTGATGGTAAATTAGAAGGCTCTGAAAACATTTGGGAAGAAATATAAATAATACAGTATGACTATTGAGGTTATAAATATGGATGGAAGGAAGAACAAAGACATTTCAGAAATCTAAAAGCTATTGTTTCTATTAGAAAACTCAGTTGAAACAAAAGAGTCTATCAGTTATGATACTGGTCATGTGATAGCCTTCCCTAGCTCAGTGCCTGTGTGCCATTGGGCTGGTGTTATGTGCAGGTCTAAGTACTGTTAAATGCACTAAACCTGGGATTAGACAGTTAACAAAATTATACTTTTTAATTTTTTTTATTTTCATAATGTGACCATATGCCAATCTTTGTGGAACACATCTTCCTCATTCACTTCTTATTTTAAGACTGATACATTGAACAGTTTCTGGGGCTCCATTCATAGGATCCCTTTGCAATCTATGCAAATGGTGTCTCCTGGAGAGGTGCTGGAAACACCCTGCATAACTTCTCACCAATGACTAAATTTGAAAGAAAATGGACACTTTTATTCCACAGTGCTCCCTGGTGCCCAGTGATATTTGCATGATCCTACAATATTTAGAATGTAAAAAGTGTCCATTGGGTAATGTCAAACAATCATTTACTTTGAAGAACATAAATATTCAAATACTTGCCATTAGGCAGCCATAATCAGCATGATTCGGTGATTTAGTGACCACTTTTCTGGGAGAATTGAACAGAGTGGATATCTCTTCTGTTACTCTGTAGATTTTATTGGCTTATAGATGTTTTTAGAAGTGATTGCTGACTATATATTTAATTAGGTTTCATACCCTTGTTGGCTTCAAATCAATTTCTAAGATAAAATAGAAGCACTGATTCCAAAGCTTGGGGAGATAGCACTCATTAGAAATTACGTCAGAGTTGGGTCTCCTACCTGTTTGAAAGAGGAATGTAGTCTTCTTTGTAGAGACTCTTATGACTCCAAGTTCAGCAAAGAAATGCCCTTTTATATAGGTATTGATTATACATTTGCTTCTCTAGCAATAACTTTATTGGTTTGTATTATTGGTATTATTTCATGGGGTTGGAGGTTGAGACAGGGTTTCTCAATGTAGACTGTGCTGTCCTGGACCTCACTCTGTAGACCAGGCTACTCGTGAACTCAGAGATTTGCCTGCCTCTGCCTTCCATGTGCTGCAGTTAAAGATTTGTGCCAATCACAATCTGGCAAGTTTGTATTATTTTTAAAACAAGCATTTAATTATCATAGCATATAAATTCCTGGTTTTACATATATTATTAAAAATTACTGGTTTGAGGCTGCAGAGCTGGTTCAGTGGTTGAAAGCCCTCGTTGCTCTTGTACAGGACCTGGGCTCAGTTTCCAGGGCCCACATGGTGACTCACAATTTTCCATTGCTTCAGTTAGAAGGGATTTGATGCCTTCCTCTGACTTCTACTGGCACCCGACTTTCACACAAGTACATATCCCTACTATGCGTACATACATGCAGGCGAAAGACTCATATACACAAAATATATTTTCTTAGTTATTAAACGGGGTTTCTCTGTATCACATTTTTCCTTGTAAGTAGAGTTACATATTTAGTTGACTTAAATTAGTTTATAACACCTCTGTAACTTAGTGATCTTTCAAAGAATTCAACTAATGAAACTCTTATTTTATAAAGCCTTGATGGATTTTGTTATTACTAGTACAGAAAGTTGTATGAACCAAGAAACACAAGCCTGCATTACAGTTAGGACATTTAGAAAGGCCCAGAATTATCTATATCCTACTTCATTATCTAAAGGTGAAGGGGTCTTTATGGGTGTCCTGTTCCATGGCTATGTGTGTCCAGCAATCTGGTAGACATAGAATGACATTCAAAGTCTGATGCCATTGTTGTAACAAAATTAAAAGCTGGTTTGCTTTCCTTGCCAAACTCTGAACCTTTCTTGTTTTTTCATCTTCTTAAATAGCAATGTATTAAGGACTTTTCCCATTGGTGTGACAAAATTAAAGCAAAAAGAAAAAAAAGCCAGAAAAACAAAACAAAACAAAACAAAACAAAACAACAACAACAAAACACTTCAAGAGGAAGGTTTATTTGAGTTTAGTGTTTAAGAAGAGATACAGTCCATACCGATGGGGATGGCATGTTGGGAGATATGGGGCAGCTGGTCAACCTGTGTCCATGAAGAGTCAAGAAGGAGTGAATTCTGGTGCTCAGCTTGATTTCTCAGCTTTTTTCCCCATTTTTATGCATTCATAAGATCAGCCAGTGCTATTTTGAGCCTTCTCTCACTCACTTCAGCCTCTCTGTATTCCAGGCACACCTTAGCTTCTGAATCCACCAAAGTTAACAATGAAAATTTACCATTCCAGGCAATTATACAGTCTAGGTATTCCAATGTGCTTAGAAATTTTCTTTCTTATTCACTAATGAGATGGTCAGTATTCTATATCAGTTTTGTTAACTGATGCGTGTCCTTAAGTTTAGTCATTTCTAGGTTCCTTGATAAAATCTAGTATCTTGATCCAAAGTTGGAAACTGAACCAGTGGTGTATCCTGTAGCTCACCACCATCCTTTCTTAATCCCTTGTCACCTACCTCACTTACAACATTATCAACTGTTCTATCTATTTAACTTTTCCATGTCCCATAATTCTTACTAGTAGAAAGAAAAACTTTTTGGTCAGGGAGGAAAAAAAAAAAGACAATAACTTCCTACTGAATCTGTTTGAGCAGGGATATTGTTTATTATTAAAAAGTAGTTTTCTTTTCATTTTTAGCAAACTTTGTTTCAACATGTTTGTATCTATGAGGTTATTTAACATCTGATCCCCAAAATATTTCCATAGCTGTTTAATAAAAAAGGTCTTATTGCACTGACTACAATTCCAACCTTCACAACACTCCCTGTGTAATTCTCAATGACTTTAATTATTAGGTCTTTCAGACCTGATGGATTGCATGTTCTTCAGGAACGGCATATTGTATTGGAGAATTATCCTTCTTTTCTACTCACTATATTTGTAAAGCCTGCTTCAATACTGCTAAATCCCTTAATACTTTTCCTCTCTCTGTCAGCTATACAGACATAGACACACACACATATATATAAGTATAAACCTTTATTGAAAAATTAGACACATGAAGAAGAGTGCACCAAAATAATTTTGCAATGGAAACTTTTTTTTTTAAATGAACACACTGAAGTTACCACCTTCACAATGTAAGAAAAAGAATCATTTCCAGCATCTTAGAAACTAGGCCCATGTCACTTAATAGCCACCATCCTTCCCAAAGCTTACTATTTCCTTAATTTACATCACTTTTAGTTACTTTGGATCATTTCTGATATTTGCAGAATGGACACCTTACAGCTAACATTACATTTTTTTTTTGAGACTTGTCCATGTTGTGTATTGCAGTTTTTTATTCACATTGGCTATTTTTCAATTTCACAAATCTGCTGCAATTTATTTATTGTAGAGGAAAGTGTGAGTGATTAGGTAGAGTGCTCCCATATACTTACACACATTCAAACCCAACTGTAGACGTTTCTTTCAGGCATGCAGCTGGGAATGCCATTGCTGTATTGTAAGGGAGACACGTGTCAAGCTTCAGTAAGTGTTACGATAATGTTGCTTTAAAGTAGTTTGCAAATTTAGAATTTGGGCAGCAGTGAATTTTAGTTGTTTTACATCCTGGATAGTGCTTAATATTTTTCAGTTTCTGACCAGTAGTCATTAGGATTTGGACATATTGTCATTTAATTCATAAATGTGTAGCTTAGTGGGTTCTGACCTGTGTATATGTTTATGTACACCCTATTTCAAAGAAAACCTAATCTATCATCAAATACATTTTCTTATAATTATTTCCTGTGATATATCAGCCTAGTCTTTTTATCCTTCTTATTTGTATCGATTTCATCTGATCAAGATTTTCACATATACATATATTATTTGGAGGGTTGTTTACAAATATCAATATTGATATTTGTCCATCTTTGTTCTACTGCTGTGCATATTCCAGTATTTGAATGTGTAATGCTTGTTGCAGCTACTCATTTTAGTTACTATCTCCTGGCATTTTAATATATATGTTTCCTTGATGGCAAATGGCAATTAGCCTTTATAGTATTCACTGCAATTTATACAATGCAATTTGCAAAGTGTATGTTCTCGTTTTCTGCCTAGTTTATTAAGCTGGTTTTTTATTGACTTATAGTAGATCTTTGGTTTTGTTTTCTCATAGTTGGGGTTTCTAGTTCCTTTGTATTTTCATAAAAATTTTTAAATTGTCTTGTCATTTCTACTGCTATAAAAAAAAATCCTGCTGGCCTAATACAAATTCTATTGATAAAATTGAAGATAATTAGCTTCTTGTCACTTCTGAGACTTCTAAGACACGTACATGTGAGATTTTTCCACTTATATTTTTATTCTTTCATTAGAAGCTATAGCAGCATTCCTAGCTCCAATTTCATTTAGTTTCAATACTCATCCAAAGACTAATACGTGTATACATATATTCTATATATATTTTTACCGTCTTACTAATTTATTTTCCCATACTTTTTATTTCATGCCTTTTGTTCTTTTGCATATAACTTGCCATTGTTTTCTGACTTTATAATATAGATGATAATACTGAGTCAACTATTTTTTTTTGCTATTTCTTTTATTTTAAAAACTACTAACTTTTTTGGCAAAGTAATGTACTTCACTGTGATATTTTCACAAGCACATGTCACCACATGTAGTTATCTTTTGTTCTTAATCCACTACTTTCTTCTCAATTTATTGTCTTATTGGTCCCTCCCCACAATGACTCCTACCATGCTTCTTTCTGCTTTAAAGTTACATATATTAGATGAATTCAACTGCCGTCTTTTTTTTTCTTAACAGCATATCAATAGTTTATTAACTCAAGCACACATATTTTGGGATACCATCAAATTTAGTTATGATTACACTTTTTTCTTTTTTAAATTTTTACTTATTCACTTTAAACCCTGATCACTGCTGCCCCTCCTCCTGATCACCCCCTCTCTCAATTCTTTCTCCTCTTCCCAGTCCCCTTCTCCTCTGAGCTGGTCAGGACTCCCCTGAGTATCTCCCTACCATAGCACTTCAAATCTCTGTGAGGCTAGGTGCTTCCTCTCTTACTGAGGAAGCTCAAGGCAGCTCAGATAAAAAAAAAAAAAAATCCCACATACAGGCAACAGCTATTGGGATAGGCCCCGTTCCAGTTATTCAGGACCTACATGAAAACCAAGCTGCACATCTGCTACATATGTGTAGGGAGGCTAAGGTCCAGCCATGATTGTTCTTTGGTTTGTGGTTTAGTTTCTCTGAGACTCATGGGTCCAGGTCAGTTGATTCTGTTGGTCTTCTTGTGAAGTTCCCATCCCTTTAGGGCCTGTAATCCTTCCTCCTCTTTTTCCATTAGAGTCCTCAATCTTCATCAACTGTCTGGCTGTGGGTGTCTGCATCTGTGTGAGTCAGCTGCTGGGTGGTGCCTTTGAGGACAGCCATGCTAGACTCCTATCTGCAAGCCTAACAGAGTATCTTTAATACTGTCAGGGATTATAGATTGTGCCACTAGCCTATAATCCTAATTCAATAGGCTGAGGCAGAAGGATTGTAAGTACAACTTTGTCAGGCTAGCACAGTGAGACTCTGCCTCAAAATAAAATAAATATACTTCTTAAAAAAATAGTGTTAGGGATTGGTGTTAGTCCATGGGCTGGGTCTCAAGTTGGTCAGATTATTGGTTGGCTGTTTCCTCTTCATCGCCAATTCCTGCATATCATATAGACAGGATATGTTTTCTGTCTAAAGTTTTATTGGTAGGTTGGTGTCCTTATCGTTCCACTGTGGTTCCTGCCTGGTTAAGGGAGGCAGCCTCCTCATACTCTATATCCTCAATGCTGTGAGTCACAACGCCCCCATCCCAGGTCTCTGTCTCCTCCTGGGGATGCTCCTTACTGGCCCCTTGTCAGATTTCTATTCATTCTCATAGCCATCTGGCTATTCTCCCTGACCCTTCCCACACCCTACTCCCAACCCTATACTCCTGTCCTGATCCTCTCTCCTGCCCACTTTCCTCCCCCAATCTTCCTTTCATGACCATTCTATTCCCCCTTCCAAGAGAGACTCAAGCATCCTTGCTTGTGCCCTTCTTCCTGTCCAGCCTCCTTGGTTCTGTGGCGTATAGCATGAGCATCCTGTATTTTTTGTCGACTCCTATCTTTTGAACTCCCTTTTCCTCCGTCTCATATGGCTTCCTCCCCTGTTGTAGTCTTCTCTCTCCATGTGTGCACATTTAGGTTGTTTATGCATACATAAATTTAAATCAAGATGCTGCTACGTGAGAGATAATACTTGCAAGAATTATATAACAAACAGATATCAAAGGTCTGAAGTTTCTCTTAGCCAACCATTCAATTTTATCCATCTATTCTGAACCATAATCACTTACAATGATCCATGGTTTCTTTTGATTGCTGGGGAGAATGGAGTGATTTTTTAAACATGTAAACAAATGCAGAGTTACCTGCAGGTCTAGCAGGTTACAAATTTTTGACATGTAAAACTATTTTATTTACTTCAAAATACCTTCTAATTTCTGTTTTGATTACTTTGACCCAGAAGCTATTTTGAGATGTCTTGTTTAATTTAAAAGCATTTGGAAACATCTACTTTTTTTTATTATTGATTTCTAGCTTAATTACACTGCATGAAGGGATATTACAGCTTTTTATTTTAGTCCTTTGAATTTTGTTGAAATTCTTTTATATCCAAAGGACAAAACTAATTTTGGCAAAGGTTGCACATATACTGACTAGAACATGTGTTCTCTTCTGGTGGGTGGCATTGCCATTGCCCTTCGGATGGCTTGTATCGATCAGCCTTCATTTTGCAATGATGCTTAGTTCTTCCTGAACTCACCGTTTTCTGCCAGTTCGATTAACTTCTAAAAGATGTGAATTAAAAACTTTCCCCATGTCTGCAGTCTTCAGCTTTTCTGCTTTTCTCCTTTCAGTTCTGCCAGGTTTAATTTTTATATTGCTTAAATTAAATATGCAGCTCTTAGAATTATCATATTTTCTTGATGAATGAGTAATACACTTACCCTAAGCAATCTTTTATATCTCTCATAATGTAGATTGTCTGAATGTCTATCACAGCAGATATTGAAACAGATCACTTTTTATTTTGTCTTCTTTGACTTTGAATTTTTAGCTTTTATATTCCTTTAATTTGTTCTTTTGTAAACAATGTTTAGTTGAGTTTGATTAATTAATCCATTCCAATGACCTTAGCATTTCAAATGTGCACTTAAGTAATTACTTTTTCTGGGTTGATATAACATATTTGGGGTTATGTTTTCCACATATGCCTTGATTTTCTGTTTTTCTTATGTTTTATATTGCTTTTTTCTTGACTTCTCAACTTTTATATTAATCACACTAAGCTTTATATATATATATAATATAAATTTATGTTATTAATTTATATTATATAAACACAGACATTTCTCTTTTATCTCAGTGAATATAGGCCCTCTCTCTCTCCCTCTCTGTTTCTCTGTCTGTCTGTCTGTGTCTCTGTCTCTCTGTCTCTCTCTCTCTCTCTCTCTCTCTCTCTCTCTTTCTCTCTCTCTCTCTCTCTGTGTGTGTGTGTGTCCTGTTAGAAAGAAGTAACTGGTCTTGACTTACTGGGGTATAATTTAATAGAGCATTCACTACTCTGGAGGCAAAACATATTTTTTTCCAGGAAATGAGCTGATAGAATAAAATTATAGTATCACAATGAACTAATTTTTTTTCATTTTGAATATATCTCATTACCCACGCTGCATTTCATCCTGTAGTAGTGGCACAAAATGAACTAATTGTCAAGGGTTGCTTTCAGGATATTTTCTATGGCACCAAAAATGGAAAGATGGGCAAAGTTAGATATACTCCTTCCCTGTACATTTACCCAACAGAGGATTGTGAGAAAAATGAAGAGAAACACATAATGCTATTGCTAATGGATTTATATTTTGTTATATTTTGTGAGATATGTTATGTACCAATCTCCTTAATAGAATATATATATATATATATATATATATATATATATATATATATATATATATTCCCCACTTAAATAACTAAAGAAGGTTATTTGTTTTTGTTTGTATTGTTTGTTTTCTTCATGCCATGAAAAATCTGAAACCTGAATGTTAGATAAGGGTATTTCCAGGCCAAAAGCATATTGCTAAAAAATAGAACAAGGGATGATGTTAGGAATGTAAGGGAGCTAACTAAATTGTTTTGTTTAGTTGCTGTGGAAGGCATTATGTAGGAGGGGTCACCAGAAGATGCCAGATATGAAGCCTCTGGAATCCAAACAACATAGCCTGCGGAAAATCAGTGTGTGTGTGTTTGTGTATTTGTGTGTGTATGTGCACGCCTGCATGCATGTGTGTATGTGTGTATGTGTGTGTGTGATTAAACCTCACTTATTTCTGAGAAGCATTTATTAATCAATTCACCCTCTTGCAGTCTATGTGAATATACAATATTTGCATAAGGATAAGTATTAGTTTGACAGTGTCATAAGAATTGTTTGTATGTTAATTCATTTTAACCTCAGGAAAACCATGTCCAGTATATAGTAGAAAAGGAAGTGACAACAGAGGCCCAGAGCACAGAAGAGTTGAGTTGCTTATCTTAGGCCACTGTCACCAGTGGGTGGAGGTATTGGGATTGGTATCACTAATTCTGCTCACAGGACTAGCATGTGCCGTGTCTCTGCCCTGCTCCTTATACCCTGGCATTGTTGGCCATTCTATAATGAGCATTCTTCTTCAGCAGATGGAATCTGAGAACCTCAGAGACTTTTTTTTTTTACATGTAGGACACTGCCATACTTAACATTTTATGGAAATAATATGAAATAGGAAACTAATAGGAAACTAGGCCACCATATATTTGGTGGTTATGCATGCAAACAGTGATGGATTTCAGGGATATCAGACCTGGTAAAGCTGTATGTTCATGTACACTCTCATAGAAAACAAAACAATTCTTAAATATAACTATTGTGTGTTTTTCTTTTAAATTTAAAAACTTAATACATTTTAATTGAAATATAATTACATCTTTATCCCTTCTCATTTCTCCTCTAAATCCTCTGTCTCCTTTCTCTGACTTCTTCTAATGTGGCCCTATTATATTTATAGCAAACAGATGGCCTCTTTTTCATTATTATTGATACACACAGAAACATATGTTTCTATATATCTAATATATCTATCTTCTTGCTCTTTTTGTTACTTGTGTGTACATGATTTTAGGATTGATCACTGTGATTTGGATAACCAATTAGGATCTTTGTTCCTGGAACAGGCAAATGCTCTGTCTCTCTGTCTCTCTCTCTGTCTCTCTCTGTCTCTCTCTGTCTCTCTCTGTCTCTGTCTGTCTCTGTCTGTCTCTGTCTCTGTCTCTCTCTCTGTCTCTCTCTCTGTCTCTCTCTCTCTCTCTCTCTCTCTCATTGATAGTTACCTACTTATAGTTCTTTGTTTAGAGGTAAGACACGAGATTTCCCCCTACCATGTTACTGTGACTATTAAAATTGTCATTGTTGAGCTCTTGCTTAAGTAGAAGTTTTGGAGACACAGTTTCACAGCAGAATTCCTGGCCTTCTTGCTTAGCATCTTCTGCCCTTTCTTCTATGATATACCCTGTGCCTTAAGTGTAGGAGTTGTGTTGAATGTGTCCATTGTCTGGGCTCTCTCTGATCCAGTTATCTTTGTATTGTGTCCAATTGTGGTAGTCTGCTATGGTCTCTATTTGCTATAAAGACAAGCTTATTTGATAAAGGATGAGAGCTACATTTATATATGAGTATAAGGATAACCTTTAGAATCAGACTGAAGAATCCTCAAATGGCTAAAATTAAATCTATTATAAGACCCAGAATTACCACTCCTTTGCATATGTTGAAAGAACTTGATATGTCACTTCATAGAAACTTACTCCTCCAAGTTCACTGTCAGTCTATTCACAGAAAGTGGGAAGAAACTGAATGTCTTTTAACTAACAAACAATGAAAAATGTAGTTGATACACTCTTTGAAATTCAGTTGCAAGAAAAATGCAATCATGAAATTTGACAGCAAATAGGTACTTAAAAAGATTATCTTGGACAAGGTAATCCAGACCCAGAGAGACAAACGCTAGATGCTGTCTCTCATCTGTGGGCCCTATCTTCAGATCTTCAGATTTGAGTATATAATATTGAGTAACTGCAGAATCAAGGAACTATAAAGAGACAATGGGGGAGGAGAAAGGGACCAGGATATAGGTAATATGAAGGGAAAGAATAATTGAAAAATAGGGATAAGGAATCTACTTGGAAAGCAGGGGAGGGGATATCACAGTAGGAAGAGGAAGTAGAGATGTAACACCAGGGTTGTTTTATAAAGCACCAAGGAATTATGTGTTTATTTAAAAAAATGTATAATTACTTGGTATCTTGCACACTTAGCTATAAGACTATAAGAATGAAGATTTCAGATAAAATAATTTGCTGGTAATTAAGAATTTATATTCAAACATCTGTCTGAAGTTACATCAAAAGAAACAGAAACACTCATTCTAAATTACAAGCATCCTTTGTGTTGATGTGGAACTCACTAGTGTGCAAAGGAACAATATAACTTGGCTTCCAGAGAATGGGTTCTGTCATGATTATGGGTAAGTCTGCCATTCTCAGGAGTAAGCAAGCCTTTTGTGCCTTTCAAAGTGTTCCTCATCCTTACTCACCATCCTAATATAGGCAGGACTTCTTGCTTCAGTTTCTCACCAGTGTTCCTTGGTGAACTGAGACTTAGCTTGTACCTTGTTTAAAAGTGATATAAGTCAATTTTCGTTTATTTTTTTCTCCACTGGCTGATATATAGTTTCCTTTATTTAATGGTAGGCAACCATAGTGTCTTCTCAAATCACTTGATAATTTAGTTAGTACTGACTTACTTGCCAGTTGGCTTAGGACAAACATGTGTGGCTTGTCTTTTCTGGTCCCCACATGCAGTTCTGGACCCAGTAGTAACACCGAGAGCATTGCTTCACTAGCTGAAAGGCATTTTCTTCTCAATCATAGCCTGGAAGAAGGACTGAGTTAATGATTGTTTTATCTTGAACCAATTATATCTTTTTCTTCTAAAGTCTTATTTTCATTATCTATAAAACACAAAATGACGCCAGATGCCATTTGTGGTCTCTAGTCTTCCTAAGAATGTAAAATAAGCACTACAAAATAGCTGAGCACTAAAAATAAATATATTCCCTAAAAGTCAGGTAAGTTATGGATAATATTGTTGATGTTCATTCAAGTTGTCACGGGCACAAAGCTGTGGATAGCTGTTGTGGATTGCACATGTTGTGACATTGCAAGTTTGCCTCTTCTGGCTTTTTTTTTTTTTTCCAAATCCTTTCGGGAGATTTTTGATTAAACTGAGCAAGTCAAATGGTAGGATTCACTCCGTATGCTGTGAGAGTCATTGGGCTGATTGATGTGAAAAAAGAAGGGTAAATATCATTGGGAGAAATTTCTTTGTGTGTTTTCATAAAGAAGAGAGTGTCTTATAATTCTATTTCCATGTTGTAGTAGACAATATTTGCAAGAATATTATTGTGCTGAAAAGGCTTGGCAGGTGGATCCATGCTTTACTCAAAAGCAAAGGGTAGGCATATCAACTGACCATTATAAAAATTTCAACTTTTATCTATTCATGGTTCCTGTCTCCAGACACAGCCACAAGGGTCAATGTGCCCTGTTCTTGTCGATCTGTGAGGACTGGGTGATAGGTAACCAGCCTCCAAAGTCCTTATTTTCCAGCTATTTTCTTTGCTGTTAGTCATATGTGATCTCTTATCTCTCATTCCAGAGCCTTATATTTTCCAACAGCAGCCCTGAATCAGTGAGCCAACTTGTTAGCTGGCAAGGAGGATACTATCTCAGTTCCTTCACATGTCTTGCAAAGGGATTGTTTCAAGCCTCTTTTTACCCACCTTTCCTCATTCTCATCTAGAACTGAGGAGAGAAAAAACTTCAAAGTCATCAGATGCAGACCAAAGACCTGAGGCTGGCTTTCATGACCCTTAATTCACTGATGTATTCTAAAGAAAAAGAGTTTCTCATAGTTAAGACTTTGAAGAGAGTTTTCACACTGCACCTGTTGCTTAAAAGGCCTTTGTTTGTGGTAGTCTCTAGACTTCACACTGCATTGCATAAACATTTGATAGGTATGTTGGCTTTCAGTGGGATGTACTTATTTTTTTTAATTGAAAAGCAGTTCTCTTTGAAAATAAGAGCAGCAGACTATTTATGATCTAAATAATAATAAAAAGCAAACAACCCCTTAATTAATATAGCATTTGTGTTGCAACTGAAATAAAGAAGTGAACGGCATGCAGTTCTGTGCCAGCAATATTTTGTTTCACAGGTTTTTTTTCCCCAGGCTTCATAACTGGCTAGTAAAAGATACATTCATACAAAATGAATAATCTCAAAAGTTTTTATTGAGTTTTCCTAAATTTTGTGCCATTATGGGCCTTAGGGATGGTTCTAATTGTGGTGAAATGTTTCTGAGTACACTAGAAAGAGAATTATTGAGAAGTTAAGTTGTCTGGGGACATCTGTGATATTGGAGGCTGGACAGTGAGAGACAAACACTTCTCAGAATTGCAAAGACACCAAGAATGATTGACAGCATCCACTCTGCCTGCCCACTCCCATATGTGCCTTGTGGAAAAAACATAACATATTTAGTGTGTCTAAGTGTATATGTGCATGTCTTAGCCTCAGAGAATCTTTACTTATGTGAATAGTTTACAGTAAAAGACAGATCTTTCTAACGCCCACTCCACCCTCTCTACCCTCAAACCATATTTCACATTCATCGTTACTGATATGTAGAATTCTACCTTTATGGTTTATGCAAATAGGAACTTTTTCCCTTGTAAAATCTGAGTACTCATCTTTATTCCCTAGGAGAAGTATTCAGTTTTTCCATCTGCAGCCATTTCAAGTTTGTTATTTTTTTTTTTAAATCAGCTACAATTCTGTTTTTTTCTTTCTGTTTCTAACTTCGATATTGGATCACTTATGTATTTATTTGACAGTGCAATTCAAATGCTCCCATTGTGTTAAATTAATTTTCAAATAGTGCCATGTAAGTGTTTAAAAACACACGCTTGCACTTTCACCGAACTCCAGCCTTTCTGGTCTGTGTACGCATCCTCTCTACTGCCTCTTAGAACATGGAACTTGTTTCCTTCATCTGAAAAAAAAAAAAAAAAGAAGACCTGCGAGGTTTTCTCACTGCAGAATTTAGACAGATCAAAGCAAGTTACTAAGATATCACACATATGTGAAGGTCAAATGCCAGCATGTTGATTAAGGGAAACTCTATTCTGAAGAGTAAACCTATGAACTTGAGAGAATTACAAATATCCCTAGTTAATGAGAATTCTCAATTATTCTACTTATTCTACTCATATTTTATAATTTGGAATTTGTATAAAAAGAACATTTGGTAGTATTTTCTTTTTTTTTTTCTTTTTTTTTTGGTAGTATTTTCTAGTATGATTTATCAAGACTATAGTGATGATTCCAAAAACTATATTTCAAAATTTATTTACATAGCTTTGTACCAGATTCTACTGTATAAAATGTATGTGCTATCTAGCACATATTTTAATGATATGTCAAGTCATTCCTTGCATTAAGAATTTATGGAAATTATATAGATATTATTTGTGGAAAATTGTTTCAAATTCAAATATCAATGGTATGACCTCAAACTTCCATCAAAAAGCATAACAAAACATAACAAATTTTACCCACACTTTGAGTAATGATTTTATCAATAAATTATGACAAAGTAAGTTCCATATTGCAAATAAAGTTTTCTAAGGATGACCATTCTGGGACAATTACACTAGCATTCTGAAAAACACCAGAGTAGCATCCATCTTGAGAAATAGTTTCTTCCTTCAGATCAAGACAGTCACCAAATGCCATTTCTGGAATTTCTAGGACCTAGGCTGAGGGGCCAAGTAGCCACTTAAATACGTTTAGTTATGAGAGCACTAACTGCATTATTTCATTCATAACTGAAGTTCAAAAAAGCAAAATATTTGGGTTTAATATGTATTTTTCTTTTATCCAGTACAGAGTTAGCTACACTCTGAACACTTATGTAGACAAAGGGTATCTGTGCCACATCTGGAGGCATTCACCTTTAAATAGTTTGTCTATAAGTCAGTTTTCTTTCACAGGAGAAAAACCCAAGGACCGTAGTAATGGTGTGTATGTGATATCTGGGTAACTGCCAAAAAAAAAAAAATCATACATTTGTACATTGTCCTCAGAACAGTAACAGAATTTTACTGCTGGCAATGAAAACTTGCCTCCTTCTTTTAAGACATTTTAATTTTGGCTCCTTTTTATGGAGTATTGATAATTAATTGCATCAACTCTACTACTTTAATAAAACTGGTCATCCACAAAGCAAATATGTATTGCTTAATTTTCAGTTTGAGAGTTGATAACCACTGAAAATTAATCATCCATAGAAAAGGAAGCTCGGCAGCATTTCTAATCTCTGAAAAGATTGTCAGGCTATTAGAGTTATGTGCTATAATCAATTCATATACAAATGTATAATTTATAAGCTCCAAATTAGATCAGCTATCTATTAGACTTGATAAAGATGGAAATATATTAATCAGATTAAGAAAATAAAGAAGAAAATTAGCAAAGAATGAGATGGGACAGCTCTAGACAGAAGAGCAAGGACATCAGTGCAGAGATGAAGAGTTAACTGATTTACAACACAGGTGGAATGTGGCTAAGTAAGTCCCTGTAGTTTAGATGTGAAAATTCAAAAGAATGTTTTTCGTGAGGTGACATTACATGTAATATTCATGGATTAAGTTTCTTTACATCATTCATTACTGCTAAGCAGAAATAATATTTATTCAGCACAGAATACATGCCAGGTGTAGAGTTGGGTCTAGAGAATGTAGTCATATATTTTTAGAGTCATAGTCTCATTTAGTTTACTTTCTAAATTATAGTGAACTAAAGGAATTATATGAATGCCATATTATTTCTTTCTAAATATCAAGATCAAAACCCTTAGTGGATAGTTCCCATGCTTACCTTGACAGTCACTAAAGTTAATATGTTGATGGTTGTTAAGAAACCATGTTACATGTGTACTACTCACCCTCCATATGCTCACAGCACCTCCTTATCCAATAGCTTAGCTTGACTTTTCACAGGTCAAACCATCTGAGGCAGCAACTACCAACCACAACATAAGCAGTGGTAGACATTAAATCACCTTTCTGCAGGCATTCTGCATTGAACTGTATCTTCATATTTTAAAAGGCTATACTTTTCTTTTGCCACGTGCATATGAAAGAAAACACACTGACAAAACACAAATTCATCTGATGTATATGAATTCATTCGTTAGCAGAAACTCCACAGCCTCTTTGGGACATCAAAACAACAGATTTTATTTGCCAGCCATACTACTGTGCATTTTGGCACCTGGACTCCTACAAGTCTCTGAAGTATCTTTGTTACATGTCTGGAAAAGCAGGGGTCATACCTGTAACAGGTCCTCTATGAGTCAGCCAATCCAAAGGGAGTTTGCATAATAGGATACTGATTTTAAATCTGAGGTCTGTTCTCATCTGTCCTAATCAATATAAAACTGGAGGTCTTTCCTAGTGGCAAATTCAGAAAGAATAAAATAAGTGACCTTAAGAGTTTCTAGCAAGTAGTGAAACTATAAGTCATATACACTTTTTTCTTAGAGCATCCCAGACATCTACAGAAGCTAGAAGCAGCATGTTACATGGACAAGTTGTTTGATGATAATTAAAATGGTTATGAAACAACAAAGAACTCCAAATAAGGAGCTAAATGTTGAAGAAAGACAACAAAGTCATAAGTCACGTTTCTTGACTTCATACTATATTATAGAGGTAAAATGTCGAAATCCACATTATACTGGAACAAAAATATATGCATCCAGTTTAATAGTAAAGAAAGCTGCTAGATATCAGACTGGGAGATAGCCATAGGAGGAAATCATGAGAGGAGGAGGAACAGATAAATATACTTTAAAAAGATAAGCTATCAGCAGGGCCAATCAGGCATCAAGAAGTAGTAGGGTCAGTAGCCACGCCTCTGTATCTAGGGGATATACCCATCACCTAAGTTTAAATCTGATAACCATGAACCAAAATAAATCTCCTTGAGGCCAGTAGATTTCTCAGCCTCTAGACCCACCTAGCTATCCATCATGAGATTTACTGCTGACCGACTGAGAAATCCAAAGCTCTACTAAAGGCTTATGTGAGATCTCTTCTTCAAAGAAGTTTTAGTGCTGAATAGGTCTTATGAAGACACAGATGTTGTCCTACACAGATCTCAGTGATTCCTATTCATATTCCAGCAGACTTCCTGAGACAGGTTTCCTCAGAGTCTGGAGATACCCAAGCTCCAAGTTCATTCATATTGGGTGGTATTGTTGTAGCATGGACAGTAGAGTCTGCTGTAACCAAAGATGGGAAACTCATGAAAGAATGACAACTCTGGGGACCTCTTACACCCAATTCTTGTACTTCACCACCAACCCAAGTGGCAGGGAAACAGGAGTCCACTTCAGCTGAATTTGTTCCTTTACTCAGGAGGTACAGAAAAAGCCACTCCAAAATTTGGCATTTTTTTTCTCTCTTGTGTTTTCCTTAAGAGTAAAATCGTATTTCTTTAAGAAAAGATACCTTTATGTTTAATTTATTTCAGTTATATTTTTCTCATCTCTATATTTTTATTGTGTGCAATATTGTTTTCTTTTATTGTGCATTCATTTCTCTGTGGGACATTTCTCCCGTTGTTTCTTTTATTCAATCTTGTTTCTTTCCTTTTTGTTCCATTCATTTTCCTCTTCCTTTCTTTTATTGATTTTATATCTCCCTGATATATAAAATTATTATTTACATCCTAAACTTTTTATTCTCTCCAGTGTTTCTCCTATAGTAATTGACAGTGTTTTAGAATGCCTTAATCTGTTTGGTGTGCCTTCTGTTAAAGTAGTTTCTTTTATTCCCTTTAAGTGGTACTGAAGAGTGAGCCTTCAAAAGTAGGCAATTCACCAATATTCTCAACTAAAACTAGAAGAAATGTCCAAATCAGCAGTTGAACAAATTACAACACAGAACATGAAAAAGCAATTTATCATGACACCTACACAAACCAATCCTAAGGCTTCAGTTACTGAATCCAAAGAGACTGAATTGTTGAAATGCTGGACAGTTTAATAGTTTACTTCTAAAACAATGAATGGTTCCAAACAGGAAATACACTCACAAATGAAACAAGTACAGAATCAATTAAAAATGCAGAAAAGAAAGCCAGTCATTTAAAAGATAGTCACCCACAAAGATTAGAAATTTAGCAATGAAATAGACAAAGAAAACACGCAGAAATATTTTATAAAATTTTGATCAATTACAAAAACAAAAACCCTCAGACAGTTGAAGCATCATAAATAGACTATAGCAAACAAAACAAAGAATGTCAGAGATGGCACTCAAAACTGAGAAGGTGCTGTATGCAGTCACCAACAAAGATAAACCTCAAAACAGATGAACAAGTGTGACTATAACTTTCAAGAACACAGAGACTCAATCAGAATACAGAATGGGAGCAAACATTTGCCAACTATAATTCTGAGAGCAGATGAATAGCCAGGTCTAACATGAACTTAAATAACTCACTATCAAGAAAACAAAGAATCTCACTAAAAAATTTAAATATTACATTCTCAAAAGAAAAAACACATTGATTTTTTTTGTCATTTTAAGCCATCAGAAAAATTAAAATTTGAACTATACTGAGAGTCCAACATACTCTGTTAAGCATGGCTATTATTAATAAAAGATAACAAGAAATACTATCATATAGAAAAAAGGAAACTTTATATACTGCTGGGGGGGGATATAAACTAATGCATGTACTACAACTGCTATTTCTTTAAAAAAAAATCTAAAAGTAAAGACTTCCATATGATTCTACCATACCACTTCTGGCTACATCTGAAAAAACCTTGGTCAGCATGCCATAGAGAATCACCAGTTAGTGGGGAAAGAGTTCTGAATCAGAGACAGGTCCAGGAGAGAGTTAATATCATAGAAAAAAAAAAAAAAAAAAGATCAGAACTTCAAGTCTCTGAAGAAAGAAATAGAAGAAGATCTCAGAAGATGGAAAGATCTCCCATGCACCTGGATTGGCAAAATTAATTTAGTAAAAATGGCCATCTTGCCAAAAGCAATCTATAGATTCAATGCAATCCCCATCAAAATTCCAAATCAATTCTTTATAGAGATAGAAAGAGCAATTTGCAAATTCATTTGGAACAACAACAACAACAACAACAACAACAACAACAACAAAACCCAGGATAGTGAGAACTATTCTCAACAACAAAAGAACTTCTGGGGGAAACACCATCCCTGACCTCAAAATATACTACAAGGCAATAGTAATAAAAACTGCATGGTATTGTTACAGAGACAGGCAGGAAGATCAATGGAATAGAATTGAAGATCCAGAAATGAGCCCACATACCTATGGTCACTTGATCTTTGACAAAGGAGCTAAAACCATCCAGTGGAAAAAGGACAGCATTTTCTGCAAATGGTTCTGGTTCAACTGGAGGTTAACATGTAGAAGGATGCAAATAAATCCATTCATATCTCCTTGTACAAAGCTCAAATCCAAGTGGATAAAAGATCTTCACTTAAAAGCAGATACACTGAAACTAATAGAAGAGAAGGTGGGGAAGACCCTTGAATGCTTAGGCACAGGGGAAAAGTTCCTGAACAGAATACCAATGGCTTATGCTCTAAGACCAAGAATTGACAAATGGGACCTCATAAAATTGCAAAGCTTCTGTAAGGCAAAGGATATTGTCAATAACACAAAACGGCAACCAACAGATTGGCAAAAGATCTTAACCAATCCTACATCCAATAGAGGGCTAATATCCAAGATATACAAAGAACTCAAGAAATTATGCTCCAGAAAACCATATAACCCAATTGAAAAATGGGATACAGAGCTAAACAAAGAATTCTCAACAGAGGAAACTCAAATGGCTGAGAAGCACCTTAAGAAATGCTCAACATACTTAGTCATCATGGAAATGCAAATCAAAACAACACCGAGATCCCACCTCACACCAGTCAGAATGGCTAAGATCAAAAACTCAGGTGATAGTAGATGTGGAGAAAGAGGAACACTCCTCCATTGTTGGTGGGATTGCAAGCTGGTACAACCACTCTGGAAATCAGTCTGGCGTTTCCTCAGAAAACTGGACATAGCATTACCTGAGGATCCAGCTATACCACTCCTGGGCATATACCCAGAAGATGCTCCAACATATAATAAGGACATATGCTCCACTATGTTCATAGCAGCCTTATTTATAATAGCCAGAAGCTGGAAAGAAACAAGATGTCCCTCAACAGAGGAATGGATAAAAAAAAAAATGTGGTACATCTACACAATGGAGTATTACTCAGCTATTAAAAATAATGAATTTGAGAAATTTTTAGGTAAATGGACGGATCTAGAAATTATCATCCTGAGCAAGTTAACCCAGTCACAAAAGAACACACATGGAATATACTCACTGTTAAGAGGATGCTAGCCCAGAAGCTTGGAATAGCAAAGACTCAACCTGCAGACCACATGAAGCTCATGAAGAAGGAAGACCAAGAGGGGATGCCTCAATTCTACTTAGAACGAGTAACAAAAATACTCAAGGGAGCAAATATGGAAACAAAACATGGGACAGAAACTGAAGGAGGGGCCATCAGGAGACCATTCCACCTGGGTATTCATCCCATGTACAGTCACCTAAGCTAGACACTGATGTGGATGGCTGGAAGTGCATGCTGTCAAGAATATGATATAGCTGTCTACTTAGAGGTCTGCCAAAGACTAACACATTCAGAGGACGATGCTCACAGCTAACCACTGATATGATCAAGGGTTTCCCAATGAAGAACTTAGAGAGAAATCTGAAAGAGCAGCAAGGGTTTGCGACCCCAGGAGGAAAGCAACAATACCAAACAACCAGATCCCCCCAGGGTCTAAACCACCAGCCTGGGAGCACATAGGGAGGGACCCATGACTCCAGCAGTATATGTAGGGGAGGATGGCCTTGTCGGGCATAGGTGGGAGAGGAGTTTCTTGGTCCCATAAAAAAATGAACACAGAGTGTGTGTGGGGGAATGTGAGGGTGGGGAGGCGGTAGTGGCTGGGGTAGGTGCAGGCACTGCCTCATAGAAGCATGAGGGGGGGGATGGGATAGGAGGTCTCTGGGTGGTGGGAGGAAGTGGAGTAAGGGGATAAAATTTGAAATGTAAATATTACAACCAATTTTTAAAAGGGGGGAAAAAAGAAAAGTTGTTAGAACCAACAGCTTTAAAAAAATGTCAGCCCTCTAGGAAAAAAAATTTTTTTTCTTGATACTAAAACTTGTTCTGAGAATTGTATATTGCAGAATACACAGCCTTGGTGTATCTACTCATCAAGCATACTGAGCAGACCTGCCCAAACCTCCGATGTCCTGGAATTCCATCTGGATGCAGTGAAGACACATAGTCAGAGGCTTATCAATTTACTCTTCCCCCCACCCTTCTTCTAATATCTCAATGCCCTTAATCAGCTTGAAGAAGTTAAAGAAGAGTCAGCACCCCTATTCCCTGGGCTTGGGGACTAAGGTGGTTAATATGGGTCTGTCTTTCTAGGGAAAAGTAGTGGTTTTGTTGGAACAGGGAGGATTAGCTAGGACTTATTGCATAGCCATAACCTATTGGTAGAAATCTGTATAATTAATATCAAGATGAAGTTATAATTTCTTAAATGGTATAAAATTTACTTTGATTTCAAATTTAAGGTTTTCATTGGTATGAGCTTCCTATTGATATAAAAGTGAGATGAATATTGATACTCTCATGGGCATTGTGCCTGTATAACACATTTAGGAATACAAGGCTTAGACCCAGTCCTTCTTTAACTTTTTTAACTGATTTGGGATGGTTAGCCTATGAGTTAAGGGACTATAGCAAATTCAGGGCTTTGAGTTTATTGTTAGGGTGTTTTCTATTTTTTTTTTCTTTTTTTATTTATTTATTTTATTTTATTTTTTTTATTAGATCTTTCATTTACACTTCAGATACCATCCTGTTTCCCCATTCCCCCCACTTAGAAAACCCCTATCCCATGCCCCCTTTTCATTTTGCATTTATACATTTTTTTAAGAAATGTTAATCATAGGCTTTATAAGTTTGGTATTGTTCAATCAGAGGTGTAACCCACTACCCAACCTAGATATATCAACTATCTTTGACTGGTGGAGATACATGAACATCTGCTTCCCTGTCTCCCCCCTCTATCTCTCTTTCATCACCTAGCTTCTCCTCTCCTTCTTCTTCTCCTCTTCTTACTCCTTTTCTTCCTCTCAGTACTCCTCCCACCTTAGCTCCTCCTACACATCACCCTTCCTGTTAAAAGGAAACTTTTCTCTCAAAATACAATTAGAGCATAATTATGCCTATTTGTACCAGTGAGGTACAAGATAGTCCTAATACCCAGTCCATCCTTTTGTTGACTAACCAGCACCTCTGTCATCTATCCTAACTAAAACACTTAGTTCTGAACCTGGCTTTTTCCTTGGCTTTAGGATGAATGTCAGCTGATGACCATACACTCAGATCTTTTCTCTCAAAGTAAATAGCTATAAGTTTTCAACCCCATCAGAAATCCAGAATGACTGAGTTGACTATAATTGTGGGAAGCACAAAGCATAGCTTCTAAAACTTAGCCAATTTTAGCTGAGAGGAGTTAACAGACAACAGTCCAGGATACCTTACATGGATAGTTGGTTTTCAAAACGTCAGAAGTCCATAGAATTGACGTTACAAATATTTCTATATTAATGTTCATTTTGATTAGAGACCTGTCTGCTTCCTGTATTGAATTCTAAGAAGAAATTGAGCATCCTTGGAGTTACTCCAGTTGTGTGGTGACAGCCACTAGGCATTAATTGCCTCTTTCCATCTACAGACAAATTACTATCCAGAAAAGGACACACTTGCAGAATAGTCAACTGATTATATCTGCCTAGACAGAGTAATCAGCCCTTAATAATTCTGCATCACTAAGGTCTGTCAGATGATTCTGGGCCAGAAGGCTGAAGATTTGATGCTCCAACGTTCAGTAGCATAGGGGCTTTCCAGGTGTTCAGCGGTCTCTATAAATTGGCTAAGTTTTAGAAGCTATGCTTAGTGCTTCCCATAATTTCAGTTAAATCAGTCATTCTGGATTTCTGACGAGGTTGAAGACCTATAGTCTCATAGCCAATCCTGGCTATTTACTTTGAGAAAAAAGATTTGAGTGGATGGTTTTCAGCTGACATTCATTCTAAAGCCAAGAAAAAAGCCAGGTTCAAAACTAAGTGTTTTAGTTAGGAGAGATGACAGAGATTCTGGTTAGTCAACAAAATGATGGATTGGGTATTAGGACTATCTTGTACCTCACTGGTACAATTAGAAATAATTATGCTCTAATTGCATTTTGAGAGAAAAAAATTTATTTTAACAGGAAGGGTGAAGCTAGGTGATGAGAAAGAGAGAGAGGGGGGGGGCATGGAGGCAGATGTTCACGTGTCTCCACCAGTCAAAGATAGTTGATATATCTAGGTTGGGTATTGGGTTACACTCCTGATTGAGCATCACCAAACTTATAAAGCCTTTGATTAACATTTAAAAAAATGTATAAAAGCAAAAATGAAAAGGGAGCATGGGATAGGGGCTTTCTAGGGAGGGGAAATGGGGAAAGGAGATGGCATCTGAAATGTAAATAAAATATAAAAATAAATTAAAAAATTATATAAAAGCAAAAAAAAAAAGATCAATGAGGCATGCTTTTTTCCTACTTGAAGTATAGGTCTATCATCTTTCTGTTTGTCTGTCTATCTATCTATCTATCTATCTATCTATCTATCTATCTATCTACGTATCTACTGTCATTTGATAGAAAGTATAAGTGCATGTGTGAGAAGGAAGGGGAACATAGGGAATCATGAGAGGGAGAGGATGAACTAAAGCCCAGAAAGGGAACTATTTAGGTAAAGAAAAAGAATAAATAGAAGGGGAAGGAAGACACAGGAGGACAGGAGCAAATATAGACAGAGTACAGTGAGAACTTGCCATAATGAAACATGCCATTATTTTGTATAGTAACTAAAATAAGTAAAATACTCTTTTCTTCTTATTTTGATATTAGAGAAAGTTTGTGCAATTTTCAGTCTGTTTTTATAGAGGCCTTTATAATATTTCTTTCTGATATTTTACATTTTCCAATTTATTTTTGTCATTTGAAATTTTAATAAAATTTTATGTAATAAATTTATTATTTTTCGAACATATACTTTATGAAGGTGTCAGATACTAGTTTTGGAGATTTTTATCTTTTGTTTCTATTTTTCTGATTTCTACTCTTTGTTATTTCTACTTTTTACCTGCATAAACTTTAAAAAATTTTATCTTTGTCATTGTACGTTGGAAATTAATTATTAGTTTGAAATTCCTGAATTTTTAAAAATGTAACCATTTAGTATCTTAGACTTTTTTCCCTAAAGTCATGCTTTTCTGGACCCTAAATATTTTATAATTTTAAGTTTATTGAATTCAGTTAAGTATCATCTAAATTGCTTATGGTTGAGTTATTTTAATTTTTATTTACAAGTGTCCTACTTAATTTCCAACTAGCTATTATATTTCTTAAGGGCTTACTGTCTTCAAAATAATGCCATTTGATGATTCTCATATGCTCTGAAATATTCTATTTTACTGACATATATGAAAACATGTATGAGTCAGACCCTATAGACCTCATTATTCTTATGTTCCCTGTTATTAACATTAATGTATGCAACAATCTGTTATTGTTGTTTTATCTTTTCTCCAGCACTAGGTTGACTATATTTTTTATCATATACTATGAAGTTTTGTTATTAAATTCATTCCATTTGTAATTGTCTTAATTTTTGTGAAGGTATAATGTTTTTATAATTGTGGAAATTGTCTTTTTTATCTTCACTAGTATTTTTTTCTTTAAATGCTAGACCTTAATTTGCTTGTTACTGATATAGATATACATCCTTTAAATGCTCAAGTGGCTAATTTTAATATTTTGTGTTGTTTTATCTCCTTCAACTTCTTTGTCTTTGTTTATATGTATTTATATTATTCCTATATATATTTTTTGTATATGATACAAAATATAAAAACCTAATGATGGAATATATATTCTCTGACTTCATACTGACCAGGTTAGTGATTTTATCTAATAATGGCTTGAATTCATGCTCACTGCATGATCATTTTGGAGATAAAATTAGGATTTTAATATGAATTTTCTAGTTTATTCATCATTAATACACATTTAGTTCAGAAAAATAAAATTGGAAAAACTTATGTGTATTCATCACCCACCCAGTGCTATCTTTATTATAGCTATCTAACATTTCATACAGGATAATTATTATATTTTTTGCATCAGTTTCCATGCATTAAAGACGTTAAGAAAATCTGCTGTCATATTTACATCAAATTTTATGTTCTTTTTTCTTCGTTTCTTCCCTATTGATCTAGGCTCCCATCTGGCACCATTATCATTAAGCGTGTAGAAATCACTTTATTATTTTTCATGCAGCAGTTTTCCTGGCAAGAAGTTCAGTTTTCATGTATTTGAATCTGTTTTAGATTGACCTTCATTTTGGAAGGGCCTGTTTAGTGGAAAAATACTGACTAACATGCAGTTTTTGAGGGTACTTTAAATATGTTCCTATGGTCCCTTCTGGTCACCATTTTATTCTGAAGAAAGGCCAAATGTCTCTGTGCTGTGATTCCCCTAACTTAAATGCACTGTTTGGTTCTACACAAATTTACTATTTGCATACTGAGTTTACTGAGCTTATTGATTCTGTGGGTTTATATTTCTTAACTAATTTGGAGAGATTTTAGTTTCCTTTCGTATAGGTTTTTCTACTTCGCTCTTTTCTACTTCTGGGTTATCAATCATGGGTGACAGCCTCGTAATCCCTTCAGCTTTCTGTGGTTCGCTTTATTCCTGATTTTTTTTTTATTGTTTGACAGTTTCTTAAATTTAAATAATGAACTTTAGTTGTTTTCCAGTGTATTGTCTCTATTTTCAAATACCTTTATGTTCTCTGTGTCTTTCTTCTGCCACTCTAAACTACTTGTAAGCCAGTATCATTTTCCATTTCTATTTTTGGGGTCCATAATTATGGTTTCTCTTTTTCAACATGCTGTCAATTATAAAATTTATTTTATTTGTTTACAAAAAATCAACACTTTTTTTTCTCCTTTAAGATTCCTATATGACATTTCTAAAATATAGGTACCTTGATGGTTATTTGCTTTTAATGCTTTGGTATCTGTCTGCCTGCCTGCCTGCCTGCCTGCCTGCCTGCCTGCCTGCCTGCCTGCCTGCCTGTCTATCTATCTTTCATGCTTAACTAGGTACCCGAACCTGGCTAATCAATGAAGAAAAGAGGTTAATCATAGCCCTAGAGGCAGAAGTCCAAGGACATGCAGACACTTGTGACATACACTTCACTTGAATATTAACATGCTAGATTGCATTAGCTGGTGGGGGTACTCAGGCAACTGCATCAAACCACTGTATAGGGAAAAGAAAGACAAAGGAGTGAACATTGTAACAACTTGGTTTTGCAATAACCAGCCTGATCACATGAAAATGAGCGAAAGCACCCACCAGGATAGGTGAAATCCAATGTCTAAGTCATATTTCAAATGTCCCATTTCTCTACATGAGTTTAAATGATCACAAGCCACTGAATCCTTTCCTATACTTTTTCTGTTTGTGTGTGTGTTGGGGGGGGTACATTAGTTCATTTTGAAAATCAGTAGACATTATAAAGTATGCATTTTTGAGACTGCATCTGTTGTTTCCTTTTGATTTATACTAGCGTTGCTTTAGCAAGCAGCTATGTGGAATGGAAGAACATACTGAACCTCATTCCTTTAGTCCATCATTAGAGCCGTTTATGAACGGGATCCAGATTGTGCAATGAAGAAAACTAGTTTCCTATCATTAACATTTTTCTTAATTTACACTTCGCTCCTACAATTTCCATTTGTAATTTCTACATTGTATAGACCATTATGCTTTACAAAATTTTCTTTTTGATGAATGTACTCCTAACAATATCTAATCCCTAATCAAAGGCGTTAATGACTTTGCCTTGGAATTCTTCAATATTAATGCTTTTTTTTTAACAGGTTTGTTTTGGAAATAATTTTGCTCTTGTACATGTTTTTGGTCTTCTAGAGTAAACTCCTGAAACAGTTTATTTTTATTTCAAGCATTTTAGTTTGGATGGCATACAAATAGGTAATTCAATTCTGCATTTATTTAATTTATACCTGTAGGATTACTCATACATTTGAACATTTTATGATCTCATTTAATAACTTAAATTGCATCATACCAAGTATCAAAGTTCCCCTTGTGCTAAGTAATTCCACCTTATTTTGTGCCTTCTGTGATTGATCTGGCTTTTGTCGTAACTTCTCTGACTTTAACATTTATTGATCTCTATTATGAATTTTTCTTTTGTTTGTCTAGACAACATAGGTCTTATGCCAGCTATTTTAACATCTATTGTTTGTTCTAACATTGTGGGATTATTTGTATGTTCTTACAGATGAGGCAAAACAATAATAGAAGAACAAGAAAAGGAAGACAATAAGTGTTGAAAATAGTGTGATGTTTGAAAAAAAGCACTTTAGAATCAATAAATAAAATATAATCTAGGAACAAAAGAATTGGTACAACTAAGGCATTAGTCCATATTTGAAATAAAAGTATAAAATATAAAATAAGTTACTTAAAATAATTAAAAATAAATGGAAACATATATAAGAAAAATTATTGTGCTTGAATACAAGAATAAATAATTTATAATGTATACAATGCAAGAAATGTAACCAAAGCAGAAAATAAAAATTACTAAAAAGAATGAGGAACAGAATCCGAGCATAAAAAATCATTCCTAGGAACATAAAGTACATCATTTATGATTAAAGAATGATTAACTTGACCACAATAAGCAATTAAAGTCATAATAACAGGAGAGATTTGCAGAAGTGAGACATCTTAATACTTCAATAATGGGGCAACTCATTAAACATTTATTGCCATTGAAATCCTTCTCAATACCTAAAGAATGAATTGATGTTAACCTACTTGGATGAAAGAGGAAAATGACCAATGAAGTATGAATAGTGTCTGTGAAGACTCAGGAGACACGCGAAAGACTGTAGCAACTGAAAAAGGACACACTGCTGTGGGGTGCACTGTATCATTTCAAACTCATATGCTGAGTGCCTAAGCCTCCCCCATGCTTCATGATTGTGTGAATATTTGTATATGCAGCTTTTAGAGTGAGGCTGCAACCATTCAATTAGACTTGTGTCCATTAAACATGTGCATAAAGACAGAGACACTAGGGATACACATGCAGAAAGTCTACATGGATATCGTCTGCAAGCCAATCAGAGAGGGCTCAAGAGCAACTACATATGCTGATACTTTGGGCTTCTGGCCTCCAGTCCTCTGTGAGAACAAATAGCTACGAGCCCTGGATCTTAAATATTTGTTGTGGTACCTTAGTCAAACTAATCCTTAGGAATAGAATCAAGTGGGCATCAAAGAACAAAGTGAGACTAGGATGTCAAAAGAGGAGGATGAGATGAATCACAAACTGTTAGATAGGTCATTTTCTGTAGTTTGATGATAAACAGGACAAGTTAGAGTAGCCTGTCACATAATCACACGTCCATTTTGCATAGATCAATCTATAGGAAATGGCTTGGAGAGACATCAAGCTGTCATAAGAACAATAAGAATGCTTTTGCAATAGTCTTGAGCAAGAGATGAAGGCAGTCTACACCATTTAAAGGATGCTTTGTGTGCCCCCATAGCATATGGACTTATTTCCATTTCCCTATTTTCTAGAAAGATTTCTGCTTCCATTATTGCACTTATAACACTGCATGAGAATTTCTCTACTTATATCTGTGTTTTAATCTGCAGTTACTTTTTTCATGGTAAGAATGCTATCTTATTTTTCATGATTTTTTTTTTTGTAGCAATGTGTGGCATCTATAATTACTGTCAGTGAAATGAATTAGGGAATGAAAATACAAATTGTTCTCCAAAAACTCCTGCCTTGTGGGTGTTGCATTTTTATTATATACTTCTTATTCTTTGTTCCTCTCTGTGTTTAGCTATAGGCCTGTCTGGGGTTGACCTGTGAATATGCAGAAGCATCTGTCACCTGCCACAACAAAATCAGATTTTTCATCTTCTTTATTCACTACTCATAATAATTCTTCTACATTTTTCTTTGATTTATCTATCTAATGTGCTTTCTCTTAAGATACTATGGATCATACTTGTGCTGGCCCCTGACTCTGTTTAGAAAATTGATCAGTGAATTTTCTTGAAACCGTGTATTTGGTACTTGGTACTATAGGTCGCGATTGACCTGATTCTTTTGAGTATTTGCATTTTCTCATTCATGCTTTGATGTTTCTTTGTTATGAGGTTTTCTCTAATGCAAGCAGGATTAGCATCGTCAAACATTTCTGTCGGAATTCTCCTGAGGACCCGTTGAGTGGAGAATCAACGGGTCACCCTTTGGCTTTGGAAGCTTTGGTCATTTGGTATCCTAAGAAGAGATAAATGATTGTCTAGTCACTACTTGAATATTTGAGGTTTTCTTTACCTGTAACAGTTGACATGAAAGTAAATCTTGTGAGTCAGTCAGTGAGTCGGTCAGCTTTGGTAGAAATATTTTATGGTATGGTGCAGATTGCAAAAGATTCTTTCTCAATAGTGTGTAGCTGGGTGGATTGTGCTTCTTGAAAAGGGAATGAGGAGAAGGAGAGACGCAAGCTCCAACTTTGCAAAGTTTTAGCCATTCATTTGTTTAACATATTGACTGCACACATCAAATATGTGCTAAACCTGCTCTATGCATCTGTGTTATATATATAGCATGAGGAAGAGATAGCCTATATCAGCAAGGCCATGATCAGTGTAGCAGAATATGAAAATTGGTGTACAATGACACTTTCTATGATGGAAAAAAATGTAAAGCTGTGTTAGTACGCTCTTAAGTTCCATTTGTTTCTTTCTGCTGTGTCGGCTTGGAGCATGCCCGAAGTCTGTTTTAGAAGTACTCTTACTCCTTTCAGTTTGTACAAAAAGACTTTTGGCCTTACTAGATTTTTGGAAAATTCTGGAATAAATGTCTGCATATCACATCAAGAACAAGGAATAACCATGCAGAAGAAATTAGAGGCAAGAAGTGTCTGTATCAATGTTGTTGTCCACCTTCTAAACATCACCTATAGAAGTGCTTATGTGAACATTTAGAAGACTAGAGCTGTACCCAAAGGTCATAGTGGGAAACCCACTGATTCTCAATTTAGCATTTAAGACTTACTGGCATATGTTCCTGGCAATCTCATTGCATAAATTAGGTTTAAAATAAATGAAGTAGGAAAAATGTCTTAGGAAATGAGGACATTCAGATTTATAACTTCAAAACTGCGCATCATTTTTTGATCCCTAACAAATTGTCCTTCTGTTTATAGAGTAGGCTGCAGTGTGTTAGTGTATAACCTGAGGAATAAGCTGATTCTGCAGGTTGCTCGGCGGATGGAGAAGTAGAAGAGTCAATAGGGAATAAACAAGATGAGAGTTTTGAACGGATATAATGATCACTTAGTAATCTGAAATGTAAACACAGAGGCATGTCAATACATCTCTGTTGGTTGTAAGACAAGATATGATAAGGCTTGACCCCATGAGTAAATGAATTAACGGATTTGCTCACAGACCTCAGTTGCTTCTTTCCAAGGGTATAAAAACTCTATCAAACTGTTCCTCAATCAATAATACTTTTCAAGGCTAATATTTATTAAGCTCTGATCCCAAGTTATCCCCATTCTAAGCTCTAGTATATGTTACAGCATTTGGTCTTCCCAAGGAAATGGATGGCTGTTGTCACTTTTGGATGACATACTTTAAGAGGAGAAACACTTTTCCTACAGTCACATTACTGGAAGTAGAGCAACCAGGATCCAGTGTGAGGAAGCTCAGCTTCAGAGGCTACTGTGAAGTTTTTAACCACTGTGTGAAATGCCTGGTGATACCAGAAGAGCTTTTTTTCATGGATCATAAGATGTCATGGAAATCAGTAAATTATTAAGTCTTGGCACACTTTTGGGACAGCATGTCTACATAAGAAATATGGAAATCCACTTCCAGTGAATCGATTTACTGGCTCTTGAACTTGAATTCACTGTCCAGTGCTTGCCTAGTGATAATAAACTGGGTGTTGTTGCTTTCTTCACAATAAACACAATGTGAAGTCTTGTCAGTAGAGGGCATCAAGGAGCAAAACTTTTCTTACCATTTCCATTGCTCTGCTTCAGCTTGCTACTGTTTTAAGACTGTTCTGCTGAGTGTGTATTTGGGCATCCACCTCTTTTCCATCTGGAGCACTGTTGTCTTGAAAACTGACAATATTTGCCCAGGTCTGGGAATCACTTCCCAGCTGTTCTCCTGACCTGAACACCAAACTCTCTGGGCCTTGTGCCTGCTGTAATGCAGGTTGGCTCACTTGTTCCACTGAGGTCTATGGTGCTTGGGAGGATCAGATTGTTATTCTAGTACCAAAAGTTCTGCAACCACAGCATCAACAAGAAATGGAGCAATGGGAGGAAGGTGTCCTCACTCTCAGCAGTCATCCACCAAAAAGCTCACCAGCAGCCTTAGTCTTCCAAGTTGTCATCCCAATGTAACAGCTATTCTCCTAGCTGAGATGAGTAACTATTTATATAATATGTGTCTTATTTACATTATTATTTAGCTTTGTTTGCTTATCAGATGCAGTCTAAAGACAATTATGCTGTTTACATTGATGGTACTAAGGGATACCTGAAATACAACTCCTTTCTCAATTAAGAAAATGTAGAGGAAGCTATATCCAATCAGTGTGTGTGTGTGTGTGTGTGTGTGTGTGTGTGTGTGTGTGTGTGTGTGTGTATGTGTGTGTGTGTAAACATTAAACATTTTTGCCTTTCTGGGTAAATGTTGCTGTTAGAAATAGAGATTCTACATATATAACATATAGATATATCCTGATGCTGAGTCTCTGTCACAAGATAAAAAGAATGAGGAACTAATTCAATCTAATTTACAACAATTTAGACAATAATTCCTACCTGAATACCACATTGAACATCACAAGGACACTGAGTGAATCTACCCATTCCCCCATAAAACATTCAAGTCTATAAATCAATGATCAGATTGCACTTTGTGACGCCTTTATAAATGTAAGAGAAAGATAATATGTGTAATAGTCTTCAAAAATTGACTAATTCACGTATAATTCAGAATAATTTACTAATGTGCAGTAATTTGTAAAGAGATTTTATTTGCTTAAGATCTTAGAAAGGAATGCATGCAGGAGAATGGCTGAATTAAAATGGCTCTTACATGTCAAGAAATGAAAAAAACATGTGTTCTGAAAGGTGCTATGACTCAGGCATCAAGAGTTTTTACACGCCGGGCAGTGGTGGTGCACACCTTTAATTCCAGCACTTGGGAGGCAGAGGCAGGAGGATTTCTGAGTTTGAGGCCAGCCTGGTCTACAGAATGAGTTCCAGGACAACCAGGGCTATACAGAGATACCCTGTCTCGAAAAACAAAAACAAACAAACAAACAAAAAAGAGTTTGTACACATGTTGTCCAGTGTGATGTTGGTATGCTGATGTCACTGCAACTGGTTCTATGTTTTGCATCCCTTCCTTGCAATCTGAAAGCAGTCTCTCAGTATGAATGTCTTTGATGATATGACAAACTGATCAAGCAGGAGAGTTTCTACCTAAAGTTACTGGAAAAGGCAAGTAGAGTATGTGACTACAACCACCGTGATCTCAGTAATGCTGTTTTGTCTACTTTCACTCACTCCTTCCACCTTCCATTCTTGATCATAAAAACAAAATTCCTAACACCACAGAAACCTGAATTGAAAAACTTCTGGCCATTTAAAATATGATTCATATATTTCTATTCAGTACCGCTTTACCCCAAACTATGTTGGTACCTGTTTCCAAAATTCTTTCTTATTTCTGTCAGAATTATATCAAAGTATGGTCCCAAAGCAATGTAACAGAAAAGATGTTTAATACAAGATTTTTAATAGCCTGTGATACATAATTCAAGTTTGAGCTGCTTTGGATTTCTATCTTTTTTTTTTAATGGTCACTTTTCCTGTTGAATCTTTTCCTCTCATGTTTAGACAAATTTGGTCCTGGCAAAGGGTAATTTGATGTCATATTAAGTTGGGAATGTTCTTTCAACTTCTGTTTCATGGAATAGTGTGTGTAAGCCTGTTTGTTTTTAATATTTTAACAGGTTGGTGGATTTTACAAGCTAGACTTCTGTTTCTGGAATTTTCTTTGTGTGAAAGATTTTAATTACATATGCAACTTCTTTTAAAGAATTAGTGTATATTCATAATTTCTACTTCTGCCAGAGGCCAGTGTGGTAAATTGTATATCTTTTGAGGAATTTTCCATTTCAGGATGCTGATTATATTAGTATAAATCTAAATCATTAACTTTTATATCTGTAAAATCAGAAATGGTTATTGTTATTGATTGAACTTTAATTTTATTGCCCGAGCACATATTCTTGAGGGCTGTCAGACTTTGTACAAGTAAAAATACTGGCTTATCAGCCCAGATGCAAGCTTTTTTTGAGATCTTCCATATTTAATTTAAAAGAATGTTTTCATAATGGTCATATTTAATATTGCATATATCATTAATTCAGGATGATGGTTTGAGATAGTCAAACAATCTCCATTCTTACTAAATTGTTCCTTATCTTTATTTATCAGTTGAAAAATTTATGTTATCTCTCCCTTTAAAATTTATTTTCCCTTTTAATTTTTTGTTACAGACTTTTGAAGCTTACTATTATTCATATCTTCTCTAGTATGGTAGAATATTTCTTTAAACTCAGTGTGTGTGTGCGCGCACACACACACACACACACACACACACATCCACAGATATGCAAACATACATCTCCATCTGTCTCTGTATGTACAGACAAATATACTTTAGAACTTATTGATTTCTATACGCATAATATGGGTAGGGAACCATATGTCAGAGCATATTTGTGGAGGTCATAGGGCAATATTATGGAGTCAATTCTTACCTTCTACATTAACATGGATTACAGGGATCAATGGGTTATTAAACTTAAGTGATAAGCACATTTGCCTGCCAAGCAATATCATTGTTCCTAAGCTATAATTTCATACATATACAAAATTGTCTATCTATCTATCTATCTATCTATCTATCTATCTATCTATCTATCTATCTACACACACACACACACAGGTTGAATTCAGCCTGAAAATGAGGAAAGCCAACCGCAGAAGATGGACTTCCCATGCTGTGCAGGTAGGTAGAGCTTGTTGGTTTGGTTTAGCTATCCCAACATCTCTGTAGAATATGAACAGGATGTTCTTTGGGTAAACACCACTTTAATGAGTATCATACATGATTGTCACATTTTCTTTTAATAGTCAACTTACTACCTGCTTTAGAGTAATCTCTGATGACTTCAAAATCATTTCGTCCTTAATGCTGACCAGAATGTACAGCATAAGATTTCCTTTTGTCACAATATTAGCAGTGCTACTTAAGCATCTATGTTAGTGTCTTGCTTGAACCACAACAATGCCCTTTTATTTTGTCTCTATGTTTACAGTCCTTTAATACGCTCCTCTGTTCTATTTTTCAACATGAGACATTAAGGTTATCAACCAACAACAAAATTAAATTCTCCTTCCTATTCTTCTTTTTCTCCTTCTTTTCCTCCTCCTCCTCTTTCTTCTTGTGCCCCTTGTTCTTTTTCTTCCTTTTGTTGTTCTTGTTTCTTTCCTGCTCCTCCTCCTCCTCCTTTCCAGCTCATCAGAGGCTTTTCTAAGCCTATTCACTATAGCATACAAGCAAGAAGACTTAAAATATTTAATTGCTTATAATTCATATGTACTAGAAAATAACGAAAGCCATGTTCAGTACTTTGTTCTGAGTTTTGGTATCAGACATGCTTATGACTCTGTTGCTCTTTGGCACAATGCCCAGCCCCATTTCCTAAAAATACCTTCTATTTTATTCTCTACATTTCAGTCATAATAGAAAAATCTGTTCTCCGAATTTCATTGCTATTAATGCCTGTGTTTATTTCCAAAATATACTATAATAAACTACAACAAAATGCAAATTTATTATCAATTGAGTCAAGAAGTCTCTAATAAAGGTGTCAGGAAAGCCAAACTTTTATCTAAAACCCTATGAGAAAAATCCTGGCTTGTAGAGGTTCTATTGTATATGCCTCTGTCATTCACTTGGTTCTACTTCTCTGTGTCATTATGTCCAAATGGCCCTTTATGTTTTCCATGAATAAATGTAATTGCATTAGGGCCCAATCAAGAATGTCTTTTCATTTGTGAAATCTACAAAGGTTTAAATAAGTTTATATGATTACATACTATACATAATTTTTGAAAAAAAAGTACATTTGGATAGTGCCGAAATTTACTTGACATTTATCAATCAAATGATTCTCCTCCTTAAGAATTTTTTCTAATTTTGTCGTAAAATATTTTTCTTTCTTCATTAAGTTGTACTGTGGCTCTCACATAGAGCATGCAGTTGTTTTCTTGGCTTTTAACTCCAACAATTTTGATTCTTGAGAAAAAAATAGTGTATGTTTTATTATCATTGTTTCTTCAGAACCTCTATTGATGCCTAGCTTGGATTGAATGTTCAATAGATGAATAGTTTTTTGGAAACAACAGAAAACCTGAATTTTTCTATATATAAATTTCTCTCTCTCTCTCTCTCTCTCTCTCTCTCTCTCTCTCTCTCTCTCTCTCTCTCTGTGTGTGTGTGTGTGAGTGTGTGTGTGTGTGTGTGTGTGTGTGAATGCATATGAGTGTGCATATGTCTGCATGCTCTTGGGTCCATGTGTGATGTCTGAGTGAGAGCATGTGTGCTATGGTAAGGATGTGGCAGTCAGTTAACAACTTTGTAAAGTCATCCATTCCCTGTTACATGGATTGTGAAAAATCAAAGTGCTTATAGTTCAGATGCCTCGATCCACTTGGTCATATGCCAGTCTCTTCCTTTTTTTTTTTTTCTTCAAGGAAATTAACATTTTATTTTGAAGTAAAGCAATGGAATGTTTAAAATGAGAATCATGAAGTTGTTGGAGTCAATCTGTTTTTTAAAGTTCTTGATCATTATTAACTTTGAACATAACCACTCCAGCCTTTTTGAATGAAAATTTATATTTACCAAGTTTCAGTGATATTGCATTATATTCATGGTGAGCAAGAAACACAAACTGTAGTATCAGGACAAGCTGTCTAAATCTAAAAGAAAAAAAAGAATAGAAGCCTAGTGTAAATCTATAAATGTTACTGAGGATGTTAGTAATGATATTGACTTAATTCTGCGCACTAGGGGAGGACCATGACGGAACACGATGTGTTGAAAAGTTCAGAGACATTAATCTTCTTATCTGTGCCCCAGAACTCCCCCTGCAAAGACAAATGAGCAAGTAGTGATGAATGCTGTTTCATTAGGAGAATTTAAAAATGCAATTTGTCTTCATGAAAAGAAAGTATTTTTACATTTCCCATTTTACAATGAATCAGTGAAAAGAATTTTCAACCATTACCCTTTTGACTTCAAGTGGCCTTTATGAACAGCATATCAGCTCAGTAGGCAGTAGACTTACTTCAGGAGAAATCTTAGTGAAAGCAATTCCTGGAAATATAAGAAACAATATCTGTTATATGCAGGTCTCGACAAAGCTCATTTGAATTAGCATCTCCACAGTTTTAAATGCCACTCCTTGTTAATTCTATGCAAGATAAGGAAAAAATAAAATTGAGGATCTTATGGACCAAACAAATAAATATAATTGTAAAAGGATATTTACAGTTTTGTCTTAGATTAAGTAGATATTCATTCAAATTTGTGTTTCCTATACCTTGATAATTGGTATAAAGGCAAATCTTTGACTCCCTCAGTGCTCAACCTGTAAACATCACAGTGTTCAACAGCCTAAGCATGAGTGTGCTATGTTCACCCTGCTCTTAGAGGGTTATATATATTTCAAACAATCTCTTGGGGTCAGGATACAACAAACCTCAAGTATGACTTTAGATAGCTAGAAAATGTCACAATTATGCCACTCTGGCAACTCTAGGCTTTAAAATAAGGACAATTGAGAAGAAGCCAAAGAGATCTTCATCTCATATTCAATGGTCTCGATTAAAGGTAAAATGTTCCTTTTATAGGAGAGATTTATTTCAATGTAGGTGGTTTATGGAACACATTGTATATGTTTCTGTGTGCGAGAGAGATTGTGTTGTATTTTCACAAGTCCAGGTCTGTCTGTCTGTCTGTCTGTCTGTCTGTCTGTCTGTCTGTCTGTGTGAATGCCTGTGGAGCCTAGACATTGATGTTAGGCATCTTCCTCTATCATGGTTACCCTTATTCTTCTGAGATTCAGTCTTTAGAGAAATCTGTACTTCATTGGTTAGTCTTGCTATCCAGCAAGCCCTAAAATTCCTCCTCCTCCACATCCCAGTACTGGGATTACAGGCTGGCACCTCCAGTCATGGTTTCTTCCATGAGAGTAGTGCGATCTGAAATCAGAGCTGCATGCTATGCAGCAGGCACTTTGCCCACAGTCATCTCCTCAGTCCCCAGATCACACACTGAAGACTGCCAACGGCTTTGTTTTCACTTGTGTGTCAATTTTGTATACAGATCAACTCTTTATTGTTTTGATAGACTGCAAGGAGTTTTTCTTCTTGTCTCAGTGGGTTCTGCTTACCTTCTTTTGAAACTTACCTGAACTGAGGACATTTTTGGGAACCACCTGCTGGCTTCACTCTCTCCTGCTTGACCTCATTTTTAGACTCTCAAGTATGATTTATACTTCATTTCCTTCAACCTTGAGAAGCACTTCTGTTCAGCCTCAAAATCCTTTTTCCCTGGGTCTTTGGCCTCTACAAAATTCAGCTTGTGAACTCAAGTGCCCACCATCTGGAAAAATATCCTGCTTACATTTCCCCACCTCATCGGCTCTCCATATGGCTTCAGAGCTTGCTTTAAACATATCTTTCTCCTCTTTGTAGAAGATGCCTTGATTTTTTTCCGCACTCCTTGGGCTATGATTTATTTTTATCTTAGTGTCTGCTAACCTTGAAGATCATCTTTTAAAAATAATTTAACCATTTGCTTTTTCACATAGATTTTATGATTGATTGTAATGATTAAAATACCAGCCATGTTGGAAGAAGAAAAATTCTCTATTTTTTTTTTTAACTGTAGTTGTGGTTTACTTTTTTATATAGATCTGTATGTGAAGATGCTCTGTCTCCATCAATGACCGAAATCTTTACCTTTCATTCTAGTTTTGGTTAGTATAATACCTGCTAGATTCTGCTGGAGTTTCTACTTTCTTTGAAACATTCAAACCCCATTTTTATACTTTGATTTCTTTTGATGGTAGGCTCTTCCATCAGTGAGTCTTTCTCCCCATTCAGTGTCAGAAGGCATGCATGGAACAGCAGCATCAGAAAGAAGAAAGAGTAACCTACAAATCTCCCCAATGAAACATTGCAGCTAAACTACAATTTAAGGTCTGGGAGACAAAAAATCATCAAAACACATACAAAGCAATGGTGCACGAAATGTCTAAAACCACAGAGGAAATACTTGACAAAATGGGTAATAACAAGATGCCCAACACAATGAAGGCTAAGAAAAATAGCCCTTGAAAATAAGACAGAGAAGGAAGAAGAATTAGCCTGTGCATCTCTCTCTCTCTCTCTCTCTCTCTCTCTCTCTCTCTCTCTGTCTGTCTGTCTCTCTCTGTCTCTCTCTCTCTCTTCCTCCCTCTCTCTCTGTGTATCTAGGAAGATATTTAACTATATTCATTCACTTGGGTGATTTGCACAGGGGAAAGATCCCCAAACTTATTTGAAAATGCACTTAAGGCTAACCCTGGCATCAGGGAATGAAGTCTAGTGGATTTATATATGCAGAGCTATCTTTACTCTGAGTATTAACATTTTATCTCATAGATATATTGACCAGCAGGGCATCGGGAATTGATCTAAAGACAATGACATAATAACCAGTTAAGGAGTACATATTCACTTGGCCATAGATATTGAAATATCTTACTGTAGAATTTCTTTTTTGAAAAGTTCAGGGTTGGGGACAGGATTTGTTTTCTGGACAGACCCTGGTGGTGGTTGCTCTGCTGCAGGTGGGAAGGAGATAGCAGATTCTGCAGCTCCTAGCATTTACAGCAGACTCTAAACACATTGTAAGATTTTTTTAGTTCTGTCTGTTCCTGTTGCTGCTGTTTATATATTTTTTAGTCCTGGAAAGTTCTGCCTACCTGAGTTTTCTATAATGGGACCATCAATGGAGCTGACTGACTTAGGTTCATGGCTTCAACAGAGTAGGGAACACTTTCCTTCCCAATACTTAGCCTCCAGCCTTGTATGTAAAAGTCTCAATATTGTGTTGTGCCTCCTGTTGAGAATGAACTTGGATCTCATTCTTCACAAGCAGAGGGAGCAGCAGTGATGATCTCAGAAAGGCTCCGAGCCTTTACAGCTGGACAGGAGAGGCTCCTGCAGTTGTGCATAGGCCCCCAATGTTAACAACTTAGAGAACACACATTTATTACCCAGAGTGCTGATAGCAACAAAACAGCCATGAAAGTGTTCTGGTTTGGAAACCTAGACTCCTTTTAACCTGTAGCTCTATTTAATTTTTTTCTATTTCATTTAAATTGAAACTGACAGGGAAAAGAACAGACTAAAAGAGTTATTTCCCTTAGCTACTTAATGGGATATGAAGCCCCAGCTTATGGTTGAAAATAAAACTTTCCACTTGGGTAAACATAATTCTTTCTCTCTTTTTCCCCCGGAAATAATCCCATTCATTTACAAGGATATAGTAATTTAGTATAAAATAATTCCTCCTCAACATGCCCTGCTGTAATTACTTGGCTATCACCTTATTTCCCTTCGTTTGTGAATGTTGGACCATGCAGAGTCTTGAGCTGGCAATAAAAAGAGTCTAGAAATCTGAGGAGATGGGCAGATTCCCATGATGCCCAGGACTGCTATGGCTCTTCAGTACTACCACGCTTATATTTGGTATTTATCCAAATGTTAGAAAGACTCTTGTGCTGCCTTGCACCCTTGGTTTTAATCATTTTTCTGGGGGAAGCCTGGGAATGTGTCTCTGATGTGCAGAGTTGTGCCTAGCAAAGAGGATATATTGCCTGGTAGAAAAAGGACCAAATACTTTTCAATGCCTCCTATGCAGATAAGCAAATATTTTATCTTAGTCTCATTGTTTTCTTCACCCCTTGCCAAATGCTCCAGCTTTTTCTCAAATAATAAGGAGAGTAATAAGGAGAGGGGGCAGAGAATTTATCATTTAAAATTATCTGTGAGTCCCTTATGGAGTTCAATTAGTCTTGCACTTTGTCATCTTTAATACTTAGTAAACCATAGTTAATTTTTTTCTTTAGAGAGCTTATTTTGCATTTACTAATGTGCATTAAAATGTAATAAACAGAAATTGGAGTAGAAAAAAAGCACGTACTTAGTATATCATGATTTCATTTCTTTTTTGTGGAAGAAATGTGTAAGTTTTCTACAGCCTGCTTAATAGTGAAATATAATGATTATACCTAATGCTATTACTGAGGAAGTATTGGCAGGTTCTTCCAAAGAGGAGCCGAGACTCCAGGGTGTTAAAGAGAGTACAGATAAACAGATTTCAATATAAAGGCATAGATAAATGAAGTAATAATTTAGTTGGAAGACAATGCATCTATCACACAACAGGACAAAGTACATCTGGAGGACTTGAAAGTGATTTGGAAGCAAAAACTTCTTTAATTAGAGACCATGAATTATGTTGGGTTTGGTAGCAGAGTAAGATGTGGTACAAGATTATACAAAAAGGGGACGCCTGCTGTTTTGTTGTAAATCAGAATTTTTCAGAGACTCAAGATCACCTCAAACAGTAGCTTTGGATTCAAGTCAAACTATCACATTTCCAAGCCACAGCGATGTAGTTTAAAAAAATAACCTGGTTTATTTGGTTCCTCAAACCTTGCATGGCTGTGTGATGGAGTTCCTTGGCATTGTCAGACTTTGATTCAACCTGATAGGAATATGATATCAGAGAACAATCTAGAAATTGCTTTCAAAATATATATTGAATGTATAATATCATAGACTGAGAAAGGGAAAACATACTTGTAGAGGAATCTTTAGTCTTTTGTCTTGAAGCCAAGCTGTAGCCAAAATGATTAACATACTGTTGATTTTTATTTTATGTGTATAAGTGTTTGTCTGTATGCATGTCTGTGCACCACGTGAATGCAATGCCCGTGGGAACTAGGAGAAGGTATTGGATCCCTGGAACTGGAGTTACAGACTGTTGTGAGTTGCTTTCTGGAAATCAAACCTGGTCCTCTCTGAAAGAGCAACGAGTGCTCATAACAGCTAAGACATCGTTCTAGATGAGAAATGTTTAACTTGATATTTCATTCATGAGCCCCGTTAGTTTTGTGACCTTGAGTAAAATTAATTGAGCATTTATTCTGAGCTCATCTTGAATAAGAGAAAAAAATTAAGTCATTGTTTCTGACTTGGAGCTCACAGAGGGAGAAAAGTCCAGTAAGAATATAAGAGGACAGCTGTGGGTGAGTATTACAGACAGACAGTCAGACAGACAATATGGTAAGAATTTGGAGGAGGAAAATTTCTTCATTTTTAGTTTCAAGCAAATGTCTGACTCTTGGGTAGTGTTGTATATATTCTACACTTATATAATCATTGGATAAAGATTGTCCAGAGTTGTTTTTGAGAAATTTAAAGAGGTTTTTTTTTTAAGTTTTAAAGATATCTCTTTCATCTCTATAAGCTTTTTTAAAAGTTTTTCTTCCACTCCTGTTCTTTCCCTTCTCCAGAAGTGACAGTAGATTGTCCTCTTCTATGCTAAGGTGAAAATCAATGGAAGCAGATGTTGATAGTTGCAAGATAAGACACTGTTTTTTGTTTTAATTTTCCTCTAAAGAACTTCACTGAATTAATTAAGCAGGACTCATATGGGCTTGCAGAGACTGAGTTGCTAAGCAGCAGACCTGTATGAAACTATACCAAGTCCTCTGTATATATGTTATGGCTACTAGCTTGGTGGTTTTTGTGGGACTCCAAATAGTGGAAGTGGGTGTGTCACTGACTCTTTTGCTTCCTCTTGAGACTTTTCCTCCCATTAGGTTGCCTTGTTCAGCTTTGATATGAGGACTTTTGTGTTGTCTTATTGTATCTTGTTTTGTTATGTTTGGCTGCTGTCTCTTGGAAGTCTGCTGTTTTCTGAAGAGAAAGGAAGGTACAGAGCATTTTGGGAGGAGGGGAAATGGCAGGAGGGGAAACTGGTCAGGATATACTGTAAGAGAGAAAAATCTATTTTCAACTAAATAAAAGAATTCTGTGTCAGGAACTTTGGTAATATCAGAAAGACAGTCATTTCCTCGTCCATGTTTGATCAAGAGTTGGTTGGTCTTAGAAAATCAAAGATAAGTATCTTACACATGAGAGAACAAAAGGGAGCCTTTAAGCTTTCCCCAACACATAGGACTTTGTCTTTGGCACTCATGTTCCTCATTTTGTTCCTTAATTAAATCTTTTTTTCTGTATCTTCACATAGCTTTCTATGGCATGTTACATGTCTATATTCACATAGTATCCTTATAATTCAGGAGATGAATGAGGGGCCTAATAACATTCTAGAACAGAAGAGTAAATGACAGAAATGGTTTTATTTATGCGTGTTCTATTTAGGGCTCCTATGGCTTTGATAAACACCATGACCAAAAGCAAGTTGAGAAGGAAAGGGTTTATTTGACTTCCACTTCCACTTCATGGTCAATGATAAAATGAAGTCAAGGGAGAAGTTCAAGCAGGGCATGGATCTGGAGGCAGAAGGTGATGCAGAGGTGCAGCTTACTGACTTAACCCTTATGGCTTGCTCAGCCTACTATCTTATAGAACCCAGGACCATGAGCCCAGGATGGCCCTACCCACCATGGATTGGGTCCTCCCCCATCAACCACTAATTAAGAAAATACCCTAATGCTGGATCTTGTGGAGGCATTTTTTCTCAATTGATATTCTCATCTGTAAAATGACTCTAACCTGCTGCACCAAGTAAACATAAAACTAGCCAGCACAATAGATCTATTTGATGTTGAACTTCCTTTCAAACTATGAACAGCTTTGACAATCAGGATCATTTTATTTCAGCTCTTTGAGTCTCAGTGTCCTTATTTGCAACGTGGATAGTGAGCCTTTAGTCTTGGAGATATTTTTCAAATGATCAATATTGACATTTTAGGCCTTTTCACATCTCTACAAATGCTGAAGTAAATGCTTCAATCTAGATTGCTTTCCTACATACTGGAAAAGGATTGTAGAAGATGTTTGTTTTCTAAGTGTTGTGTTTACTGAGACACACACAAAAACTGTCCAGGGTTTTGTGGATGTGTTTTTAAAGAAACCTTTGTTTTTCCTTTTCAGATTCCTATGTACTCTTTTCTAACATTAATCCTTAAGGAAGTCCCTTCACACTGCCGTTTTTCTTCCCCATCGCACTTTCAGAATATTCCCGCGTTTTTAGTAAAGATCAATTTCCTACTTATCATGACTCAGACTGTGATTCATTGCCTAGGGTGTTACGAATGTCTGAAGCAGAAAGCAAGAGACCAAAAAAAGAGAGTCTTGCTTCGTAGAGAAGCCCGGTAATTACAAAGTAGGACTGTGGGGCTCTCTTTCTTCCAGTGAAAACTTGATGAAAATACTTTGTGTTTTTTTCCTGCTCATCAGGCTGTATTTGAATTAGAATTAGAAAAGAGATGCTTGCAACAAAGCCATTTATTAACACAATTCCTAAAACATAACTGTTCTTATTTGACTGCCTTAAACAGTGTCTCTCCACTGTCCTAATGCTGTGAACTGTAATGCAATTCCTCACATTGTGATGATCCTTAATCATAAAGTTACCTCATTGCTATATCATATTTTTAATACTCTTATGAGTTGTAATGTAAATATCTGATATGTAGCCTCCAAACGGGTCATGAGCCACAAGTTGGGATATTCTAGGCTAGATACCAAAGTTAATTTTGCCCATCAGGGTATATATAATGTAGTTGCATTTGTTATGCACCTCATTACTTTCATAAAGTACCTGACAAAGACAATGTATAGCAGGAGGCACTGATTTGTCTGGCAAATCTCATGGCAAGAAAGGAATAGCAGTAGTTGGTCACACTATTGCTGCAGTTAAGAAACATAGATTGGGGCTACAGAGATGGTTCATTCATTAGAAACAAACAAACAAACAAAAAACCTGGTGGCTACTCTTCCAGAGAACCTTGGTTTGATTCCTAGCCCCTATCTCCGTGAAGGCCCACAACCATTTGTACCTGTAGTCCCAGGTAATCCAATGCACTCTTATGACATCCACAGGCAGCAAGCACATATGTGATGCACAGACATACATATAGGTAAACCACCCATGAATAAATCTTATTGATTAATTAATTAATTTATTTATTAATTAATGAAACAAAGTAGAGGAAGAAGAAGAAGAAGAAGAAGAAGAAGAAGAAGAAGAAGAAGAAGAAGAAGAAGAAGAAGCACATGTCCATGTGTCTTGATATTCAGACTACTTCTCTTATATTTCATCTGGGATCCAAGCTCATAGACTGGTATCCATCCTCATTTAGGGTAAGTTTCCCCTCCTCACTCAGCTCTGTACAGACTTTTCTTTACAAAAAGACACAGAATTTTGTATCCCATGTGCAGTTCTACCCCTGTTGACACTTTAAAGCATCACAATGGTATATATCAACCGTTATCAGAACCTGGAGCACATAGTAAAAAGATATTCATATTGTATGCTAGATTAGAAATTATGTACTTTGCAACTCTACATTCTTCTGGCAAAGATATTTTGGATGGCAACTCAGTATTTTGAATGATAGTATGTATGTTTTCAAGAACTCTGGTGTAGAGCATAGTAAAGCCTGAAAATTACTTAGCAAGTATAGAGTAGTACAGCTACCATCTCTTCGGTTCCTTTCTGTAATCATAAACCAATTATTAAGGTGTGGTCCATAGGGATTTACCTAGTCACCTGTTATTAAAACAGATTTCAGCATAAATCCTTTGAAATTTATGGTAAACTGACAGCTTGGTCCACTGACAGTGTTGTACTGGCAACTGCATCCCCCTGCTAGACATATCACCAGCAGACATATCAGATTGCTATAGCCCCAGACACTATCCGTTCTGCTCAGACAAATAAGCCAACCTTGCCATTTTCTCACTAGAACCCTTTAATGGTTTCCCATTGCTCATAATATTGATAAATACTGTCAAATGAGTCATGAGTGACTTTTTTGACTTTTGATACCAATTCCATTTTGTTCTCGAATATTTATACCAGATATTTCAGCCATGTTTCCACATCTGTAAACAATGCTGGCGCTTTACTACATCAATTTCTTTCTACCAGTTCTTTCATCTCACCAGCATGCTATCAGTATCCTTTGCAGAATAAAATTCTGTCAGTTCTATTATGTTCAAAGGCTCTTCTTAACTAGCCTCCATGCTACAGTCAATGACAGTTTGCACTGTTAATTTAGAGCGTGTTCCAGCTTATGCAGGATAACTTTGTAATCATTAGAGTAATATTGAGGCCCCTGCTAGAATGTAGACTCCTGAGGTCAGTGTCTGCCTTATTCACAGTTGTTTGCTCCATGTCTAACAGAGTACATCATTCACTGAAGACATCAGAGGTCTCAGTAAACACTGGTTGAATGAACTATCTAAATATATCATTGACCATCATTTGAAAAGTTCTTAGATTTAACCCTTTATTTTTTCTTCCGTAAATTAATTTTTTTATTATGTGCCTCATTCTGTAATCAAGAGTCTATGCAGCGTTAGGTCAGACATATCTGTCTCACAGATATGGTCCAGATGTGGTCCAGTGGAATAAGATGTCTTAGAGACGTGGCACAGCTGATGAGGTTCTAACAAATGAACCTTCTTGCAGTTAACAACTGCACACACTGGTAGAGATGAAAACAGTAACCCTCAAAAGAAACTGGAAAATGAGTAAGAAGAGATGTATGAGATCAGGCTGAGTTTTGAGAAAATGTGATACTGAGATGAAAAATAGAGGGAGTTTTCCACATTTACAACTTCTAAACTGAGCCAGTCTGCAGGTTAGATATAACACACGGTGACTAAACATCCATGGAGCAACTTGTCTTTCTGTTCCAAAGAAGGAGAGCACAGATTTTGATCAATCATGGTCACTGAAAAACCTGAGGAGCAATCCCGCCTAGCTGATGGCTAGAGGGAAATATCCACAAACTCTGCTCAAACCTGCACCTGACGCCTAATCTGTGTGCACAGAGAACTGATTCAACACAGCCTGGAGAAGAATAGATCTCAGGCACTTCAGATCCAACCTAAGCGATGATTTTGTGGGTTGAGCCCAACTCAGCTCTGCTGAAAGGATAAGAAATAATACCTTTCTATTGAATTTTACAAAGTGCAGAAACTTTGTAGTGTCACAATACCTATAAGCAAAAAGCAGTGTTTTTCCTTTTGTAAAGATCCAGAAACATGCAGTTTTTTCCTCATGAAAAATAACATGAGAGGTGGTGACATTAGCAGAGAACTAGTTTAAGGCAGATTGCATAGCTGTGATGAATGACTGAAGGGAAATCTATTTACAATGGATGACAGGATCACATGCACCGCCAGAAAACTGTTAAAAATCAAACAGTGCCAGCAAGTGCTATTCAAACTACTAGGACCTCTCAGCAGTCCTGCCCAGATGTTCTCTCTTCAAGACACAATAACTACCAGATACGTATGTCCCCTGGAAAAATAATGGCATGGATATATGGGGACAACCAACTACTTTCTGGATTAATTTTAGGCTTGTTTCACAGACCTCATGTCTAGTATTATAAATCTTTGCAAGATTCTGTAGTTAAAGAGGTTACAGTGCCTAACTGGAACACACTGCCATTGTTTTGTTAAATGTATATGATATCAAACTGTTGTCCCTGTGCTAATGTCTGTACTCATGGATAAGTGCTGCTCTTGGCCTTCATCAAAGAAGGTCCTTTTTGCTGTGGATGGCACTTAATGCAGAATTATACAACTGGCCACAATGCAGAGAATAAGTTACTTGTAGTTCTTGGACCTAATTGAATGTGTATATCACTCCCTCAGATTCTTAAGGGACTTCATAGAAAAGGAGAATGGGGGGAAGTGCAGCAAAACTTTGTCTTCTAAACATGGCATGACCATTGTCCTCATAAACTCACTGCAGTTGTAGGTGTACATACAAGACCTGCATACAACTGGGTCTGTAAACATCTCATTAAGCAAAAGGAGATCACGTGACCGACTCATCCCTAAGCAAATTTGAGTGGTCAATGGGTGCTGGAAGGAAGGATGCCAGTTTTCAAGTGGTGAAAATAGTAACTGAGATTTCAGCATTTCAGAAAAAGCCATTTGTCCTCATGCAGTCAAATATAATTAAAACTGGAGAGCATATGAAAGGACATCAAAGTGAGAGAGGCTTACTGGGGTAAAGATGGTTGTCAGCTGGAGAAAGAAGAGGTTGATATGACAATGACAAGTGAAAAAGGCCAAAATTTTACTATATCCATATAACATTATTAACATGATGAAAATTACGGTACCAAAAATGTGATATCTAAAATTAAATTACTCAACAAATAGTTTTAGCAGAAGACTAGAAGTATTGGAGACAAGAGACAGTGAATTGGGAAAAGTTGTAAGTACCCAGTCCAGAGAACATAAGATTTTCAAAAGCAAAACCCGAAAGAAACATGCATAGAGTGTCCTTACAGTAGGAAATTCATCTCAAAGCCAGGAGAGGCAGACACTTGTCTAAGTATGAAAAAGGTTGGGCATGGTTTTCTTTTTGAAGTACTTAACACCCATATATTTGTGGATTCAGTAAGTTCAGCAAACTTGAGCAGAATAACAACAGAGAAAGCAAAACTGTGAAAATCTAAAGTGAAATTATTGGAAAACAAAAGGGCAAGGTTTGAAAGCAAGCAGAGAAAACTAAATTGTGAAGCAGCAAACAATGACCCAAACACTGCTAATTTCTCATTAGAGGCTATGCCAGCCAGCCAGGGGCAGTGGTGAAAGGCAACAAACGCTGTGAACATAGAATTCGGTGTTCAGTGAAACAATTCTTCAAGATGGATGGCAAATGTCAAGTGACTGAATAAGATGTGCTGGGTGTGGGGTGTGATACTCAGGGAGGGGGAGCTCTCCCTTCTCAGAGGAGAAGGGGGGAGGTGATAGAGGGAGAATCTGTGTGGAGGGGTATTAGGAGGAGGGGGGCTGATATTGGAATGTAAAGTGAATAAATAAACAAATTAAATAAGAAAATGAATAAAATTCTTCTTTTACTAGGATATTACATCACAAAACTCCATGAGACAGGTTATTTGGCAATAAATATTAACACTAGAAAGACACTGAGATCTATAGCAAGCACTGAAAAACTTGGAAGATTGTATGGCAGTGTTTTTTTGTCTTAATTAAAAAATTAAAGTAAAACTAATAGTGGTATTGAAGGCATTCCTCATATATATGTGTCACAGTTATAATAGTAATACGAATTGTTATAGACTAAGCTCCATTTTCTGTGAGGTCATATCATGTTTGTTTTGGATATACCTTGAAAGATTAAGTCCATAAAATGCAGATCTATATGAAGCATATATTATTAAGGTAAATGATACTTAATGTTTGCATAGAGTTTAAAGAACTTTTATTGATTTTATTTTCCTGATTAGATAGGTTTCAAGCTTTACCAGATGACAACTAGAATTTTTTGAAAATATTGAGCTCTAAATTCTCACTTATAAGGCAAAACTGACAAAAACTAATTTAATGCCAATATGCTATTCTGAGGATGAGTTTCCTTCTAGGCAAATTGATTAATAGACATTTAATTATGATTGCCAATGTTGCAAACCATTGCTAAGAGTGTGGCAGCACTTGATTTAGAATTATCTTGCTTTTCAAGCAATAAGGTACAGCCTTTATGTGTTACTGTGCAGAATTGTAACAACTTCATGATGATCGTTGTGCATTCTTTAATTTTGTCTAAATTGGTACAAATCAAATATTTTCTTTCAGTTTACATGATCCTGGATTGCACATAAAGCATTTTATTACAAGATGTTTCCAACTCAAGGCCTCACCTTTTAAATGATATTTTCTGCAAAATAAAATAACCATTTTGAAAGAGATTTCAGAGCCTAAATATTTAAAAAGAATATCCAATAATTTGGATTTATTTTAAAATGACTTTAAATAAAAATTTGTCATCAGTGAGAGAGACTGTGATGGGATTTTAAGTAGCAAAACCAAAACACACAGAGTGTCCCCACTGACTTCTGAGGCACAATTCAACACTCTGAAATGATATGGTAAAAATACAAAGGGAAGTGTCTAAATTCAGTTAGGTAGCAACTGAATGATCAATATTTGAACTCGAAGTTAATCCTATTTTTGCTTCAGAAATGTTTATTCACAGACAGCTAAGACATTTAAAAAGGAGATTCCTATGCTTGTTATGTGGTTTGATTTCATGATACTGAAGTCACCTTTCTAGTTTCATGCAAATCAAATATCTGTGAGTAAACTGTCAAAAATGGAAATTTTCTATTTTGTTAAAGTGGTAGCAGATTGAAATTTTAATCATTTCATTATCTATTGAACAATTTCCTTGTGCCCATCACCCTCTTAAATGTTGTTGATATTAGCCTAAAACTCCCGATTCTATTGTTTAAGTACTTGAAAAGTAAACCTGCAGAACTAAATCACTTACAAGATCATAGTCAGTGGTATGTTGAAGGAGTGTAGACTGCTAAGTATAAAATACCTTATGCTGAACAAACTGTTAGTAAGGGCTTACAAAAGATTTCAGTCTGTCATATTCTGAATTGCATTTACTTTTACTATCTTTCCCAAGCCTAGCAGTATTTAAAGGAGTCGAAAGATTAGGGAGTATAACAGAAACAGAATAGGTTCCTAAAAGCGATCTGGTAAAGACTAGTTTATTTCATTGATATGGTTATTGTTCAGGTAAGCAATCTGTCCTCCAGATTGTTTTTGGTTCATTGTCACAGTAGCAACATTTCAGTGTGGTTCATGTTGTAGGACCATAGAAGTCATAGGGAAACAAGTTTAGTGGTCACATATGAGACCTTTCAATGTTTGGAAACTCACCCTGACACTAACACAATGGCAAGTTAGTTCTTGCAATGTCTGCAAAATGGGATACTATAAAGTGCTTTTTATGGGGATACTATTATCATCAATAAAATATCTCATCTGAAATGGTTCTTATATCTCTTGTCATAGGACAATTGAAAAACATGTGTTGTTGCCATTATCCTTATTATTTTTGTCAATCTTGTCATTTGACCCAAGGTATCTTCAGAGGAATAATGTGAAGTTCATGACTTATTATGCAATTCAGTGGTCCAGCATCCTCTCTTAAGACTTAGTCACATTTGTAGTTTTACTGCAAAAAAATAGCTTTTGTGACTTTATCAGTATTTTTTGGCCAAAATAAGATGTTGAAAGTATGGGCGGATCAAGTAGGAGACTGTTCAATGCTATCTGATTAAAATCAAATTTAAAATCCTTTTTTCTGTGCATATTTTCTCTGACAATGGTTCTTTAAAAAGTGTTAGTAGTGTATGTATTTATGAATACAAATGTATTTACATAAATGTATATAAGCATAATTAATTTACAAAGAGGCCATGGATTTGAAAGGGAACAAGGAGCGATGTATGGTAAGAGTGGAGGGAGGAAAGAGAAGGGGGGAAATGATGTAATTTTAATTTCAGAAAAGAAATAATAATAAAAAAGTTTTGCAACTTGAGTTGGGATTTTCATAAGCATTATTTGGCATAAATGTGAGATAGTAACTGATACTATAAGGAACAACAGTGTCTCTGTCAAGTCTTATGGTTTTTGCTTTATTATGGGCATGAACAGGCTTAGAGCAATGGTAGCCAGGGATCCAGTGGGTATGGTGTTGTACATACCACGGGATTCCACCTTGTTATAGGAATTTGGAAGTGGTTACTATTTTAGAGCAGAAAGAAATGTTTCAAATGTAGGACAGGCACCTTCTAGAAGGAAACCTTTATTTCTAAAATTAAAGGCCTATGAGTGAGCAGCAGAAAGCAACAGTCCTTTCAGTTTCTTGGTGAAGATGGCTTGGGTAAGAAGACACGATTTAGGACACAGAGTCTGATAACTTTATTAAATATTGATTTTTGAAAAATATATATATTCACTAAGCCATGAGCCTGAGAAGATTGGGGTTGGCGATAAAAATAATTAGTAGTACTATTTCAGTTTTACTGCAAACAAAACGAGTTGGTAGAATCTATTTGTGGAACCAGATATAAAAATAACTCCACTTGTAAAGGAGAGGATGCTCATTCTCCGGCAATAGCCAGGTCCTCTTCAGAATGATCGTATTTGTTTCTTCTTGTCTTCAGGGGTTGGCAAAGCTAGAATTTCTGGCCTAATAATAGACATTCAAAGATTATTAACCCTGGCTTCTAAGGCAGTGCTGAAGGGCCTAGGAAAATATTCTGTGTAGTGAAATAAAAGAGAGTCATTTGAACAAAGACCAGGAGTGAGCAGCATCCTTGCATCAGCAGCATCTCAAACTCCAGGGATCCTGACAGCCTTCATCCTCAGTCACCCCTGTACAGTTTAATGAGGAAGAAGTATTGATTCATTCAATCAGTATTTCCAAGACTCCAGGATGCAAATATCAGCATGAGGGGCAGGGACTGCTTCCAATTAAGAGGCAGACCTTTTGGAAAGAGTTGCCTTGAGAATGGGAAGGTTACTGCCATGCAGGCATTTGAGTGTGAGTAAAAGGTTCTTAGCATGGTTGCTGAGAGGCAGGTATTGAGTTAGATCCAGATATCTACTTAAGTGTTAAATAGCTGAGAGTACCTAAATCTGTGAATACAATGAGTTATAAATACAATAATATCAATATTCATGCCTTGTCTTTGGAAATGGTTCTCTACCCATTTTTGAGTCAAAGCATTCAGTGTTACCTTTAAAGTGAATAATATATTCAGTGAAGCACACTGGCTGAGAATGGCTTTAATGGTATTATTTACTAAAGTGGAAAAAGTCCAAGCACTGGGACAAATGTGCTTAAGCCAATTGCAAATACATTTGCCACACCTCTAAGAGATTGGTGTTTTTTCTCATTTTGCAGAGGGAGAAACTGAGGCTTAGTATTAGAAGACATAATTTCTGACCTTGAGTACTTCGGAGTGTGATAAGGCTTCTAAGGGCAAACTAGTTAATGGAAAGACTGAAGAAGAATCTACTAACAAATGCCACTAGAACAATTCTTGAAAGAACTTTAAAATGGTACATGGATCAAATGCTCATCAACCAACCAGGATTGCAGGTGGGGACCAGGGAGGATCCTCATGGTGGAAGTGAGAGCGTTTTTCTTAAAGGGTGGAATATTTAGTCAGCCAAGTGGAAAGTCTGTGTTCAGTGTAAAATAGAATCTCAAAAGAATGAATGCATTAGCTGGAATTTTTACTGTGGTATCAATAACTTTCCATGCTCTAGCTTTCAAATTGGCTTTGCACTCTGGATAAGTATCTGTGTCATTTTATTTGGCTTTAAACCTGTATTATGGGAGACATAAATCACCAAAAGCAGGAACGCCCAAATTAAATGAGAGTTTAAGTCCGAGTCTTCCTGCTTCACTGTTTGTAAGGCGCTTGTTTTGGATTTCCATTAGACGATACTGGTGAGATTCTAAGTAAATCTCTATGAAAATAGGTATTTTCTTATCCTTGTCTGGACTTTTTCTTTGCTAACTGTTCTGGGAAATACACAGTGATCGAACTTGGAAGTCAGCTGGGACTTGTGGAATCATATGCACTGTGTTCTGCAAGAATGGGTGGGGTTGGCGGACTCAGGATGAGATATGAGGTTTATGAGTTGGAAAACAGATGGGGGCTTTGACAGTGTAGATTCCTGCTTAACTTCCTGCTCCCATCTGTGCAATAAAGTCTTTGTATAGGATATCACAATAGACTCACCCTAGTGAGAAATCTTTGATTTTGCAGGTTTGCACATAGGAAGTAGAAGCGACTGAATGTTAGCCTTAAGTACGATTCATTTTCTGCATTATTACTTTATGGAGTACTTTTTGGAGGTCATGTCAATTATGCATTTAAGAAAGGAATGATTCTAGTGCAAATTAAACCAAATGAATAGTCACTGGTGTCTTCAAGGAGAAGGAAGTTTAGATAACCTCAATTAAAAACAAATATCACCATGTGTCAGTGTTTCCGCTGTCTGAACTTTGGATAAATGCATAGTGCTATCCACGTTCCTTGGTGCATACTTTCTTTACTCCACAGAGCATTTTAGTGGTTTATCAGTGTTATGTGTGGATCAGCAGTTGAGAGTTTGCACTTTGTTCTCTATAAAATACTCTTTAGTACAAATACTATTTAAAAAGAAAATCAAGCCACCTTCTGTGGCTCTGTCTTAAAGTTAGGATGAGAGTAAATAAATCCAATACTGGAGAGGAAGAACTGGCTGCATCAGAAGACCATCTTTGTTGTGGATAGCCCCGGCCTTGTATTTGATACTAATTCCCCTTTCCTGTGAAGGGCTGCAGAGGAGGTGTGAGTCATTACACAGGTGATTTCTAGTGAACCTTCTGCCCATCTTAATTTGGAAAATAAAGGCTGGAGCCAGTGATTGGGCAGATGAAGGGGAGGTGGAAAAATAAAGGTTGGGGAGAGAAGAGAGTTGGGGAGGACGAGTGGAGAAAGACAATGGAGGAGGAAGATGGCTGGGAAGCAGGAGGTAGAAGGACAGATGCAAGGTCTGGAAAACCCTCAAGTTGTAAGGGTCTCATAGCTGGGGAACAGAGTAATGTAAGGGTATCTGCCCAATCTAGGCTGACAGAATATATTCATAATTATTGAGTTGTGTTTTCTTTGACCGGTTCTATTTGGGTTGGAGATTTAAATATCTCCCACTACACATCTTTATGTTGAACTCTATCACACATGAAAGGAAAATAAATTTAGTGAAGAATTTATTAGTTTCCCCTTTTTGATCCCACTCAGCATAGTGTTAGACACTCGGGCTTTATGCCACATGAAGAGGGCACTTCTCCCCAGTGATCACAGAGTACAGACCTGTTTTTCCAGCAGGAACCAAGATGGAATTGGCTACGAGGATGAAGCCTAGACAGCACACTTGGCTTCCAAGCCTTTTAGAATAAGCCTTGATTAGACTGATGGGCATCCACTCCTCTCTGATTCTGATTGCTTGACAGAGGAATACAAAGGTAATTTGGTATGATAACACCTGAGAGCTGGTGTGTTTTCTGGAGTACCAGTAATACGTTCAAGTGGGCTAACATGGTAATGGAAGAATATTTAGTCTATGCTCCAGTGTCTCTTAGCATCATTTCTAACTAATTGATATGTAATAGATTTGGGGATACCGGTCTGTGAGGTGACAGCGCCTCCAATGGTTACTGTATTTATTTTCTATTTCTCATGATGCCATTTATTTATTTATGTATTTATTTATTTATTTATTTATTCCTTTTCTCCATAGAATGAATGCTTTAGAGGGGGTTAAGATACCTAAACTGTAGCATCCCCTGCTTCTTTCAACTGTTGTACATGGTACTTGATTTTAAGACTATGTTGAGCTTGCATCCTCTAGGAATATTTTTTACTTCTGCATTCCTGAAGGCCTTGCTCTCCTTTTTGATCTTGGATACCACTTCCTTATCCGGATTTATAACTTTTCTTAAAAGGCCATAGATTTTCATGTAAATCTCAGTGTGATAACACTTTAGTCTCTAAAGAGCCGCAAGAGATCATGAAATTGTGAAATGCCAACTATTCACTTGTGACTCATTCTTGCGGAGGTAAATCTGGATTTGTCCTCAGATGTGATGAGGTCAAGCATCAGCAGGAGGTGCATGTGGTGGATCAAAGTTACTCACCTACAGGCAGACAGGAAGCAGAGGCAAGAAGTGTGGGTGGGTAGTAAGGCTAGAGCAAGATTCAGCACCTAGAAACTCATTTTTTTTTTTTCTGAGTAGGCCTTACTTCTGAGTTTACAATAGCTCAGGACCAACCCTTTAGCATAGGATCAGGTAGGAAACATTCAACTGTAACAGTATGGCATTAGCTCAGGCACTCCTCTTATTCTATGGGTCATCTAGGTAAATGCATTTGCTCTAGATGCTGTGTGAGAATCATTCTGCAACTGGGGGTGGGGGGAGCAAGAAGAAAGTGGAAAGGGACAGAGTTGTGGAGTCCTCTCAAGTCCACTAGTTCCCAGGAGGAATTCTGAGGTAGCAGCGTTAAAGGCTGTGGAATGGACTTATGTGTAATACTGGCTTGTGTCCTGGAGTACTTCCCCTTAACACTTTCAGTGCTACTTTCATTTCCCACAATGTGAATTCAAACTGTTTGCTACCTACGTATCTCACAGGTCCATCCATCTGAGAGATTGCATGTGTTAATGGCTGCAAAGTGCTCTGACCTTCTCCCATGAAAAATGTTGCAAGGCTACAAAATATTATTATTATCATTTCATGGACGTTTTAGTTCCCACTTGTTCGTTTCATTCTTCCCTTTAATCTTGAGTGCTTTAACATGGCTAAATAGAAAGTATTTTGAGTAAATAAAGATACCCATGATTTTTTTAAAAGTTCTTTATTATATATTTTGATGCGAATCATCGCCTTCTTCTGACTTCCCACATAAACTGCTATGGCTAAACAGCTCTGTAATGATATTGCTGCTTAGCTATAATTTAGAATGCTATAAAGATTATTTAGCACAAAGAAGTATTTCCAGTTAAAATTTAGCAACTCCTTTCAAATAGATTTACATTACATCTCAGGCTGGATTTTAGAAACATTCAGCAAAGCAAAAAAATAAAAAGTGGTTCATGTTTCCACAAAATATCTGCCTCTCCACTGGCTTTTTACCCTCTGTTTTTCTTTGTAGCAGATTGCCTATGTAGATCCAATTGAAGTCTCCTCTCCTCCCATCTCAGCCAATTCTAGTCTATATTTTTGCTTCTATCCTTTAAAAAATGACTAAATACACCACCTACACTGTGCAAAGCAGTTCTGTGGTGTCTGGCACACTGCCATTTAGACTGAGATTCAGCAAGTTACCATTGTTGTTGTTACCTACCGAACACTGTATAGGCTCTCGAAGAGACAAAGGGGAGTAAGGTCCTGCTTTAAGTGTTTTGTAGTCATGGGGACCAGAGATACAGCTCCTTTTCAGAGTGATTGTCTAGGATATGAAAGGTCCTTGGTTCCAACCCCAACCATAAAAACAATCTACATAGTATGAAGCATTCCTTTATGTTGAATACAGCAAAATATCCCATGGCACCTCATACACAGGCATTGCATGTTGATTAAAAGTTTAAAACAACCACTAAGTGCTATGAAATCTCACTGTATGTAACATAGAGACATAGGCGTGTGTGTATGTAGGCAACAGTATGTTATTACTATGTTAAATGGGAAAGTAAAATAAAAAATGTCACAAGACAGTAACTTCTCACGGAGGCATAAACAAGAACATTGCAACCTCTGTGGAATAAAAAATCTTATTTTCCCCTCAACTTTCTGTCCGAGTTTAGTTAAATGCTTTCTGCCTATAAATATCTCTTCTGTGAGATGTGGGTAACCATGTCCTTATCACAGTTATTATAAATCTCCAGTGAGCTTGTGTATCTAAAGACTTTATATAGAGAATATAATAAATATTCATTTTATAGTTATTACTTTAACTGTTAATAGGAAAAACCCCATTCATATATATGTGCACACACATTTGCAATCAATGGGCTTCTTTTGAGATAATCATTATATTTGCACTTCATAGTTAAACTTTTTCAATGTGCTTTTGGGTTTTTTTTTTATTATTATTTTTAGCTTGTCCTTTAACCCATTTAATCCCACTTTCTTTTTTCAGTTTGTTCCATTGAACATGATATTTAATCAAAGTACTTGGATCTTCCCGTTTTCTTGTAGTTGTATGTTACAAAGATTCCACGCACAAGTAGGCACGGCTGACTGAAGACTAATGAAAAGTCCCCTGCTATCCACTGTCCAATTAGCTCACTCCACCATGAGAACAGAAGTCCTTTCCCTATGGCAATTCATTCCACCAGCTTTAATTCCCATCACTCTTCTTAATAATATCCATAAGGACCTTCATCATGCCAAGTCTAGTGTCCAACTTACATCCTCCTATTTTATACCAAGTTTCTGATTAGGAAGAAAGGTTTCATTTTGATCTCTGTACCCCATCAAGTGCCCTTTGGGGGGCCATTTCAAAGCTATTAGTGGCAACCTCCCTTCTTTTCACCGTCACCATTGGTCATACTATCACCGTAAATCACTGATGACTGAGAAAATCCTCCAATGAGCTGTCCGCATTTATTAAACTTACAGGCTTTCTGGGGCATGTGACTATAAAAGACCTTAGACTGATTCTTCCCGAATGAGGATACATTTCTAATGCAAAAATCCAAGCTGTGAATTAGGGCAACCAAAGGAAGATTCTCAGCACAGAGATTTCCTATGTTCTTTAAGCTTAATCCAGTGGACACTTAGCCATGCTATCTGCCTGTCTAGTGGCTTGCATTTACTTTGGGTTGTGTGAACGGAAATGGAAATTCAAAGGCTGGAAGGACAGCTAAAAAACCAAACCAAACCAAACCAAACCAAACCAAACCAAACCAAACCAAACCAAACCAAACCAAACCAAAAAAACCCACAATGCATGAGATGATGCCCAGGTCTAGTGCATGCTGTCACAATCTCTGTGCATTCATATGTGCATCTGCTCTGCCCTTTTGCATCTGGAAATCACTGTTTCTTTGTAGTCATCTATTGCCTTGGGCTCTTACAATCTTCCTACCCGCTCTTTCATGTTGATTTCTGAGCCTTCTGGTTAGTTGAGATTGCTGGTCTCTCTATAGGGTCGCCCTCTTCCTCAGCTTCTTCCAGCTTTTCTCTAATCCAGCCAGAGTGGTCACCAATTTCTGACCATTAGTTGGGTGTAAATATCTGCATCTCTTTTAGCTGCTTGTTGGGCCTTTCGGAGGGCAGTCATGATAGACCCCTGTTTGTAAGCACACATACCATCAGTAATACTGTCAGGCCTTGGGACCTCCCCTTGAGCTGGATCCCAATTTGGGCCAGTCACTGAACCTTCTTTTCCTTAGGATCTTCTACATTTTTTCCCTCCACTTGATGCCCTGTCTTTCTACTGGGGGCAGACTCTACAAGTTCCCTGTCCCCACTGTAGGGCATTTTATCCCTTTGAATTCAGAGAGTCTCTCACCTCCCAGGTCCCCCCACTTCCTAATTCCCAAGGTTGCCTGTTTTGATTCTTTTTGCTGGCCCGAGGTTCATTTTCTTTAAGAACATAACCACTTGTATGTCAACCACTCTTAAGGCAGGCCTCATATGGACAAAACAAAATGTAGACTCAATTCAATGGTTTTAAACTAACAAATGAGAGAACAAGAAGTTGGGTGCTTAGAGAGTGGGGTGAATCTGAGAAGAATTGGTGAATATGATTAAAATATACTTTATAATTTTTTAAAGAATTAATTAAAAAATTTCTGTTCATGCTCATGGCCATATGGCCATCTCTCCTGTGCCACCACACACCTGATCCTGAAAACCCCCATTCCTCTCCCCATACTTTCTCCTACCCAGTTCCTTCACTCCATCTGCCTTATGTTAGAATATTTTTCAAAAAAGTGGGTGAAGAGGAGGAGTTTTACATCTTTATATCACCATATCTCTTTCTTATGTCACCATAGTTGTCCCCTTTCTTAAATGTCAAATTACTTTTGTAAAGTTTTCAAGATATATCAATAGGCAATGCATCATCAATTAATTCTTATTAATTTAATAAAATATCATTAATAACTAGACACTTTGAAGTTAGGGAAAATTTAGCATGAGTTTAAAATTGCTTAAATATTGATAAACTTAAAACATTTTTCTACAATTAACTGAAAGACCAAAGATAGAATGTTTTAAAGCATCCTATAAAATATTTAAAGATTAGATTTAATTGAATCAAAATTGGAGAGCAAGGTATATGTGCAGACTGTTCAATGCACCATATTCTTGTGTGGTTTAGATCATAAGCAGCTTGAATGTTCATTAGAACTGATGTATAACTCAGCTACAAGCAGTATTTGGACTAGGTAAAGCTCACTGCATATCTGTAGTGACATCCATAAAAACCAGCATTTAGATTCTGGCATATTCTGCAAAGAAAATTACAGTGACATGGTGCTAGTGCCAGTTATCTGACCAGGAGTGACAGTCAAAGAAACTAAGGAGAAAGTCAATCCAGCCATTTCTCTCATAGGATTGGCCTTTCGGCTCCAGGAGCTTGAGTTCCTAATCAGATTTTCTTGATTCCCATGTTCAGCCTGGACAAAGCTACATTTCCTTCACTTGAAGTCTATCACCATGTCACCAACATGTCATTTTACCTCTGTAGGTGTGGGATTTACCTCTAAGACTTGGCAACTTTAAGGAGATGGAGGGTATTGGTGAAAGTTGTAAGCAAAGTTATAGAAACTGTTGGTTGCATTTGAGATATGAGACCAACATGCACTTAAAGAGGTACAGGTGGACTCTTCAAATATAGATCCTTAGTTAATTCTTTAAGTCAATATCTCAATAACTCCATAAATTCCAGTGCTTGGAGAATGGCATTGCATGGTTTCATCTATGTTTGTTCCTTACTTGCAAACACACCTTTTTATATTACACAGGGAAAGAGCTTTGGTCTCTGGGAAGTTGTAGCAACCTGTCAGCAACTCTTACAAATTACACATGGATACTGTCACTTCTCATCATTTCTGTCACCCCTACTTAGGTGCAAACCATTGCTCTGTCTCAACCAAGGTGTGTCAACCACTCTTTAAACTCATCTTACTCTTAACATTCTTTCTTCTTTCAAACTCTTCTTACACAGACATCCAAAACAATCTTTCTAAGGTATCCTTTAGAATTTATAACTAGACTACAAACTTTATTTTTATCGTTTTCTTCTTGACTACATGAAAAAGCAAAATGTCTTAGGAGTAGCACTACACACTATGGTGTCTTTCAAAGCAACCGAAGTGTAAGTAAGACACTGTCTATCTTTCCTCAGGAGAATCTGGCTCTGTGAAAATAGGTGTCTGTCCTGCTTTATTTACTATCAGATCCATTCATCTAGAATGCTATCAAGCCAAAGAGTTAAGCAAAAGACACAGTTAATATATATGACTTTGAATCCCAGGGCTGTGAGAGGCAGGGCACATGGACCTCCTCCTATTCTTTACAGCTGTGCAGCTGGCTATTTAAGCACTTGCCTCTTCCAAGCTAGCTGCTGTATCAGGCTTTCTCATTGGACCTTCATCTTTCCAGGCACTTGGGTTTTGATAATTGTGTGATACAACCTTGATAATTCTGTTTTCCAAGCTACAAAAAATACTTGCCTAGTAAAACAAATGTTTCCATACATAGAGTTGGAGGTTATGGGCCGAGGAGAAAGAATAACTTCTAATATCAATGTATAGAGTTAAATATAAAGATACAATATGAAATTTAATACATATGTATATTATCACACACACTCACAGACACACACACACACACACACACACACACACACACACACACACACACTCCAAGGTATTATCTTAATCTTCTCTATAGCAGGAAGGCTGTTGTCTACACAAGGCAAGAACCTTTCCTGTTATTATATAACCAATTCATGATCATAAGCAGATCCCTTACATACTGCACTTCCCATTGACTGCTCTGTTTTTATACTCAAATCCTGGCAGGGTGTGGTGGCATATGCCTGGAAACCCAGACAATGGAAGCAGAGAAGTCTGTGTCATTGTCTTAGAAACAAAGCATACTCATAGAATTTTCTGGAACCCCATGTTTTTAGTCTGTGCATGCTGTAGCAGGAATGATGGCTAGTCAAAACACTGGCATTGCTCTCTTTAGGAACAAGACAGGATGGTGTGTATGTTCTTTCCACAGGGCCTCCACTTCTGTTATCCTTTATTTTATCTTGGAACTGTAATTTTTTTCTTGCTCAGCATTGTTCTGGGCACTTTTTAGTTCATTCACGATTTTCCCAGTTCATGTGAATCTTTTAGTTTATGGGGTTCAACCAAGCAGTGTGAATGCATACCTACTAGGTGCCAAATAATCATTCTCTTTATTTTCTGAAGGAGAATTTGAATTAGCAGCCGTGTATATTGAGAGGTACATTTCTATATTGAAACATTTTCTTCCCACCAATGCCAAATGTTAAATGCACTCATTCTCAGCTGAAGTTTTAGAAAGCCAAATTGCATGGTTTGAGAGTGAAAAATCAAAGTATCGTTTTAGGATATGTCAGGTACAATTCTAAATCTGTGTGTAAGAGGGTGGGTGGTTTGCTAAGTGCAGACCCTGGCTGGTTCTAAAATTAGCATTCCCCTAGAATACAGAGGTTCGGGCAAGGCTCATCTGTACCTCAGAGGGTTATCATCTAGATGTTTAGCTAGGCTTTGCAGCACAGGGTGTTCTACTGCCTTAGCTTCCTCTCCCCATCTGTAAGAATGTGAATACAGTGGGCACTTTTCCCTTTTTGGTATAGCAGAGATGATTTGATTGTGATGATGTACACAAAAAGTCCTAAGTCACATGCTATTTTCATAATTTACTTCTGAAGCAACCCTTCCTTGTGTGAGGCACAATTCTTTTTCCCTATTCTCATTTACTCCATGACCACCTGACTTGGTGTTTACTCTTCTACTGAGATCCCTGTAGGATTTATCAATAGACATTTTGTGATCATACACATCCCAGAAGGCCATCCTGCTTTACAAACCTTCCCCAACTTGCTGCTATGACAGTTAACAGCATCTTCACAAACATAATGCCTTTCTATGAAAAAAGCAACAAAATCAGCATATAAAAGAAATCTCTTATTGTGGCTTCAAAGGGGTAGAAGTTGGTATCTGAGAAATGTATGAAACAGAAGGAGATGAAAGGAGACACAGTCAGAAAGGAAATGTCCCCATGATTAATCAAAGACAAATAATCCTGTCATTGAAAAATGAGTCAGTATTTAAGGTTTTATTCTATTCTTTTACACCGGGATTCAGCAAGACTTTGAACTCTCAGCATTAGAAATGAAAGAACATAAAATTTTCACTCAGGATATTTTTTTTTTTTTAAAAGCAGAATCCTATACTTAAAAGCATATAGTAATTGTTTCTTATTGCCTCTCAGATGAAAGCCTGGGTTCCTAGGCCTGGCCTCAAAAGCCCTGCATCACTGAAGTTCCCTTTTCTCATCTTCTTAAAGTCTTAACCGGAATCGTAAGCTCTGGTTAGCCTCACCTGAGTCCTCCATTCCCCTTAAATGCCTTCTTTGTACCGCCCCTTAAAGCATCTTAATGTCTGAGAGCCTATTAAAGTCCATAAAAAAGCCAGTTTCTTGTGCCTAAAGACAGAGAAGTAGATATTTTACTGAGGCTCATTGGACTTTTCTTCCTTGCATCTGCTAGCATTTGTGTCTCCCTTCTTTGAGTTCTTGTAGCACCTTCCCCTACAGTGCTTGCCTCCAGCCCACTGAGGTATCATGGACTGTTTCTGACACAGCAATAGCTGACAAACTTGCAAAATTACAAACACAGCTTCTTAATTCTTTTACACTCCCCAGAGTGCTCACAGGAGTGAAGTGAGGCTTGGGAGATAGTGTAGATGGTAATAACAGTGGTTGCCACAAAGTCATGAAGATCTGAGTTTGAGCTTTCTAAACTTGTATTAAACCAAGGTTGGTGGTGTGTTCTTGTAATCTCAGCACTCAGGAGGCATGAGTCTCCATGGCTTGCTAGCTAACCATCCTAGCCTAATTGGCTCCAGCTCCAGGAGAATGACAGACCATGTCTCAAAATGGAAGGTGGGTAGCTTCTAAGTATTAATACTTCAGAGGCTGACTCTGGCCACCACATGCATGCACACATATGCACATATACACTAACCCACACGTTCAGTCATGAGAATGTATGTGCACACACACACATACACACACAGAGAGGGAGGGAGAGGGAGAGAGGGAGAGAGGGAGAGAGGGAGGGAGAGAGGGAGGGAGGGAGGAAGAGAGGGAGAGAGGGAGGGAGGGAGGAAGAGAGGGAGAGAGGGAGGGAGGGAGGAAGAGAGGGAGGGAGGGAGGGAGGGAGGGAGGGAGGGAGGGAGAGAGGGAGAGAGAGAGAGCTGTATGACCTGCATGGCTTTTATAGTGTTCAATTACTTGATAAATTCAGAGAAAAATAGACATTACCTGAAAGAAAAGATGCATTTTCATCTTCATTGTGAGGTCCAACTGGGAGAGATTAACTAATTACTGTTGGCAAGAGTTTTCTTAATGGAAATTTCAAGTGGCCTGGAGACACTAAACTCCACAGTCAGAGTCTCTCTCAAGTGGCTTTTCTCACCCATAATTAGCATTTATATTTTGGATCCCTCTTTAATATCTATAAAAATCCTAAAATATTTTTTTTTCATAGAGAGAGTACTCAAATATCCCAGCAGTGTGGCTTACCACAGTAGGAATCTGAAACCTCAGCGTCAGAGGGCATCGGGTAGAGCACTCACTTGAAAGCCAAGAAGAGGTGGGCATGCTGGAAAGAGGCCTTTCTGCATACTGTCATCTCAAATGTTTGCAGTATAAAATACATCTTATGTTTTCCCTTTTTATTCCAGTTCTCAATTCTTGTACCCAAATTTCCATTCAGTATTAGAAGCGAAGGAACCAGAATAGAACATTCTCATCAGCACTAAGAAGATGGCTCAGGGGGTGAGAGAGCCTGCTGCCCAAGTGCCTGTGTTCAAATCCTCACATGTAAGTAAAATGCTGGGTGTGCCTGTGTTCCTGGAAGCCCTGTGCTAAGAGAGGTGCAAAGATAGGAGGATCCTAGCAACTGATTGGCTGCCATTGTTGCTTGTTTCCTCTAGAGACCATGTCTTAAGAGAGTATGATAGAGTGTAATAGGCCAGGGCACCCAATATCCTCCTCTGACCTCCATAGGTCTATAGAGAAACAACACCACCCTCCTCCACATATACATATCCATACACCATACAAACATATGCATTCATATACACACACATAAGCAACTATTCCGAGACCTGTGGCAAGAAGGTTATGCAGAAACTAAGGCCCAGTCAATGAACCCTACTGAGCTCTGGGCCCAAAGTCAGCACAGCACTGATTTTCTGCCTCCTTATGGGAAAGCATGGGAACTGCAGCAGCATCCACTCCTTAGCTAATGAGATAGATGGACTGTCCTCACTGCACACTGCCCAAATTACAGAACTCTAACCAAACGAATACTGCTTGCTGCTGCAAGTTAGTATGATGGAGTAGCTTCTTATGCAGTAGCACAGAACAGGAATGAAAGGTAACCAGGAAGTTAAAAGTCATCCAGACAAGTAAAATAGAAAACCCTTCTTGGACAAAAATCTGAGAAGTGAAGACAAGCTGTTGTTTCAGCTATTCTGTATTGTGGTCCTGTTGATCAGTCTGTTACTTTCAGCTCCTCTCCATCTCCTCCTACGTTCCTTTCACCAGTCTCCCATTACTCATCTTTTTATTCATTTCAACAAAACTTCTGGTTACACATGGTAAGATTTGTTTTCACACAACCATTATAATCCTCCTCTCTTTTCCCATATCAGCAGCAGTAGCAGCATCACCACCGTGATCCCGTCATCACCAACACCACTAACATCATTATCACCACCACCACAATTATCACCACCATCATTGTTGTCATCCTCCTCCTCCTCATCACCATCACCATCAATATTTAAACAGTAGCAACAAAAACACTAGCAAAAGTTTCCCAATATTAATGGAGAAAAGGAAGCATTTTCAGCTAATTACATTGTAACCCACATTGAAGAATGAGATTTGTCTCTCTTTTATTGACTGCTTTTGTCATCCCCTAATTAGTCTTATCTGAAGCTACCATATTTTAAATGCAGCCCATTTGATCTGTATTTACTATCGACACCAGCAGTGGTTCTGGTTCCTTAGCACAGTCTTGAAAGGGTTTTAAGTTCTATAATAATTAATGGATTTGACACCCAGAGCTACAAAGCAGTGCATTTGTTACTTTTCTATGCCACAGTCTAGTTTGTTTTGTAATATTTTTTCTTTAGTTTTTAAACAAATTTTCCAGCTTCTTATGGTGACTTTCATTCTTGCTCATAAAAACTTATGGCTGAACTCTGGCCAAGTGGTTTCCAATGCACAGAGTTGTAGGAAAATGCACAGGAATACAGTCAAGGTCATACTTATACATCATTAAGGGTTCTGCAGAACATTTATTAATTGTTGTTTTAAAGATTGTATAGCATCAGTAGAGTTGATGGAGAAATGTCTCAGTGGTGAAGAGTGTTTTCTGCTCCTAGAGAGGACCAGGGTTTGATTTCCAGCACCTAGTTGGCCTCTCAAAACTGCCTGTTATATGGCACTCATACAAATATGATTTTTTGAAAAGACTAGTAATATGTTATTAGTTTTTGGTAAAATGTTTTTACCCCACTCTTCATATACAACCAATCAGCTAGTTATGGATTTTTGCATCTTTATATGTATATATGTACTTGATAAATTCATTGTTAGGATACAGTAATCATAACATCCTCTTTCACGTATCATTAAATAAAATGTCAATCCTAGATACAGAGCACAGTCTTGCTGAAGTAATGAGAAAAAAATCTCAGATGAAATTAAACAGGATTTGTCTCTTAAGAATAAATATTTTTAATTACACATGTATGTGTATATCTATGAATGTATATGAACATGTGTGAGAGCTAGTGCTTAAAGGAGTCCAGAAGAGGATATTATATCTCCAGTGGCTGAAGTTACAGACAGGTGTGAGCCACGTGACATGGGTGCTAGGAACCAAGCTTGTGTCCACTGCCAAGAGAAGTGTATGCTTTTTAGCATGGATTCATTTCCCCAGCCCTAGGCTTCATCTTTATATCTTGATGTAAAAACAATTGTATCTCAGTTATTCCAAACCTCAGTTGTTTTTTTTTTCTATAAAGTTATAAAGTCCTCACAACCTATGAAGTCCTGAATGTCACATTAGATCTCAGGAGTCTGGTGTATAATAGTCATGCAGAAAATGTTGAAACTGAATTTGAATAGTTTTGGGCACTGATGATTACTGAGTTTGCAAGTAGTGTGCTCTCTAGGAAATATCTGCAATACTGTCTATTGTCTAGCTAAGCTTTTGGTTTACAGAGGAATTATATTTCATTTCATTTCTGTTTGTCTTCTGGATGACAAAAGAATCTCTGCTTCTCAGATGCATGACCATCCACTTACAGGTTATCTAGACAATGCAAGAATACACAGAGTTGTTTTTCATACCTAACATGGCTCTCTAATACAGTGAATTGTCAGATGGTACATGCAATTATTTACTATTGTATAACAAAATTTCCTGGTATTTTGCTTATATTGGGCATTGAAAGTAAAAAACTGATACTGAAACATCATTTTTAATATCTTAAAATATTTCTCTAGGATACCTTTAAACCTTCACAAAAAAAGACATGTACCTACATAGTCATGAGATTTGCTTCAATAATATGAGGGATAAATGTACAGAATTTATAGAAAAGAAAATTTGAGGAGAATAATAAAGAGGTCATATAAAAATTGATCTGTAAGGATTTGTGAGAGAAGTAAACTATTAACAGATATTGTCTTGGTTACATTTTATTATCTGATGAAACACAATGACTAAGGCAATTTATAGAAGAAAGCATTTAATTTGGGGCTAACAGATTCAGAGGGTTAGTGTCCATGACGAGAATACAAAAATATGGTGTGGTAGAAGCAACAGCTTAAAGTTCACATCTTGCTTCATAAGTAGGAGGCAGAGAGAAAGAGGCACACTGGTAAAAAGTAAATCTTTTGAAACTTTGGAACCAGATGTCAATGACACACTTCCTCAAACAATGCTACATCATCTAATCCTTCCCAAAAACTTCCACCAACTGAGGACAAGGTATTCAGCCATATGAGTTCATAGGGGCCATTCCAATCCAAACCACAATAGCCTTTGAAGATGAAAGAACTCAGAAATAAAGCTTTCTAGTATCCAATGAGCATGGGACAATCCATGGTGGATATTGTAAGCTATTCTCAAACTTTCTATTCTCCCCATTCTCCCACACTCTGCTCTGGGCTAAGAGTTCCTGGCCACAATGGTTGATGTCATCTGTCTTCCTTTGTGATATGGATATATCATGAGGTTGGCTTCAACCAGTAGAGGTACCCTCAGTGGAGAGAAGGGGGGAAGAAGCATGAGGTCTGGATATGTATCTATTCTTCCATGCAGGCTTATAAGAGGTTGACTAATTACATCAGAGACATGCTAAGCAGAAACCGATTCAGTATGTAACCATCTTTTCCTTTTTTTATCCATACTTCCTGGCCCATTGCATTATCACTTGTCATTTATCAACACACTCACACAAGAATATAGACCCTGTGTTCAACTTTATTCAATCATTGTAACTTTGCTATGCTTTCTTTTCTTGGTGAGATCTTCTTTTGATATGCTTATTTTTCAAGAGTTGATTAGATCTATCTATAAGTTGTCTAAGTGCAAGTGATACAAAACTGTGTATACCTTTCTAATTTGGCCATGTGGCCTTGTTGCTAGGGGCATCTACAGATTATTTTTGGATATGTTTCCACTGATCCTTTAAGACTCATAGTTCAGAAAAGTCATCCATGGGAAGCTTTTATGGACCTCAGTTTATTTCCCTTGAGTTTCTGTAACTGTCATTCATATCTAATAGATGGAGTCCTTGCCACCATGATGTAGAAATAGACAGACAGAGAGATAGATCAATAGGTAATAGACAAGCAGACAGATACACACACACACACACACATGATAAACCATGTCCTTTCTATCTCTATATAATAATAACTCACATAATTCTCACTGGTTAGATTTAGTAACATGATTTACTGTTTTATTTATCAATCAATAAAAATCCACAATTTACTTTGCTTCCTTGATTAATTTAAAACAATCTTTTATTTCATATAATGATATTTCAAACTGGAAGATGTTCCTTTAGATAGAAACCTTATTTTCTGGATCTAGCTAGCCTGGTAACCATTACTTGAGCTTTCCTATTTTTAAGATGTTAACTTCATGGTGAACCTTAATGTGCTTAGTTCTTTGTATACCGATGGATCAAAATGTCTCTTTTCACAAGCTCTCTTTTTAAAAGCTTGCTGTTCTTAACACATTGAATATTTTCGTATCAGAATTGACATAGCTGATGTATGTCATCTATATGAATAGCACACTTCATGAATGTTTATTATATGTCAATGAGTGTATGTTAATATTTTACATTTTACTTTAGTTTGTGGTTTGTCAAACTTCTTTTAGAATGTGATTCACTCATGTAAATGGGTAAGTCTTTCTCTGGTCTTTAGAAATAGTTACCTCTCTTAACTATCCCTCTTTAAAATTAGGAAAGAACACACAGCTCCAGGTCACATCCTCCACTCCAAATACTTCTTCTTTTCATGTCACCCTTTGCTCACCTTTATACGTTCCATGAAGAAGGTGAAGAGAGAGAACCCTTTGAGTAGCTTTTACCTGTTCAAAGGACTGATGGTTATTGCTTCCAAGAACTACTAGGATTCAACTTCAAAATGACTTTAGAAATGTCACCACCATGGTTCCTTGTTCTCTGTCTCTGTCTGTATATGTGTGTGTTGGGTTTTAAGGGAGTCAAGTGGCATGATTTCTAAGCCTGGGGTCTTTTGTAGTAGGAACTGCAGGTGAAAATGCCATCAATTTCTTGTTCCTTGTTTTCAGGAACAAACTAGTTTGATGTTATTTCTTCTTCGATTTTTCCAGGACATCACATTCAATTCTCAACTGTCCTGTTTTTGAAGAAAGATAAGACTTGGGTTTTGATTGAATTTTCCTTGAGATCAGTTATTGCTGAGTCCAGTTTATTAAAGGACTAACGTGGCATCTGTTCTGAATTCTCTGGGGTCATACCCAAGTTCATCTTTGAATTAAAGAAGTTATTTTTTTCTAAACTGTTCCTCTTGAGTTACATTTATTTTCTATGCAAGGGAATTGAGGATTAGGTAGAAAATCAGAACTATATTTTCTTGCATTCTGATAGGTCATACATTTTCTTTCAGATGGCAAGTTGTTAAAATATATTCATTAAACTTGCTGTTCTGTTTTTCTTTCTTATCAGCCTGTTCTTAAATTCCCCAGTTCTCTATAGACTAGATATTTGTGAAGTGTGATTTATCAATGGAAATAGCATTTTCTTTATTTTTGTATATTTTTGAATAGTAGGGCAATAACTAAGTGTGCTTCCGAACCAAACAAAAATGTGATGTGTAGTTCCTCAACTTGGTTGTTGCAAAAGGCATGGGTGAGGTCTCTAGATGCTGTCCTTCCTTGGAGACCATTGCCCGTTGAAAGTTGGTGGACACTTATGTGTATATTCAGCTTTAGCAGAAGTGAATTGACAATGTACACCTATGCCAGTGAACTGTAAAACTTAGCCTAGGCAATACCCCTATATTTAAAAATGTGACACTCATTTTAACATCAAAGCAATGATGATGGCAATTCTTCTGTCTGAAGTTTTATTAGCCAGTAGGTTTGTGTTTTCCTAAAAGGTACAAATTTCAGGGATGTAAAACTTTGGAAAATATCCTCTCGTCTATTAACCTCCTGAGTCCCTAAAACTTATTAGACCCTTAACATGAGAACTGGAAAAACATAGAGTATGTAGGGCTATTGTGATGGGTCCTTAGATTACACCCTTGTTGTGCAAGTGCTAAAATCACGTTTTGAACTCCCAGACCCAGATGAGTCTGGGGGTATACTTGTAATCTCAGTACTTGGGGGATAGAAGCAGGGAAAGTCTAAGTAAACACAAAAGCTAACTTGGAGTGATATCTGGGTACAGCCAGAGACCCTGTCTTAATAAATAAAGTGGAATTCAACCTAGAAAGATAGCCAAGGCCAAGCTCTGGTTGTACTCATAAGTAGTAATGCATAGGTGGAAACCCACACATAGACAAATATTCGGGTACACATGAACATACACCACACATAAATACACAAGCATAAGAAATAAATAAATCTCATGCAAAAGAAATAGAAATTATTTAGTTGTCAAACTTCTGCTTAGAACCCTATAGTAGTATCTGTTTGGTTGCATGAAATCTAATCCCTTTATCTTAGCATTCAAAGCTCACAGCAGTCTGTTTTTATCATCCCCACGGCAACAGTTTTTCTTTCATCAGCTTCCTATATGGCAAGCTATTCTGCCAGCAATGGTCCTCACCACCATCAAGTATTCTCTGATTAGTCTTAACTTTGTGTCCTTTCTCTGGTGGTTCTCTATACTAAAAGATTAATCTTTTCTGTTTTTCTGACATCAAGTTATCTTTGTACTCCAGGTGGGAACATCTGCATATGAGGGCCTTTCAGTAGATGCTCCAAAACTGAGTGATTATTTTCACTCTTCTAAGAGCACAGTTTATTTATTTATTTATTTATTTATATTTATTTTGATGTAGAATTTTCCTGTTCTAATGAATGAATTGGTGTTCCCTGCTAGATAATCATTACTGTGGTGTGACCACTCCCTGTTCTGGGTCTTCACTAGATGACTTTGCTCAGCATTTTGACAATAGCTCATGTTTCTGTCTGCAGAGTCCAAGATACAAATTCTTGTGAAGAATGGTAGGCTTTTCTACCAAATCATCTTGTTTTTTTCCCAATCTGGCTTGGTTTTTCACATCATGGATTATCTATAATAGTCCAATGTACAACTCTTGCTCCTCATTTCTTCATGTCATGCAGGCACCCACGCCTCAGTTACCACATGTTTTATTATATTCTTAGAACCTCATAGTATTTAGGGCTTTTAACCATAGAGGAGATTATATTAGAAGAAGTGTGTGTGTGTGTGTGTGTGAGAGAGAGAAAGAGAGAGAGAGAGAGAGAGAGAGAGAGAGAGAGAGAGTACATGCGTGTATGTATGACTGTGTATGTGTTTGTGTGAGTATGTGTATGCATATATTTATGTGTGAGTGTGTGACTATGTGTGAGTTTGTGTTTGACTGTGCATGAGTATGTGTCTACGTGTAAGAATGTGTGTGTGTGTAAGTATGTGTGTGTATGTGTGTTTGTGCATTGTGCATAATAATGGTATTGCTAAGGTAAGAAATCAGGCTGGTCTTGGACAAAGCACCTTTGTTTTTTCAGTTGATACTAGTTGAGATGATTCAATAACCAAAAATAATTCTCTTGTTATCCTCAATCCTTCCTCCTGTGGGCTCTACCAGATTATCCAGTGATTCAACATTTGATCATTTTGTCATCTTCTAGCCATTTCTTACTCAGCTCCTTCCTGAGAATTGTGTGTCCATGGACATCTCATGTGGAACACAGCCTTTACACCTTGAACATGTTTGAATATGAATGGGCCCCATAGACTATTGTATTTGGATACTTAGTCATCAGGAGTAGCATTATTTAAGAGGGATTACAAGATATAATCTTGTTGTGATAAGTGTGGCCTTGTTGGAGAAACTTATCACTAGGGAGTGGGCTTTTAGAAGTCCAAACCACAGGCACAATGATGCTCACTCTTCTTTCTGCCTGTGGATCTGGATCTAGAACTCTCAGCTACTTCTCCAGCATCATGTGTGCTTCCTATGCTGCCATGCTCCCTGCCATGACAACAGTGGGGTAAACCTCTAAAATTCTGTGCAAGCTCTGTTTAAGTGCTTTACTTTTTAAGAGTTGGTGTAGTCGTGGTGTCTCTCCACAGCAATAGAACACTAAGAAATTGACTAAGGATGCTTCCACCTCTCATGATTACTTCTGTTTGGCCTAGAATCCCACACCTTCACCTGAAGTTCAATAAATTTAAATGGAACTTTTCTGATTATTTCTTAAGCCCTTCCTAGCCCCTTGTCCTAATACCTTAAATACTAATTTCAGACTTTCCTTTGGTCTATTTTGGTGACTTATTCAGTGTTTCTTTTAGCTTTACTCCAGGGGACATCAATTTCAAACCATCACAAGCACAGGTGTAACTTCTGTTCTTAGAATTCCCACCCACACTCCTAACTCTACTCTATCTCATGATAAAACTGTATTAAGGCACTAATGGCTGGAGTTTGAAAGATTGAGTGTTAAAAGCATAATTAGAGACTTAAGGGAAACAAATTGTACCCATAAAATTTAGAATTAATTTCAGGAAAATAGGGCAATCGAAGCACCTTGTGCAATCTGAAATGGCTTTCTAAACCAGTAACTGCACCAGAAAGCAGCCCCATCCTTACTTCGATTTTCTTCCAAGTTCCTTACAAGAATAAAAGAAGGGCAGTGGGGGAGTTTTGGCAAACAGCAATGAATATTTCTGTCAGAATGCCAGTGGCAAAGATCTCACCTTAACAGTAAGCTTCCTTTTTTTTTTCTCTTTCTTTCTTTCTTTCTTTCTTTCTTTCTTTCTTTCTTTCTTTCTTTCTTTCTTTCTTTCTTTCTTCTTTCCTTCCTTCCTTTCTTTCTTTCTTTCTTTCTTTCTTTCTTTCTTTTTCTTTCTTTTTTTTTTTTTTTTTTTTGTGGAAACAGGAAATGGGAGGAAGTGTGTAGATGAAGACAATCAATGATCACATTAGAGGAGTTTGAGAGGTTTGAAGACCATAAAGTCCAGGCACTCAAAGAGGAAGTTCTTCTGAGCCCTGGCAAGCCCATTGGCCCATAATTTCTCAGTGTTTTTATCTAAAAGTGACTAACAGTGTCAGCCTGATTCATGCCTAGTCCATGTTGTAACCCTTCAGCTGGCAGGCTTTACCCAAATCTCTGTCCTTTCATGAGAATACCAGGGAGCTAAATTTACCAATACAATCCAAGCTGTTCTTCTTGAAACTCATCCATCATAGCATTTTACATATTTAGGAGAGCTTTGTTGATAACCAAAACTCTTACCTGCTTCTCCCTTCTCCAATCCTATACTAAAAAAAACAGAAAAAGAAAGAAAGAAAGAAAGAAAGAAAGAAAGAAAGAAAGAAAGAAAGAAAGAGAAAGGAAATATGTAGCATATCCACAACAGGCATTATAATTACTGTAGGTAAAAAGAAGAATTGTCACTTGTATTTCTAGGGACTTGTTGAGTATGCAAAGAAGCACAGAGCTAGGCATTATCCCTAATTGGATGCTAGTGAGTCTTATAGTAGGGTATCCCACTTCTGGTACTTTTTCTTCATATCTCATGTGATCATTTTGAAGTTGTTTCTTTGACTATCAGTTTTCCTATTCTTCAAGTAAGGAAGGGAACAATTATTTTGTAGAGTGCTTGAATGCATTTAAAAACTATAGATAATGCACATAAAACTGAGGCAGAAAGTTCTGACCTGGAGTGGGTGGTAGTCACTTTTTGTTGATATTTCAAGAGAACATGATTTCATGAATTCCAAATTAATGCTGGACACAACTCAAGGCTTTAGCACTCTCAGACTGATGTCATTGCTACCTACTGTGTTTTGGATAAAGGGCTACCAGTGAAGCTCTCGTGACTAGATCAGGACATTATCAAACATGGACTTAGAAATCTTGGACATAGCTAACTTTGTGTGTGTGTGTGTGTGTGTGTGTGTGTGTGCGTGCATGCACACATGCAGATGTAGTTGGAAAAATAAAGACACCAAATGAGGTCACCAAATTCATGGGATTAGATTGCTAATGTTAGTTTGAAAGTCAATGTCTTTTCTCTCTCTCTCTCTCTCTCTCTCTCTCTCTCTCTCTTTCTCTGTCTCTCTCTCCTTCCTTCCTTTCTTCCTTCCTTCTTTTTTAACTTAATCATTTCATTCATTTACACCTTAAATGATATCTCACTTCCCAGTTACCCCTCCAGAACTGCCCCCATCCCAACCTCCCTCTTCCCCCTCCTCTTTGCCTCTATGAGGGTGCTCATCCATCCACCTACCCAACCACCCTCTACTGCCCCACTGTTCCAGCGTCACCCTACACTGGGGCATCACACCTTCACAGGACACCTTCCCTCCCATTGTTGCCAGACAAGGCCATCCTCTGCTACATATGTACATGGAGCCATGGATCCCTCCTTGTGAATTCTTTGGTTAGTGGTCTACTCCCTGGGAGCACTGAGTGGTCCGGCCAGCCTACATTGTTCTTCCTATGGGGTTATAATCCCTCTCTGCTCCTCCAGTCCTTCTGCCAGCTCCTCTACTGGTGTCCCTGAGCTCAGTCTTATGGTTGGCTCCAAGCATCTATATCTGTGTTGGTCAGTTGCTGGCAGAACCTCCCAAGGAATAACCACAGCAGGTTCCTGTCAGCAAGTGCCTCTTGGCAAAAGCAACAGTGTAGGGTTTTGGTATCTGCAGACAGGGTAGATCTGCAGGTAGGATGGTAGCTGGAAGGCCCTTCCTTCAGTCTCTGCTCCATATTTTGTCCCTGTCTGTGGGTAGGGTGGCTGGGAATGCTGAAAATTTCTCTAGGTGGGAAGTTAGGCATGGTGACTGTGGCTACAGCAGCTCATTAACGGCCTCTCCACACAATGACATGAGAAAGTCCTTCAGTTTCCAAAATGGCTTTATTGGCATGATGGATGATGGTTGAATCTAGAGGTGCAGCACTGTGAAATTCAGGGCAGACCTGGGTTAAATAGGGAGGGAGAGGGGAGGAGGGGCTGGGGAAGAATGCTTAGTTGGCTCCACCCTCTGGCCTTCAGGCATTTCATTAGTATGTAAATCTGTCTAGGGCCTGAGGCCTGTAGTCACATTCTCTACCTGTGCTCTTTGGGTGGGGGCTACATTGCCCTGAATGTGACTAAACAGTGCAGGTCAATGGAGTTCCATGCCACTGTTAGGAGCCTGGATTCTGGGAGCAAGGCAGAATAGATGCCTGTTTCTTACAGGCAATGAATACCTGTTGGGTCTTCAGGCTTTCCAGCCAGCACTTTGACCAAAACCAAGACCCCTTTCACGGCCCTACACCTGTCTTTCCTTTGGACAGGAACGTTTTTTGGGAAGTCAATGTCTTAAAAATATGAATAAAATTTAGACAGGCATAGAACTACACAGTTTTCTGAATGATTACAAATACATATTTCTTCCTTGTTTAGACTTACAACAGGATAATTTTTTTTTCAAATGCCACATTCCCTGGAGTCTTAGTTACCTTTCTTTTTGTGTAGCTGAAACAAAACAAAGGTAACAAAGACAATCTCTAAAATACAAATCAAAATGTGATTTGAAGTTACCAAAAGAAAGGCCTAAATGTGGCACCTTCATCTTTGCAAGGGACCTGAGTATATTTTTGGAGATATATGAAAAACAATTTCTTTTACTTGTATGTTCTTTTGGTGAATACATCTGTAGGGAGAGTTCTGGTTTTAGTGTCCTCTTTAGACTGACTACAGAATCCTTGTCCCTTTGAAACTCATGTTCCTTATACTTGAACATAAAAGTTACTGGGTGGCTAGTCACACAAAGAGTGAATAAGAATTTGGTTAGGTGATGGCCATTGGGATATAATCCTGAAATCTTAGATCAGTATCAGCCTGCCTGTAGAAATAGACCTGACTTAGCAGAGACATTTAGGATCTAGTATTTTCTCATCTACTGGTGGTCCTTAGAGGGGTTTTTCCTTCTTATTTATGTTTGAATAAATTTAAGTCTATTATCAGAGGATGAGAAACTGTGAGAATATTGGAGCTAGGATGTTTGTGACCCTAGTTGTTGTACTTCCTCTGTTCCAAGGAACTAGAACATTGCCCAAGGTAATGAGCTAACAAATAAGATAGTCTTATTAATTTTAATATATACCAGAGCTTTAGAAGAGGTTGTCCTGGTCATCTCTGAAAATATCCAAGCAATATTATATAGACAGAGTAGGTTGGACTTAGAAATGTTTGTATATACATTCACACATTTATGCATATAATGTCAATTGATGAAAAAGAGGCCACGGATTTAAAAGAGAATAAGAATGGTATATAGAAGTATCGTAGAAATAAAAAGTGAGGGGAAATTTATGGAATTATAATCTCAAACATATAAGAAGTAATTTCAGACAGGAATCTAAATATTAGGCTAGAACAAAGAAGTAATTTCAGACAGGAATCTAAATTTGAGGCTAGAACAAGGAAGTCGTCTTCAGAAATGAAAATGACTTTGGGCTAGGACAGGGAAGTAGACTCAGATATTTTGGTCATCCTGATAAGCCCTTAGAAACAGTGATCATGGGAGTGTTCACAGAATTTTATTTATTGCCTTGCTTGCTCTCTGACTATTTATGTTTATTGTCTTGCTTGTTCCTTGACTATTTGCATCTATTGTATTGCTAGCTCTTCAGCCTAGAACTGACCTTAATCTTGCATGTAATTCAAATGGTATAAAAGCAAAAAGGAGAAGGGGAAATGGAATGAGGGGGGTTCTGGGGAAGGGAAATGGGGAAAGGGGATGGCATCTTAAATGTAAATAAATAAAATATCCAGTAAAAAAAAAAAGAACAAAAAAGTGAAGTCAGAATATTGACAAAATAAAAACAAAAAAATTTTAAAAAATCTTAAAACCTTTTTTTTAAAGTGGGAGAAATAGTTCACTTTAGCGCAGAATTCTGGGTTATATCATGTCATCAAGGGAAGGTAGCAACTGAATCTCCTGGTCACATCATATCTAGAGTCAAGAGCTGAGAAGAGAAAATACATGCATGATACCTTGATTGCTTAAGATCTAGTTTCAGAAACATCCTATTCTAAGCAGAAACACATTTATGACTTTATTGAGCCCAAGGCACTTTGGCCTTCATGGACAATGTCTCTTATATAATATATACATATATTAAAATTTATAGTTTATTATTACATTGGAATACATATGAATGCATTAATATTGTGTATTAGTATTTTTTCTTTGACCTAGAAGTTCACATAAAAAAATTCTGATTTCAAAGGAAATTAAATGATGGGCATGAACCCCTGAAGTTATTCTGAACCTTGAGCCAATGGCTTAATAGATAAAACTGACCTTGATATTTATATCAGTGTTTCTATTATTTTTGTTTGTTTGTTGCTTGTTGTTGTTAATGATTAATTAATTTATTTAATGTGAGTACACTGTTGCTGTCTTCAGACATACTGGAAGAGGGCATCACATCCCATTATGGATGGCTGTGAGCTACCGTGTAGTTGCTGGGAATTGAACTCTGGACCTTAGGAAGAGCAATCAGTGCTCTTAACCACTGAGCCATGTCTCCAGCACCAGAGTTTATATTGTTTTAAGGATCAGTATAGAAATATGATAGGGAAGAAATTTTATTATATTCTAGATAGTTCTTTGAAGATGTGGCCAATGGTATATTGCCAAAGCTCCAGAGGATAGCTCTACACTCATGTACATATGGGAAATACTAATTAGACAGTGGGTTATCAAAAATAAAACAAAATACAGGTAGAGTATTAAGGAGAGAATATGCTGGAAGGAATATGGAGGCAGTTGGAAGGTAGACATATGGAATGAAAGTTTATATGGTTATATATAATTGGATACATGAATTGAATTCTCAGAAAATCATAATTTTAAATTAAATTTAAAACTTTAAGAAAAATCTAATAGTCATATAGCCATAATGCATGTAAAATACAAAAAGTAAGAAAATATTTTCAAATGATCTTTTACAGAACACACAAAGAAGTCTGAATTTTTTATATTAAACTATGTAACTGGAAGGATATTCAATGTGTGCAAAACAATAGCATATTATATGAATTAATTGAGACACTTATAGTTGATGTGGTTTCACAGAGTGCTTATGATGTAAGAAGCCAACACTTTTCTGTTTATTAATCTGTTACTTACAAGGAAGTATGCACATGCGGGCATACCACCTTTTCCATTTTTCAATTACTGAGTTATCCTAGGTTGTCCCTAGATCAAGGTCATCTATTTGACCTTCTAGGGTGTCTTATATGATTCTTAGGGAATTCAGATCTGTCATCTAGGACTGTTATCTCTTCTAATCCCCTTATCAATGGGAAGCTCTTTTCTGAGTCAGGCTGGCTTTTCTTGTTCTCTCATAGAATCAGTAACTTTTAGAGCAGGCTCCCATAGTTTCGGATTCTTTGGCTTCCCTGGTGGTAATGGCAGTGGTTTGGCAGAATGATGAAGGAGTCACTGACTAGAGACTTTCTCCTCTCCTATCATTGGGAGAGTATCTTCTGTCATGAGTCTCCTGGGAGCCTGACCTCATGCCATCATATAAAGCATCAATTCATCCTTGCTTCATGTGGTTGTTTTGTTCTGTTCATTTCCTGTGGGGTTAAGAATCCCCAGTCACCAGAGCTTTATCAATAACATTTGACTTTACACTGTGGGAGTTAGAAACTCATATCTAGCAGATTCTCTCCATTGGTGAAACTTAGGGGAAAAGATACCCATGTAAAGATATTAAAGTGACAGGAGATATGAACGAGGATGGAGAATGTCTAAAGATGGGAAATGTGTGAGGCATGGCAGATCATGGGAAGTTCTATAGAAAGCACAGAGTTAGAGATACTACTTCATAACTAATTCCTGGGGCATTTGAGCTATGTATGGTAGATATGAAAATTATCCCCCTGGGATGCACTGGTTCTTTCTGTTCCTAAAGTAGAGCATGCACTCTTTAAATGTTATTTCAAGGGAAAGAAAAATAAAAATAAATACTGGAAGTTATACTCATTAATTCTTTTAACATATTTTAAATGATTATTTTGTCCAATATGTATATGTATAGAATTCATATGCATAGAATGATACATGAATAAATGCATGTGTTCTTGGAAAGTCTGGTGAACATCACTGGTTACCAGTCTAAGCTGTTGACAAAATGTGAGCTGTCCAATGTTAGCAGGTCATCACCATCTTTTTGCACTCTTCTACTTGTCCTAAATATTAACAATCTCACTTAATCACAAAGATGTTTTCAGGACTATGACGTGAATACTGTGCTTGATTCTGCTTTTGCAACCATGGTTTTGTATCTCTTCTAGTTTTTAAGATCTTACCCCATCTCTTTCTGTCCAAACAACGATTGTTTTAGAGACTACAGAAGAGATTCCTTCAGTTTTGCTGTATTTCCTGAACATAATGAGCCAAACTTTCTTCCCATTCCTGGACACAGTGCCAAGAGTCTGCAATCATTTGTGTTGCTTTGTAATAGGAAGTGAAACAATCTTTGCTACTCTGGCACTATTAAAATAGGCAAGTGGGAAGGGCAATGTCTGTGCTTTCATTTCTTTGGAAGTCCTTTCTGTGGTAGGTAGAGAGCTGAGCCATGATGAGAACTAGAGATGATAATAATGTTTAGTTCACTAAACAAAATGAGCTTTAGTGAGACAGTCCTTATCAAATAATATTCTGGTGAACGAGTAAGTGGTGGCTCATATGAGGGCATGTGTTCAACACAGATGATGGCAGGAAGAGTGGATCCTTGGGTAAGCACAGGAGAAACGTGGTATGATGATCAGGGATTTGATATAAAATGTTCCAGGTTCAAAACTCAGCAACACTCTTCACAAGTTATGAATAAGTCTCTTATAGTCTTGCAATCTTCTATTCCCATAGACCGAGGCATGTAGTAAAGGTGAGGTATTTTTGCTTGCTTTTAGAACATTCACTCCATATGTGACCGGTATGATATTTATTTTCTAGCATGCACCAATGACTCTATGGGTTCTGTCTGTTCCTAAACTAGAGTAAAGTCCATCCACTAATCGTTTATCACAACCAGACTTTACACAGGGCTTCTGGTTGTCATTATCTCACTAGTCAGGCCTGAATAGTATTTCCAGCTCTGCCACTGAGAGACTGACATCTGGCTCTCAGCTCTGCTCTGGCAGACACTCTGCCAAAAGCCTCTGCCCCTTCCATCAGAATGTCAACCTCCTCCCCTCGAACCCAGGGCCTGTCTTTTGTCTCTTGACTCTGTTGACCAGGCCAGTTAAGGACGAGGAAGCCTCCGATTCTTTTGACACTACTTTTATATTTGTATTCTGTTTTGCTTTGCTGTCTTTGCCCCTGAACAAATAAAAAAAAAAAAAAAGCAGACGGCCATGCTTTTCTCTAGGCATTGTGAAATAAGCAGGATTTAATTGCTGCTGAAGGGATGGTACAAAAGGTTATCCAACAATGTGAGATCTTATTTGGCACTGAACTTTGGAGCTGAGAATTATGGATTGTGGAACAAGATACAGCTGTCTGCGGCTGTCCCAGAGCCGGGAATATAGAATTTAGCAGAAACTGGGTTAGAGCTGATGGGACCTCTCAGGGAGGTCAGGGAGAAACTAACTAGCCATCCATAAACCTGTCGGAATAACTATTTGAAAGAGAAGGCTGAGGCATATCTTCTGTATTTCCAAAGATTTCAAATAAAAATAGACAATTCCGCATCATCATAGGTATGAAGTGGGAAGCAATTGAGGGCATCAAACTTAGAAATGAAACTGAGGTAAGCTGTCATATCTCAGAGGAGAAACCATGAAGTTGGTAGTCAATTCCAGGTGGAGGAGGTGGGGAATGAGGGAAGAATTTATTCTTTCAGTTTTATCCTGAAGTCACTAACAAAATGAAAATTCCAAGGAGTGAAGGAAAGGGGCAGGAGTCCTAGCACCATGGAGACAATAGAAGAGCAGAGCTGGAAGACAAGCTTGTCATGCCTTTGGGGTTCTATTGAAGAAACAGAGCAGGGACAGCTGTTGATGTCAGAGAATGTCCTCTCCTGATGCCTGCAAGCTGTTAGGCTATATTGGCATTTTAGGATGTGGCATTTGAAATTTCAGTACCACAAAATCTGCCAGGCAAAGATACAACCCCCCTTCCTCCCTTTTTCATTATGCTACCAATCAGATGCTTGGCAGATGTTTTATCTTTCCAGATATAAGTTGGGTAGGCAAGCAAGAACTCTCTCAGTGATGGTATTCCAAGGCTCAGCACTTGATTCAGTGGATGGTGACACTGTACAGGTTGGAGGGAGAAGCTATAAGTGATGCCCTTCAGTGTTACAGATCCTGCACAGACTTTAGATATTGATATTTGCCCCCTTGCCTCAATGTTAAACTTGGGGCATAAGAATTTGTATTTACTTGTCCTTGGTTGTGGTTGTCAGTACAGTTTTCAGGCTGGGTATCAGAGTTATTCAGCCCTTACCTGCTGCCAATATTACAGTTCTAGTGATGGCTTGGGAAGTTGGATTCACTAGCCATTAACACCTACCAATGTGAGGGTCCTTGACCTAGAGTGTGTAAGACTTATAACATTGGAGACTGCATGCTGTGAAACTATTCTGCTGACCAGGCCCTGTGACTTCTGCTTTCTGGATCCTACCTACTCTTCACTCTTCTCCAGCTTCTGCCAGCAACACTCTTCTGGTTCATATGCTCCCATAGCCTCTGTTTCTCTAGCCCTTGTTTTTGTTTGGCTGCTCTTGAACTGTGCAGTAGCTACTTCTTCAACTTCCAAGGGGCTAGCTGCCTGACAGTTGTTTTCTCAGCTTGGGTGGCTGAACACTCAGTTGTCTATGCCACTGATAGTCTTCTGTCCTTACTGCTGTTGCCCTTTGAGTCTTTTGATTTAAGAGCACACTATTGAAAGGAGCAAGAAAAGACCATTGGTGAGAAGAGGTGCATTAAGCCAGGGGACAGAGCACTAGGAAGTCTCCCAACTAATTGACTAAGGAACTTGAGCAGCCTCCTTATCTAGTCATTGAATTGATGCTTAGTTCAATCACAGTATATATCACATGCAAAAGGAGATTGTGTTGGCACTAACCCCACCCTTACATCTTTAACACTAGGCAAAGTAGTCTCTCTTCTGAGGCACTAGCCTAGTTACTAAGAGTTTCAGGGTCATGCATAAGCTGTGACAGCACAAAAAAAATCTGCAAAACCTGGGGGACACTGTATGTTCAGGAGATAGTATCACTACCTGTGATCACTGTGTAAATTTCTTGAAGTCATCTATTGGGTGTTTAAAGCCTTTGGTGTTGGCGTGAGTGAAGTCTTGCTGGCTGTATGACTAATAGTCCCATTTGCTAAGGCAGCTAGGGCCATGAGGGAGAGTCCAAAGTTGCTAATTAGGGAGTAAAATTGCATCATCCCTCAACATATTTGCTTATTTATGGGAAAATGAACACCAGAAGGAGTGTTTATAATAAAGAAATTTTAAAAATTATTATTAACAATAATAGTAATTTTTGCAGATTTTAATAGTGTTTTAAATTGCTTAACATCTGCCTAGTACCCAGGGAGAGGTGGGTCTCATTTGTCTGGGTTCTCTGAGTGAATATTACTTTCCTATTCTTTCTGTTTTTCCCCCCAGCTGTCAAATTTATTTAATATTCCTGCAATTCTATATTGAACAAATTGTGAGTTATCTAACATAGCTCAAGTGAGCAAAGGCAAATACCACAAGATAGATTTGTAGCATAATGAATAGGTGTGGCATAATGTACTTTAAGTGGACCCTGCAACCTTTTACTCAGATCATGCAACATGCTAGCCAACTGACCTTGGGAAAATTCCTCCAATAGAGAAACCTATTCTTTCCATCATCTATATTCAACAAAATGTTTCTCCTGAGATTATAAAGCTTGTCCAAGTGTCTTAGTGTAGTGTACAAGGACATTCCAATATAGCAATATCATTCTTCAAAGAGACTCACCACTGCTGTGAATAGGTCTGGCTACTAAATAGATTTCTACTTTAGTAGATTAAAACTTCTAATTTGCTGATTCATCAAGCACACAAAGGATAGTTGTTAATACTTATAAAATCATAACATTTTCTTGGATGTTAGTTCTTCACAAAAATCATAACCATTTGGCTACAAATCTGACCTTTTCTCCCTCTTTGCCCCTCCATGCAGGAAGTCTTCATCTCCTGATGCCTGCTGCTAATATAGGAGGCATGTTGAAATGTTTATGCTAATTAGGCTTTGATTGGAATCTCAGAAACAAGTTAAAATGACAAGTTTTATTGCATTGATGAATTAATTATGACATAAAAATCACTGTTCTACTCTTTGAAACCAGCCCTCTGATTTCCGTAGGAGACAGGCAGGTTCTTTCCTCTAAAAATTATATTTTTTTTAATCAAAAAATGAGTGGAAATGTTCCATATGGTTCTCGGGTAAAAGTCCTGGAGGGGATGAAGAGAGGGCATTCTTTTGGGAATAAGTCAATAATGGGAGCAAATTATGAAGTGGGTACTTTTTTTTGGAGGAATAGGTGACTGAGAATAGCAAGTATTTAGGACTAAGACTTTCTAACTGAACCCTGGGTTATAAACTCAGTGTTTGTCTCCTGCATAGCATACTGATAAAAGCAGGTGTTGATCATAATGAGGAAGATGGTCATTTTCTAAGGAAAAATAGCTTTATATTTTTTTCCCAAGGAAGAACATATAACTTCTAAAGACAGAAACTATTAAGTAGCCTAGCTTTCAGTAATTAGTCCTATACTAGGAATCACTGAATATTAAAAAGTATAGTGTGGGGGCCTGGTCCTGTGGTTTTTGTTTTTTTTTTTTTTTTTTTTTTCTGGTCCTGTTTTAAACACAACACATATCAACCGTTTGGCTCATCCCTTTGTTCCAATGGTCTCAGAATTCAGAACATCTTAAAGAAGGCAAGTTTACCCATGATCACACAACCTGTTCATGATAATGTGAGATAAATGATAGATTAACCATACAGTTTAGACCCTACTGTTTGATCCAATGAAACAATGAATTGTAATAATGAAAGAAAAATGCTAATTTTAGAAAACTGAAGCACAAAGAAAATAAGTGACTTGGAAGAGGCCACAGAGACTATGAAACCCTCTATTAACTGAGGCATGAGCCAAAACCATGCATGCATGAAGTTGTCTAGATCTAGATTTAAGCCAGATGGGAAGGATATACCTTTCCCTGGGTGAACCATTGCTCAACATTGTCAAATACTTGTGGAATTTGTTCTTGTGGATGTTAGCTTTGTGATGAAGTTTCCTTCAGTCTTTAATGTAAGTCTCTGGCAAAGCATTTTGCTGTGAGTTGATCGTTCAGGATTTTGAATGGCAGTGGATAGACCCTCCCATAGGTCAGTGAATATACTCTCCATGATAAATAGATTGGAGTGTCCTCATGAGAGTCTGCATGCTTTGGAAATTCTGTTTTCACCCTGAAGTCACTCAAGCAGCTAGAGAGGTCACTACTAATTATTCTCCCAAGACGCCTTGCTCCAGTAACAACTGATCTATATACCTTGCCCCACTCTTAGAAGACATCCCTCACTCCAAGAGAAGCCTTCATAAATTTCAGATGACCTTGCTTAGCCTACATCTCTACTCATAGATACCTTGATGCTAGAGAGGTGGTACTTTCATGGTGGCTTAGCAGAAAGGGTGTTTTTGGTGCACTTCAAGATCAGTATTGACACTTATATAAGGCTTGTGATTGGTAGAACTGGAAATTGTGCTGTAATTGGTTCAATACTGTCGTTGATTCCCACTATAATCATGTCAAATAACTCCTCACAGATGTATAACCAAGCTATTCAATCCAGTTTGTGAACAGGAAACATTTATGTGCTATTTCCTGGTGGTATAACACTGAGCTCAGCATTATACCTTTGTTGACAAGGTTTAAGAATTCTTTTTAATGTCTTCTATTGCCTACTTGTGATTATTCTAAGGGGTATCATGGGCTGAACTGATAACATAAAGAACAGGAAGTAGTAGTGGGGAAAACATTGGAAATAGGGACAATCAGAATGGGTGATGACAGACACAACAGCAGAATTTGCCACAGAATTCAGGCCACAGTGACTGAAAGAGTTCCAGAGAACTACAGAGCCCTATTAGTCAGGGATGTTGATACCCAAACGCCAAGGCCTGTTTTTTTTTTTTTTTTTTTATTTATTGTTGTTACAGTAGAACCTAAGAAAAATATCTTAGAGTTGTAACACTGTCTTGGTCCTGCTATTATTAATGTTGTTAATTACGGTCCATTTATGATTAGTAAGTCATTGGTCTTTTTGGTTATGAGAACACTGAGATTCACAGCCCAAAGCAAGATGCCTTTGAACTGAACATAGAGTGATATATCTATGGCCTCCAGTGCTTGAAGAAATAACCCTCAAGTTCTCAAAACATACATTTTCAGCAACTCATATCAGTCCATCCCGTATGTTCTTAACAATCAAGGGCCCTGAACCACACAAAAGGGGCAGCTGCCCTTTGTGTGACAAATAGAGCAGCTGAATTCCCCAGTTGATGGAAAACAATGAGTGAGTGCCCAGAGGTTTCTGTTTTTCAGACATTGTGTTACTATGTTGGCAGGCAGAATGAACTTTTAAATGGAGTATGACCTTGTTGGAGGTCTTTAGGTAGTTGAGGGTTCTGTCTTTGGGTGGAATAAGACTAACTTTTACCACCCTACCCTTGTCTTCCTTATTTGAGTCCCTTTGTGCACCTTAGTCCTCATGAAATTCTTCACTGATGTTCTTCTGCCATGATCTCTTCACTAGAACCCAGTTAGAGTCTAGGTCACACCCTTGAAACTTCATAACTATAAAATAAATAAATCTACCTTTTTTCCAAAACTTAATTTAAATTGGTTGTTTTATTACAATGTCAGAATATAGGCTAATCCAGAATTCAATATTGATAAAACTTACAACAGCTTCTGCCAAGATTTCAAAGGAAAACTCAGGAGACCAGGGATATTTGCTGCTGAGCAAGAGTCCCTGAAGAGAGTCCCCAAGTGTGGGCTGAGGCCCCAGGGGCTGTGGGACCAGAGTCTTAGCAAGGATATCTGAAAGGGACTCACATTTGAGTTTATCTGTGATCTCAGATGTCACTTTGGAATCTGGGCTTTTGAATTAGTTAAGTATGTTAGACTTTTGGGGATAGTGAGAAAGATAGAAATCTTAGAGGCCAGTAGCAGAATGTGACTGTTTGGATTTGGCTATTTCCCACTAGGGTTTATATGTTGACATTTAATTCCCATTGTGACATGTTAGGGAGATGGAAGCTTAAATATGACTGACTCTCATGTTTAGAAGTGAGATCTTTAGGAGGAGATTAACATTAAAATAGGATATGAGCCCTTGACTCAATGCTAGGTTCTTTGTAAGAAAATGAATGGAGCAGAGGGCACACACACTTGTGATCTGTCTCTAGCCATGTCAAGTTTGATGTCATCTCAGGACTCTGACAGCACGTGGGTTATCAGTAATGCAGACCCTTTGACATCTAAAAATGTCACCTAGATAACCCTTCATTTTTATAATGTTGCACAATCATGGGTATTTTGATATAGCAACCCAGAGGTTAATGCAATAACCAATCTGAAACATGGCTGTTGTGTTTTTTTCTAGTTTCTGAGTTAATGTTTAAAATAAACTTTTAAAAATGTCCCTAATAAATAAATTCATGGTTTTGTGTTTACCAATCATGCTCTTTATTTTGATCAACCAAGCTTCACATATTTCTGTCCATAACACTTCTGGTTAGTCTAGACCCTGTATAAGCAGGAATTCTTGATGCTAGAACTCCCAGTAGTGCTACTCTTGAGCAATTGATTATGTCGTTTTTTTTTTCCCATAGAGAAAATTGCTAAATTTGAAACCATGTAATTCAAATCAGCATATACTTAGGGAGTTGGGGGCATAAACCACTAAACTTATTGTTGGTCAAAGCACAAAGATGAATAAATCTTTGAACTTGTTTTCAGTGGATTGATTCTGAATTTATGGGAACAGATGCATAAAATACAGAGAATAATGATTACTCTTTAGGGAAGAAATACATGATAGAGTGAAGGAACTTCCAATTAGGAACTTTTTGGTGGGCCAGGGTTGTCAGGAGGCCTCCATGAAGCTTCTTTTGGGTTTTATAAAAAATGTAGGATTAGATAAAAGTTTGGGTTGAAAATATGGAAAGGCAGTCAAAATAAGACATGGGAACAGCAAACGAAAGAATCTGTGTATAAGCAAAGACAGATAGAAAGTAAAAAGAACTAATCAAGCGTATGATAGTGTTTTTGCAAAGTCTGTACACTTATGCCTGCATAACTATGTCAGCTACATTTATATTTTCTTCTGCCTAAGTTTATCATTTTCTTAAATTTCCACAAATACACTATTGGTGGTCAGACGAAGACAGACTTTTTGTGTAATGAGCAATTATCATCCAAATTGAGAATGTGCTCAGCTTGCTTTCAGTATAATAGTTCCTTCCTTGCCCCAGTGTGACACAGTTACATCCTGGGGCTGCAACTCAGTGGTAGCTAATGGAAGAGAGGCTTATATTGCTTCAACAACATGTCCTCAGGTAGCCATGCGATCTTCATTATTTTAAAGGAATGGATAAATTTAGCAAGGACCTATAATTTAAGTGACTGGCAATTTGCTAACTGTTTAAGTATATTTGGCAGAAAGCATATTTGTTTTCTGGCTGAGGACTGCAATAGAGCCTTTGTAATTCACACCAAATTTGGAACCTATTCAGAAACACTTAGTTAAATTAATGAGATATTACCTACATCTGTTTTCCAGTAGCTTTATCCATGCTACTCTGTGAAAGTTGCTTTTCCTTAGACCCAGAACCCAGTTCAGGGACAGACTTTTTAATCAGTAAAATTAGCACAAGATTTTTCCTGGGCATTTCTATTGACATCTTTGTAAAATGCTCTCTGGTTATTTTTATGCTTACATTGGAGTGTTGTAGTTAACTAACAGGTACCAAAACTTTTCATGGTCATTGGTATATATATATATGTGTGTGTGTGTGTGTGTGTGTGTGTGTGTGTGTGTGTGTGTGTTATATATGTATATATATATATATATATATATATATATATATATATATATATATATGCATGCATGTGCTTATTCCTGGTTTGCTTGCCATATTTGTCTCTTACATGTGGAATCTCAATAGATAGCTGCTAGCACAGTTTGTTAATAAGAACAATTATATAATCAATGTCTAGGAGTGCTGGTTCTTTATTGTTTGAGAGAAGTTTTATATGATTTTCTATACAGCAGAATGCTCCTTCCAAGGTAATAGAGACTATGTCTTACTCAGTTATGTCCACAAATACCAGCTGATGAAACCTTTGTCTTTCAGTTCAGTCCTCAATATAAATCACAGCTTCAGCAATACTTCACTTAAAATTTGTCGGGCGTAAACATCATCTTCAAAAGACCTGAAATTATTAGTAAGATGTTATTGTGTAGAAATAATATTACTTAATGGTCATCTTCATTCACCATAAGCTATTTTTCATGAAAATTGGAACAAATGATTGCTCTGAATAGGAAATTTTATATTAAGAGTTTTCTTATAAAATTGCTTGTAAAGGAGAATACCCCTAACCCAGTGTTCGACACAGAGCTGACTGTAATAAGAATAGTCACTTTATTGTTATCAGAACCTGTATTAGGATATGATCTTCCTTGAGATCCCTTTGCTGACAATAATTTGCAACTACAGCATATAGCCAGAAGAAATACTCTTACTAAATTGAATAATAGAAAAGTGGGAAGAAATAAAGTAAAATTTTAAGGGGCAGGTAAAACAGTCATACATGAAAAGTGATATTCTGGGCCTGCCATTTTTTGCTGCAAAGTCTATCAAGTCTTTGGCCCTCTTCGGTACTAATGGAAAATTTCATGGTTCATGAAGAGATCAATTGCTGGTCTCTTCTGTCTTTTAGCCTTGAGCTTGCTGGCTATTCAAGTATGGGAATGGAAGACAGTTTGATCACATGGTCCAGTGAAGATTTTCTGGATATAACAGAAAAGAGGAGCATGGCTTCTGGCATCTGTTTAATAAGGAAAAGCTTTCTAACAGATCCTATAGGAGTAGTAAAGAGACAATGCACATTCCTGATTCCAGATTGGATGGAAGGCTATCATTTTTCCCATAAGTCTCTTCCCACCCACACTTACCCAGATCTGCAGCAGACATTTCTACTTTAAATGGAATGCAAGAAGGTAAGAATTATGTAATTATTATGAGGAAAATCTGAATTGAGCTTTTATTCTGTTGTCTTTTACTCTTAAAACCAAAATTCAACTGGAATTGTCAATTTCGAAGAAAAAAGACAACTAATCCCTCTAACTGAAATCATCAGGATTTTTTAAGCATGAAGAAAGAATAAAAGAGGAAGAAAAGGGATTTCTGCCTGAAAGTTAATTTTATGATATTGCCGCATAAATTGTGACCTGGCAGTTCCCTCTGCAGTTTAATAGAACTGGCAGCAGGCATCATGACTTAGGCAGACTCTGTATAATGAGAAGCAAAGACAAATCGGTGTGAAGGACAGGGGAAAGGACAGTACTACTTCCCTCCTGGAAGATTAAAAATAGTAAAATATTGCAACGAGAATTTATATAAAAGGAGATGATATCTGAGAAAAGGAAAATGATTTTAAGAGAAGATTATAACCTAGTGTCTGATGAGCAGAACCAGAAAGTCCAAAGATTATATTTGAAAAAAAATTAAGAGGTCTACAAGGTTGACCAGTTCTTCTACTAAAGACCTTATGGCAGGTAATTTTGGAAATTATAATATTGAAGTGGGTTAGTTTTCTCAAGCATAATTAGAAAAAAAATGAACATATTATACCTTTTCCCACTGTTAAACACAGGCAAAAGATTTGAATGCATGGAATATATGAGAGAATTTATTGTGAAAGATGAGAGCCAGACTTGGCTGGCAACCAGGCAGATGCCTCTCTCAAAGAGTGCCATCCTAAGGAGACCAGACTTTTATGTGGTTGCACGTGTGACAGGCCCACTCTGAGCTCTGTATCCACAGGAGCAATATCAGAGCAATTTCCAAAATTACACAGGGCACACAGCTTCTAAATCTCCTAGGAGAACAGCCATATTATTCTGAGGACCTGCAATAACAGGAATTATATGCAATTTTCTGATAATGACTCCATTAATGTGAGTCACTGCTGACAATACAATTTGTTAAACATTGTTGGATTCTAAACCTTGCAGTCTATCACTGTGAAATCCATCATTACTACCATCACCATCAGGACAGTGGTCACCATTGCCACTGCCCTTGTCATCTTCATCATCATCAATGAGGATTACCTTTGCTGCACTTTCAGTTGCACTCCGGGGGGGGTGTGTGTGATATGGCATGCTTTCATCTGCTTAAGTATTAGTTTTATACTCACTGCATTTGACTCTTTCTTTTGGGAACTTGGGACCCTGAAATAATTAAATTTGAGCCAAGTCTAGCTTAACTTAAAATCGTCTTCTATATAAAAAAGAAACAACCTTGGCAATCAGATACCTCAAATTGGGTGCCTGTGTGTGTCCATTATTGTACACTCTAATATACCCAGACATAGAATAGAACCCACAGTTCCTGGTCTTGCTGATCTAATAATTAGGAGCAGCAACTATACCTTGTGGTTTGAACCTGAATTAATGAACCACAACAGATTAAATTGTCTTTGAGCTATTCAAAGGAGTGACACTGAAGGCTCACTTGAATGGAGAAGGTACTATTTAAAGTTTTTTTCTTTTCAACATGAAGATTGGCTTTGAAATTCTTGTCTTTCAATGCAGCTCATTAGAAAGTCTTCAGAGGTGGACAGAAACTGGGTAATAGTCTCAGTGTCCTGCATAAACTTTTCTTTGGGTGCTAATGGGGTCTTCTAGAGCACCAGACTCTGTACAGTCATGTTTACTTACCATATTGTTCCAGTCAACTGGATATTTTGTTCTTTTTTATATGTGAATATTATTGTTCCAGAATTTATGCCAAATTCTGGTCTTTGGCAGATTACTGGGTCACTATATTTAGCTAAGTAGTCATGTAACCTCTACATTCTCCTCCTCCGAGCTTAAGGTAAATGAATGAAGATGCCCAAGGCGTTTTTAGCACAGTCTACTCATAACTTTGTCATTGCTAAGGGAATGTGTTTCTCCTTACTGTAGGGATTGCTGGGATTATGAATCTGGACATCTTTATACTGATCGTTCTCATGCATGGAGGTAGGCACACACTGACTTTGCTCAATGGAGATTAGACCCATTGTGTTCATCCTTTCATATTTTTTTTAAATCTCAGACTTCCTATGTATTACCATCTTCCCAAAATAAAATATAGTGAGAAACAAAATATCCCCAGTGTTATATTTGTCTACATGAGAGAGCTACGTTTTTGAATAAGAGGCCACCTTGAAAACCAAGTAATATCTCTTCCTTAGGAATTGTTTCTCCTTTCTTGTTTCAAATCATCAAACTGCTTCTCTGACAGATACCTGAAGGAGATAAAACACACAAGTGTATTCAGAAGTATATGTTTAAAGTCTGTCTTCAATTTTTACCCTAAATTAACTTTGAGACATAGCCATGTTGGATTATCTGTGTTTTACAAGACTTTTGTAAAAGAAACAGTCTACTGCGTTTTTTTCAATATCATGTGTAGATCTAAAATTATGTCATTATTAATGATTATATTAATTCCAAGAATCTCTTTAAAGACACTGTACCTTGTATTAACTTTTTCTTGTGCTTTAACATAATGAAAGTTTATTACACATTTTTTCTGGTTTTAGTAGCTTCTGAGAAGTCACAGTCATGAAAAATATATCTCCAATTCCCCCTCCCTCAGGTGACTAGAATGTTCTATTGTGGCCTTGATTATAAACTGAACATGTTGTGTGTATCCTTGTAAACCATTATAAAGCCCGTTTTGAAGTCTTTATGAGGAATCTGAAAGATAAACAAATCCTCCTGCCAATTTTTTTCTTCTCTTTTTGAGAGAAGGTCAATTTTGTCTTGTTTTTATGATTTCCTCTGAAAACCCATTACAGGCTCAGTGAAAACCATTGTAAACAATAGGGGTTTGTGTATTTTATGCAGAGTTATGCTCTCTAAGCCTTTCACCTTCTAAAGATGCTGCTTTGTTTGTTGGCCTTCTTTTCTCTGGACCAACATCTCTTTTGGCTTCATTGCAACTCTGTTGTATAATTCTTCTGGTCTCCCTTGCTAACCCTTCCTTCTCTGTGCTCTTATCTTCTTGCTTCCAATGCTGCTCTTGCTGATTTAAGTCACAGACATGTGTGTATTCATCATTTCAGCTGAGGCATTTCAAATTTGTTTCTCCATTGCAGGCTGCCCCTCTGTGTTATTGAGATATGTATTTAACTATTTTGGATCTGTTTTCTTCAATGTCTAATGTATATTTGAAAGTCAGCATATCCAAAATCCAGCCACTGATTGCTGATCATCTAAGAAGGAATGCTCTAGAGGCTTAATTCATTTCAATAGCATCATCTTTCCACGAGATGTTCAGACTGTAGGAGTAGGAATTTGGTTTGACCTTTATTTCATCAGCACCATCTGTATTCAGTCCATAAGTGTTCCCTAACAATTCTGTTTGCATTTGTATCTTGAATCCTCTTACAGTGTATGTTTTCACTTCCCCAAGCTGAACATCATCATGTGATTCAGATGACGCATGTGTCTTTTTTTGTACCTTCCAAATTGCATATGACATCTTAGATGACATAGAATTGTAGTCTGTGTTTGTACTTTAATCACTGCTTTAATCACTTATTCTCAACCCACTATTTGCTCTAAACCTGTGTTTCCCCCAGCAAAATATAAACTATAACATTTTATATGTTCACTAGGAATTCTGCAGTAGTGTTATAATGTTTGTAAGGTAAAACACAAGGCACTTTGGATTCCACAAGATCACTAGGTGAACTCTGCTTTTGCTGGAAGCTCACTTAGTGCTAATCTTCCCTCCCTGCCACTCTTCTTTCTTTCATCCATCAGGGAGTCATTTGTTCAGTGTTGAAAAGATCCCTTTCCCATTTTATTTTTGTGTGTGATATGGTTTTAGTGTGTGTGTGTGTCTGTGTGTCTGTGTGTGTGTCTCTGTGTGTGTGTGTGTGTCTGTGTGTGTCTCTGTGTGTGTGTGTTATAGGCTTTATGGTAAATGCATGTGAGTATGTAAGGCATGCACCTGTGCTTCCCTAAGCAGAAGTAAGCAAGACTCTCTAATCTTCTTCTATTACTGTCCATTTTCTACTTTATTTTCTTGAAACAAAGTTTTTCATAGAACTACAAGTTTTCCCTTTTTAGCTAGGCTATCAGGACACAGGGATCTCAGTGTCTGCCTGTTTCCCTTTCTCAGGAGTAGGTGACTTACAAGCATGGACAGCCATGACCAGCTTTTCCCAGTCATGAAAGGAATTCAGATTCTAATAATCTTGCTTGCTGAGAAAATGTCCTTGTCCACTGAGACATCTTTTCAGCCCCCAGAAATTTATCTAAATATCAAAACCAAATATAGTGGGCAACCAAGTTGAGACTCATTTTAATGCAAATTCCCCACAGCTTTGACTCTGACATAAAAATGTGGCATGCTTCTGCAATACAATGATGGGACCAGCATAGGCTAGAAACTTTCATTCATGGATAGAAATAGGCAAGAAGAAAGAAGAAATATTTGATGGTTAATACTATTAACTCGGTCAGATCTAGAATCACCAAGGAGACAAACCTGTCTGTGAGAGATTATCTATATTAAATTTGTGTCTGTGCATTCCTATGAGACATTAGTTTGATTAGGTTAATTGAGTTAAGAAGTCTTTCCTCATTAGCGAGTGGTACCATTCTCTGTACTTGGGTCCTAGACTACATCAAAAAGAGAAGGCTACCTGGACCATGTATCACTCTGTGCTTCTTAACTAGGGATGAAAAGTGATCAGTCTTGAAAGCTCCTGTTGCTAAAACTTTCCTGCTATGATAGTCCTTACTGTGGAAGTGTAAGCCAAAGTAAACTTTGTCATAAGTAGATTTTTGTCAAGATATTGTACCATAAAACAGAAATAAAATAACTATTTAAAAGTAATGAGTTCAAGCAAGTATAAAACCTTCTAAGAGACACTAGATTTTAAGACTAGAGAATAGTAGTCTTGGTGCATGTCTTCTGGACACACAAGGATAAAGACTCAGTATCTAAGGTTTATATGTCTTTACACAAAAAAATATTGCTACATATAGCCAGTAATGTAGCACTCATGGATTCAAATACCATGCACATGACTTCTGGAAGTTGAGTTGTACGCCAGTGACATACAAGTCTGAAGTCTTGGGGCTTTATTTTTGGCAGCTTTATTGATTTATGGGTGAGCATAATGTATTGAACCCATAAAATCTAATACTGTCTTGCAATAAAAAGGAAATAAATAATAATTCATACAATACCATTAGTAAAAGACCCTAATCATAATAATCAGAAGTCTAATATTTATTACTATTTAATAGGAATTCTAGAATATATTTTACAGAGATACCCGGACTGGTACTAATCTATAGTTATTGAAAATAGATTAATGGTTTTATGAAGGCAAAGTTGGAACAAAAGGCTGATTCAAAAAGAACATATGAAAATTGGGCTAGAATGATGATGATAGTCTATTTTTGAATTTTGACATGAGATTTATTGGATCTGTATTTCACTGGTCGAAGAGAAATACAGATTTGTCAAAATTCATCAGATATTATACCTGTAATGAGTAAAGCTATGATACATAAATCATTTGTCAATAAAGTTGTTTAAAAGAAATCTTGAAGCTCTGAGATTCTGTGTAAACAGATTAAGCTTTCATGGCTTCATAACTGAACCACAAAACTCATACTCTTGGCTCCTTTGGGGTAATCCTTGAAGTAATATGTGTCATAATTTTTCATTAAGTTTTGTTGACTGGTTGACATGAAGGAAACTAAATTGAATTATAAGCTTTATCAAGGAATGTGTTCATGAATCAAGGTTAGGAACAACCTACATTGTGTTAACTATATGTTAGACATGTTATTTACATGCATACATGTGTCATATAAGTAAGGTAATTGCTCATCTGTATATTACACTTAGTTATTGAAGATTGGTTATACTTTCTAAATAAATTCACAATAGCATTTTTTCAGTCTTCCTGTGTTGACTTAATATTTGTTTAATTTTCAGTGTTCATATATGAAAATCTTAACTTATAATATTAGGAGATTATAGTAAAGTCAGAGAATTTAATAATAACATGGCTTTTTTATCTTTATAGGAGACTAAAGAGCTTGCTTCCTCTCTGCATATTACCATATGAGAATGCAGTGAGCATATCATTGTATGCTAAGAATCGGGGCCTTACTAGATATGCTAGTGGGTTGAATTTGGGTTTCTCAGCTTCCAGAGCTTTGAGAAATATATTCCCTTTGTTCAGCCCATCCATTGTATCTTATATTATTGCTTTAAGGCATTGTCCTACCTAATATGTGATCATAATATAACAATTATTTTTAGTAAAGTAGTTAGGGTAAAAACAACTAGAATATTACTTTAAAGCATCAGAGGTGAGTCTCATTTTTAAAACCCGAAAGCACTGATTATTGGAACTTGTTTAAGCTGGAGGTCATTAAGACTTATTTTAGCTTGTGGGTTACAGCAAGAAGTAATTTGATGAGATTATTTATGATATCTAAAATTATCCTAAGAAGGTTCCTAGCCAAGGCAATCAGAATATGAAGGGAATTGTTACGTTAGTGTGGCCAGTAAATGATCTTTGTTATGTAGTGACAGAAAGCGTAGCATCACTGTCATTTTGCTAAAGTGAAAAATATAATATTTACTTAATTAACCTATGAATTTTGCTAAGAGAAATTTCAGGCTGACTTGTGTTTTTGTTTTCTTTGTGTTGAAAGATATGTAAAATATTTGATGAGTGAAAATTAAAACTATATCATTTTAAAACAAAGATTAAAGGTAACCTAGGAGCTGGACCTTACTGGGTTTGTAAAACAACAACAACAACCAAAGAATCACGTATCTCTGTTAGTAAAAGATAGTTTTTCTTAAGAAAGGACCTTAGGGTAAAACAAAATCTTATATAGTACCAATATTTTGAGGCTAGATATGAAACAAAATGATATAACTATAAAATCCTGCATTAAAACTAGAGAAAGTTGAAAGACATACTTCACAAACCTTTGTATAAACAAATGGCCATCCTAGGGCCTTAAAGCCATCACTTGCTTAGTATTCTTGGTAAAGAATAGGCTTTCAAAGGACTTTGAAGATATTTATCATAGCTGCCTCCCAAGACAAAAAGTATGTAGCTGAAAGGCTGTGATGAAATTACTTATTTGGTGGAATCAATTGATACCCAGAAACCCCACAAAGAGTTTTGTTTTATATGTATGCATGTATGTATCTATGTATCTGTGTATGTATATATATATATATATGTATATATATATATATATATATATATATATATATATATATATATATGTGTGTGTGTGTGTGTGTGTGTGTGTGTGTGTGTGTGTGTGTGTGTGTGTATTGTAGTCACTTTGGAGGAAAAGAGGCAAATACAGTACATAGGAAAAGAGAACTGAGGAATATCTTCTCCTACTCCAACTTTTTCAGGAAATAAGCACATAGATAATTTGTTTTTATAAGTAGGCATGGGCATAGGCAGGTGTGTGTGTGTAGATAAAAATAAGCATGCATATAATTTCTTGACATAGGTCATTTTTTTAAAAAAGAAATTACTCAGAGGAAGAAAGATAAGGAGATAGGAGCCAACAAATTCCTAGAGATAAGATTGTAATTTAAAACCAATAACAACAACATCAACCTCACCACTGTAACAAGTTGCCTGGCTACTGCATCTTACTTATCCATTTAAGGGACGGTGTGACATGGCTTCTGCCCCTGGATCAGAGCCAATAGGGCATGGGCCTCCTCAAGTGTTAATGATTGCTGTGGGTGTAAGTCTTGTTTGTATAATAATTATATATATATATGTATATATTATATATATGTATATATATAATATATATATGTATATATAATATATACATATATATAATATATATATATATATATATATATATATATATATATATATAATGTTCTTCCTTTGAAGAATGTCCTCTTTGCCAAGGTAAATGACCCCATGATAATCAGAGACAACAGGAGTCTGGGAGGTAAAAGTATGGCTACTGTCTTAGCAAAATGGTAAGTGATGAGACCTTCAGGACAGGCATTAAGGCTGTGGGGAAGAACTCTGAAAATATGAGTTTAAAAATATATAATTTCTCAACTATGCAAAATATAGCTGTGCAATAGGAATTGTATAAGGAGCTTTGCAAACCTAAAAGAACAGAGGCAGCTGCACTAAGAAACAGCTTGTCAGAAAACTAAAAAGGCAGACACATTACTGAGTTCAAGGTCAGCCTGCAACAGAGGTTGGTTAGGCCCAGGCATGGTAGAAATGGCAAATCTCAGAACAAGAATCCATTCAGTTAACTTATTGTCTGTGTTTACAACAGTAGGCAGATCTCTGCATTCATCTTTAATGTTAAAAGAAATGTGATTGCTGCCTTTTTCTAAGAATCAGGGGGCTGGGTTCATGGGATGTAGATTCATGGGATAATCAAAAGGAAACCTGAGGTAATGACTGAATTGATATATAAATAAAAAACTGGGCTTTTGGTCTGTAAGAGATGAGATATTCAGAGTTTTTGGAATTGATGAAGCTGTCTGTATAATATTCCTGTAGATATGCATACATAATATGTATGTGCATGTGTGTGTACAGTTTATGGCTCAAGTGAAACCCTACAGAGAAATTGTCAGTATATGGGCTACAGAGATGGCTCAGAAGACCTGGGTTTGGTTTCCAGCATCTACATAGTGGTTCACAAGCATCCATAACTCTAGTTCCAGGGAATTTGATGCCCTCTTCCGACATCTGCTGGCACTTGGCATTTGTGTGGTACATGCAAATGGTATTTGTAAGGCAAAACTCTCATGCATATAAGAAAATGAATCTATTTCTCTCTATACAAATGTAAACACACATAAACACATACAAACATATATATATATAATATAATTATAATATATAAAATATTATATATATATATATATATATATATATATATATAAAAAATTGTGCTTATAGATGTCTGATATGTGAAAAGCTAGGAGTTTGAGATCTCATTTGTCCAAAAAATTAAATTTTAGTGAATGTATTCTGGGTACTTGAAGAAGATACTTAAGTACAGAAAATAAACATATATTTAAGAGTGGTTGAGAAAGAATTTCTTATTGTAAGGCCTTTTAAATAATTTCCCAAAGAAAGGAAGCTAGGATTCCCTAAAAAGTAATCTCTCTTAAGTTGAGTGGGGTTTTTGTTATTTGTTTTTTAGTTTGTTTTGTAATAATCAAACATTTTAATAGGGAGCTAAGATATTCAAGGACAGAAGAATCTCATATTGCTCCTACAAATCAGGCTAAACTTGTGTAATCACTTAGATCAGAGGGTAGTGCCTCCTGAGATTTCTACAGATTTCACAGGGTTGGTAGTATAATACATGTGTGAGAGAAATAGAAATACTTTATGGCTAGAGGTCATGGATGCCAATTTTAAAACATAACCTACAAATCCCTTGGTACTTCAACTATCAAGAGAACAATTTCCTTTTTTTTTTTTTTTTTTTTTTTTTTTTGAATCTGGTCAACACATGGATTTGAACAATTGGGAACAACAGAAGTAATGTCTTGGATTTAGTGATGGTTAGCCGTAAGCATCAACTCGATTAAAGCATAATCACCAGAAGAAAGTCTCAATGAAAAATTGTCTAAATTAGGTTGTCCCATGGGTGTGTCTGTGGAGAATTTTCTTAATTGCAGCGAGAAGACATACCTGGATGTGGGCAGCACCATTTCATGTGTAGTGTTCTGGACTGAATGAAAACCGGAGAGTGAATCGAGCACTAGCTTGCACATTAAATTATTCCTCTCAGCTTCTGGAACACACATGCAAGCCATCTTATTTTTGGTATAATAAACTATACTCTGAATTGTGAGATAAAACAAACAATTTCACTCCTATGTTGGTAGGATATTGAGTCATTCTTCCAAGTCCTTGTCTACCACAGCAATCACCTTTAGTATTAACCTCCCATGTAAGAATAACATACATGAACGACCACTTCCAAGGAAAAAAGGAGATGACACAGATAAGACTACTGTTGTCTTTGATGTAGGTCATTTGACAAGTATCAATAAGATGAATGAAAAGCAATTGAATGAATAAAATAATGTGATGAAATATTTAAATCAATCCATTCTGTATAGTGGATAGTAGTATCTTTGAATGAGAACAGAAGATGTGAAATAAAAGGGAATTGAAACCATCATAGATTCCTAAGTAGCATATTTTAAAATGACAGGAAGAACATTTTATGTTACACAAAGGTAATACTAGGGATCTGGGCAATTTGAAATTATGTAAATACGTTTTATTATTAATTTGAGGTTATTATGCATTGGGTTTTGATGATATCTATCTCCTCCTATGATGACTCCTAAATTCACTCATTGGCCTCACCCAAATTTGTGTAATTTTTTAAAAAATAAAACATTCATAATCAATTTGTGCTACCCACATATTTTATCTAATATATGTGGCCTTCTACTAGAAAATAGTCAGTTTTACAGGGACAACATTCTTTATAAAACTGACTCTTTCTCTCTTCCAGAGGGTCTCAGTTATCATAAGTCCTGGTTAGGGATAGGGCTTTATATCTTCCTCGCTGGAATTTGGTCTTTATTGACCTTGTATGGGTTTGTGCATGTTGTCATCATTCATGAGGTAATTTGCATATATAGCTGATATCCTGTTGTGTACAGAACACGTTGTTTCTTATTTCCATTCTGTCTTCCACGAGCCTTTGGAGGAAGGGATATGATATAGATGTCCTTTTTAGGGTTGGTGATTCAGATGTCTTTTTATCTCTCACCTTGGGCAGTTGTGGGTCTCTGTTAACCACCATATATTGAAAATCGAAGCTTCTTTAAGATGGTGTTGAAAGATACATCATTTATGGATATAAAGAAAAGTCACTAGAAAATAGTTTAATGCTATGCCTATATAGCAGAATAATAATAGTCAGTTGTCCCCTAGGGTCTATAACCCATCTAGTCATAAGTTTTTGGACTTTAAACAATGGTTCCAGTTATAGGTTTCATCTTATGGAATGGGACATAAATTCAACCAGAAAGTAGTTGGTTCTGTGCCATTCTTGCACCAGTGGGAATGCCATTCCCAAGCCAGGCATTATTGTAGCTTGTGGATTTACAGATTGGTAAAAAATGATGATTTCTTTTCTCTTCCAGTAGTATAGAGAACAATTTCAAGCTATATAGTAGCTACCCAATATGGATAAAGCATCTGGGTCAGTTGCAGCATAAACTCTCCATATTCTATGGCTAAGTATGTTCTTACAGCTTCTCAAGAATAATCAATAGTATTGGCGATGGCCTGTATTAAATTAATTATAGAGAGTAGTCATAAATAGGAGAAATAATTCATGATCATTATTCTATGTATACTTTTGTGTAAGTAAACAACTCACCTTAAGAATATTTTATTTTTAGTTAAAATGTAATTACATAATTTTCCCCTCCTCCTTCCAATTTCTCCCCAACTCCCAGGCTTTCTAAAGTCCATGACCTCTTTTTCAAATATTATTCTATGTAATGTAACAGTATATTCATTATATATATATATATATATATATATATATATATATATATTATATATAGATACACAAAAAAATGTAAGTGTAATCTGTTGATTCTGTTCAGTGCTATTCATTGCTTTCATGTGTATACTTCCAGGACTGACCACTTTGGTATTGGATATCCAATTAGGGAGCTTATCCATGGAAAAAAACTAATTCTCTGTCTCTCAGATGTCCTTAATTGCTGGTAGCTCTTCATCTATGGGTGGAGTCCTGTGAAATGTCCTAATCCACATTGGCATGCCAACCAATGTTGTCAGCATTTAGGTTTTGTTTAGGCAGCCATGTTGTTGTGATTTCATGTGTGCAACTTTCCTGCAATATATATATATAAGAATCACATATCAGATGTTTTGGTATTCTGGCTCTTATAAAAATTTTACTGCCCTCTACTTCTGAGATGATCTCTGAATCTTACGTGTAGGGATTGTGTTGTATATATAGTAATTGGGCATCTTACCCCACAGTCAGGTGTTCTCTTAATCTATCAGGTTGTGGCTTTCTTTGTTGTAATGGTCTCTCTGTTGTAAAAAGAAGCTTCCTTAATAAGAAATGAGAGGTATACTTATTTGTGGACACAAGAATAAGTATTTATAATGTAGGTAAGAATACTACTGTTAGAATAGTGGTAAAAGTAGGTTCTCTGAGATCCAAGACCTCACTATCGCTGGGTACATGGCTAGGTTTTTAATATTAGGCATGATTTCTTTCCTGTTGAGTGAACTTTAAGTCTAATTAGACAGCTGTTGGTTACCATCAAGGTACAAGTGTGACTATTGTATCATCAGGGTTATCTTACCATTCTGGTTATTGTTGTGGTTCATAGGTACTACAGCTGGGTACCTCCTTTGGAGGTTTTCATAGCACCTCTCAGTACTTGAAAGCTAGTTTTTGGATTGGAGGGTTTCAGGTCAAGTTCATCTTGATTCCTTCTAGTCCTGTGTCTGAAGTAGATAGTATTCTCAGCAATAGAGATTTACCTTCAACCTCTGGGAGGCAACCAAGGACATGGACAATAGCCTATATCATTTTGGGAGTCTCTTGGACTCTCCTGACTAACTACTCAAAATGAGATATCTTGTAACTAGTACTGCGGTTTCAGTTATTATCCCAAGTGTCTAAGATGTATATGCATCTATATACACAAATACTTATGTGTATTATATGTAAATCTGGGTAATTATAAAATAAAATTCACTGTGGCTTTTGAAAATATTTTTCATGTTATTTCCCCTCTTTTATCACTCTTCCTCTGTCTTGTCATCTCTTGTCTCTCCCCAGTTAAAGGCTAGCCCTTCCTTATAGCACCTCTGTCCTGCTGTTCCTTTCTCTAGATCTTTCTTCCCCACACCATGGTCCCTTTTTTCTTTCTTGGTTTTGGTGATTTCTCCTTGTTTCTATCACATCTGAAGACTTGGAGCTAGAAACCACGGGTGAGAGGCATCATGCAGAGTTTGTCTCTCTGAGTCTGGGTTCTCTCGATATAATTTATTGAATATGTGCTCCAAGCCATGCTTAATGAAAAGAGTATTTTGTGTGCCTTCTAGTTTATGACAGATATTATTTAAAAGCCTATTATACAGATGTGAAAAGGAGGGTTAAAAAGCATATTTGTTTGCCTAGATGAAAAAAAAACTGGCTGAGTTTTAAGAAAGTTTTGGCACACCTTTGCAAGATTTTAAAAATGTACTATCTTTTTAAGTCACTTTATATACTCGTTCTTAAGTACAGCAGTTATTTTAAAAATCAATAGGCTTAACTTTGAAAAATTACATCCTTAAAAGGCAGTCTTTTATTTATAATTCCCTTTCCTCAGATCACTATATAGCCTGCATCTCTGCTACCTTCAAGACTTTATTCTAATTCTATGTTGCCAGCAGGGTCTTCCTTGAATCCCTCCTTCAAGGTCAATCCCCATTGTTGCTTGATCCTTTTTTCCCTTAAGCTGATCTAATATTTTTCATAGTACCCATTCCCTTTTCACTTGCTTCATAATTTATTTATGTTCACCATGTGTCTTTCAGTTCTAGAGTATGAGGTGTGTAGTATCAAGCATCCTTGGCTATTCTACTCATTAAATTGAAAGAATTAGAGTCATGCCTAGGGTAGGGTGGGTATTCAGTGTCAACCAGCTAGTAGAGAAACACACTCAAAAGTTCTGTGTGCTGTGACTATATTGAAGGACAGAGACAGAAAATGTAGATCCTGGGAAATTTCCTCCTCAGTAAGTGATAAGCAGGTGAGGCTTTGCCCTAATTTTCAAAGGTCAGTACAGATGAGTCAGGAGTTGTTTTCTTCCTTTTGAAACAAATAGCTTTTGTTTCCTTTACTCCTTTAATACCTCAAATGTTTCTCTTTACATGTTTTTACTATATTCTGTAATCTTCTATGTTATCTTTTATTTATTTACTTATTTATTTGTTAGTTTCATTGATTAAAAGCAGTTTACTATGGAATGACAGAAATTCTCATGGCAGGAAGGCCCTAGGGAAGTAGCTGCTGCCACCAGCATCCACTCATCTCCATCCACAACTATAGGGACCAAAGGATAGGGAGGAGTTTCACATTATGGGAGATGACTCAGGTTCCCCAACACCAAGAGAGTTGATTTGTCTGCCCTAAGGGAGCAGTGAGAATGCATATTCAAGAGATTCTTTTAGGAGCTCCGAGTTCAATCAGAAGGCCTCGAGTCACACCACTTTATGTTCTGTTTCAAGCTAAAAGTTGGGAGCTCTGGCTTCCACCTAAGGTACCATCTGAAGGTTCAGGGGTTCATAAGGTGATAACTGCACATCCTCCAGCAGAGCTTCTAGATTTTTCATCGTGGCATAGGGTGGCTTCTCCTCATAATTGAGAGCCATCACTACCTTTAGGTATTCTTGCAGGGTCTCTGAACCCCTGTTCCAGCAGCCACGCAGTCCAGCATGGGGCTCCAGGCTGTCTAGACACTTTGCTTTTGCTTAATTAGTTCCTTGGTGTTAGGAAGGCAGCTTGTCCGTGGCCAGAACCCATAACGCCCCTTGAGCATGTAGTAGTCCAAGGTCTGGAGATTGCTGTGGCTGGAGGGCCCGCATCCTTTGTGCACATGCATGCTGATGAACTGCAGGTGGCCCCTCCTGTGGACTTCTGCTGCCTTCTTTGTAGGCTACATGTTTGCCACCTGGGTAGTAGTGGTAGGTGAAGCCATAGCCCTACCAGGGTCACCTGGCTCAGGTAACTCAGTGATATATGTTACTCTGTAGTAATTATATCAGAGTATATTAATACATTTCTGTTTTAGTTATATCTTATTCTCCATATTTTGTTTTCATTTTCCTTACCTTAACTCATTTTGGCTTATATACATTATTTATATTTTCTTTGACTTTCATTTTTGTGGGGAGCTGACAGAAGGCGTCTATCATTCTTGCAGCCATCTTGAGCCATATACCCTGACAAGAGACTTGATTACAATAGCCTACAACAGCTGAGCACACTCTGATAACATCTTGTTTTAGATACCCAGGATTTTCCCATGGGGTGTGTGAGACTTAAAGGTGTGTGACTTAGAGATCAGATTTAGAGACAAGACCTAAGGGCATGACTTAAAGGCATGACTTAAAGGCATGGCTTAGAAGTGAGACATATAAAAGGCTAGAGGAAGTATTAGGCACTGGAGTAGGCACTTGAGACTTGAGACAGGCAACTAGGATTAGACACTCGAGACTTGGAAAGAGAACAGAGAATTAGACACTAGACACTTGAACTTGGAAGGTAACTTAGAACTTGGAAATAGGAAAGAGACTAGCAACTAGAAACTAGACACTTGGAAGGAAACTTAGAACTTGGAACTAGGGACTTGGAGAGAAGAAGACTGAAGAATAAACAGGATTAAATCACACTCTGTCTGGTCTCCATTCAATCTCTTGCTGAACCCCAACCAGCAGACGGGAGCAGCTTGGGCAGTGCAGGCTATAACAACTTAGCCCCCAAGGCTTTTGGCAGTGTGGGTCCCAACATTCATAGAGTGGTCCCTGACATTTTTGGCGCCTAATGTGAGGCAACTCGGGCCGCAACACATTTTTATTAACATTTTTATTAAAATGTAAATACATCATTTCTCCCCATTCCCTTTCCTTCCTCAAGTCCTTCCACAACCTCACCTTGTTCCCTCCCAAACTCCTGGCCTCCTTCTAATATGTTACTGTTATGCACACATATTTATGCATGAATACAGAAACACAACTGCTATGTCCATTCAGGGTTGCATTTACATGATGGGAGAGCTGACCACTTGCTATAACCAATTATGATTCTCTTCCTTGGGAGAATATGACTGCAGTTTCCCTCAGTGTCCTTTAGTTGCCTGTGGTTCTTTTTCTAGTGGCAAGTCTTCGTGAGTTTTGCCCCTTCCATGTCAGCATGTCTACTGGTATTATGTTCTGGTCTTGACTAGGTAAGCATATTGTTGAGATATTATAGGTGAAGAGCACCTGTTCTTCAATGTTCCCTGAGCCTTAGATGCAGAAGTTGTATTGTAAATGTGTTGGGGTTGGGAACCCCATGGTAATTGTTCTCTATGTTTTGATCTTATGTGGTTTTCTGTAACCATCTCAGTCTGTTGAAAACAGAAGCCTCCTTGATTAGAGTTGGGATCTGCACTTCTCCATCAGTATAAGAGTATGCATTTAGAAGGTAACTAGGAGTTATGCTGGTTTAATAAAATGGAAGGAGTAGGCTGGTCCTTGTTGTGATTCATGGGCACCACAGCTAGTTAAAACTATTGGTTATGTGTTTCCCTTAGTAACCTGCATAGTGCTTCAGGTTCTATGAAAGGTAGTCCTTGGAAAGGATGCTTTCAGGTCATATGCAGCTAAATTCCTTTGAGTCCATGTTTGAAGTGCATGATGTATTCAGCAATAGCTATTTACTTTCAAGTTCTGAGGGACAACCAAGGGTAAGGACTGTAGCCTATATTGTTTTGGGATTTTTTTGGATTCCCCTGACCAACAGCTTGAAAGAATGTTTCTCTTGCCCAGACATGTTTTTTTATTAGCTACTCTGTGGCTATTGTCAGCTTAAGTATCATAAGTTTATTTCAATTATATTTGAATACATATATATTATGTGTAACTTTTGGTAAATAAAAATAATATTGCTCCAATGACTGTTTCAAATATCCATTGTGTTATTCTCCCCTCTGCCTTCCTCTCTTTTATTAACTTCACTACAACTTCCTTAGTTAAAGCTCTACCCATTCTCCACCACTATCCTTTCTATTCTTTGTATCCTATCCTTCCTCCCTCTAGATCTAACCTTCCCCATAGGATCATTTTACTTTTTATATTTCAACTTATATATTCCCATCTGAAAATCTGGAGCTAAGAACCAATGATAAGAAAGAATACATGTTGTCTTTCTGGGTCTGGCTATCTTAGTCGATATAATATTTTCTGGTTCTATCCACTTTACTGAAAGTTTCATTTTTCTTTACAGCTAAATAGTATCATATTTTTCTCTATATGTCTAGATTTGCCTTGACTTCAGCATGTAGCCAAGGCTGGCTTTTAATCCTCAGTCCTTCTATCCTGCCCTCCAAGATCTGGAATAACAGGTATAGGCCACTGCACATAACATTCTTTTTTAAAACAATAAATTCTGTAGGTGATTTATTAAGCTTTTACAATATATTCTTAGAAGACAATATTCTTTTTTTTTTCATTTTGAAATAAATTGGTTTACCTTTCCCATATAACATATGATTTTTATTAACTTATTAAAGGTAATATGACAGATAATCAGGTATGGTATGCTATAATATTGAAATAGAATTGTGGTATATTGCTTAAATACTTCAGATGTAGAATAGTTTATTGAAATAAGTTGATAATGTGTAAAATGAATTATATATTCTGCCTATTCCATATAAAAGACACACAATCCTGGTATTTTATTTACAAGTTGTAAGCCTCAATTGGGCAGGTTTTGAACTATTCTAACATCTCTTATGCATCCCTTGTTACCTGATGATTTTCCAGGCCACATGCTCATGGTCCTTCTTCTAACATGGCAGCCTTCTCTCTTAGTCTCCTTTCTCCTCTTCCCCCGGTATCTCCTCAGACCTCTTACTGGATCCTCACTTCTCTCCTTTCCCTCCCTACTGCCCAATCTCAGGTTCTAGCCTTTTATCAACCAATTTACCTCAAATTGGGGAGCAGGGTTTAAATAGTATCACTGGGTGTACTTGAGGATCTCCTCTTTGGGGATTGTATTTAGCATTTGAATACTTAACACCACCAGGCCCCTCCCTAACAATAATCTTCTAATATAATAATAAGACTAAATATAAAAAGCAACTTCCATTGATTAAAAATGATATAGTTTGTTATTACTAACAATGAAATTAATCTTTAAATTTAAAATATAAGTGAATTATATAAAGAGACAAAGTTAATACATGTTCAATCACAAATTTAATTTGTATATGTTGAAGAAAATACTACACACACATTTTGGACTAGATGAAGAAATATCATTTCTAGATTTCTTATTTATTTAAAAATTTCCATAATTTGATATGACATGTGAAAGTAGAATGGTAAAATATTTAAATGCAGATTCACATAGTATAACATATCACACTAATATAAAAGAAGAAGTTACAATGAATTAAATTTATTGTATTAGGATACTTACAAGATTCATGCTTAAAAGAACTCTGAGAGGGAAACAAATAAGATAGCTACTATTTCATTCAGGTTAGTAATAAAAGACTGTTAAATACATGAAAGTGGGCTTTAAAAGAGATATGCAAACTGTATTCATGCAACTAACAAAATGAATCGTAACTTAGCCAAGGCTTAAAAACTAGAGCAATGTTCTTTCCATGTAAAAATTAAATATATAATACCATCACACTTTTACTGAAATCCTCAATGTGTGTGTGTGCATATATATAGCAGTTACGATGACCGATTTCACAGCCTTTGTCTTGTTCAGTTTAAGAACTGCTGTTATGTATAATGTAGACACCCACAGTCTTCTCCCTCTGACTTGTGTTTGGCATTTTCCTTTCTTTATTTTTCTTCATTTCTTATTGTACTTTAACAGTTTACAATAATTATTCTAATTGTCCCATTGTATATTTCTCATGTGTTAAAATACATTACCATCTCTTGTTTAATGATGCCAATGTCATTCGTTACTTATTTAAAATAGATTTCTGAGGATTCCCAAACTTTCAAGTCATAATGTGGAAAATCTTTTCAAATAGTTTCATTCTCAGCTATTTTTGAATGGTTGGTCTTTTATGCTACAGAATGTTTTCTTGTTTCTAAATTGACATCTGCTTTAAGTTTGAATTTGAACAGCTGTCTGGATAAACCCTATTTGTTTTCTGTGTCTTTGTTCATTTGCATCAGGTGATTCTGATGCAAAGGTTGTAAGTATTGATATTAAGAAAGTCCTTTGTAATCTTTTCCAGATTCTCTTTGGCATTATTTTAACCAATGTATCAGACTAGCTGGCAAAGCATTCAAACCCACTGCTGAGCATATCAACCAGGCTGGAGCAGTCCTACCTACAAAATGATAAATCCACCACTGGGTTGATCAAGAAATATGTGGACAGTACAGTGCAAAATGCAGCTTTCAGCAAAGAAATAGGCAATAAATAATTCATTTTCCAGATAGACTTTAAAAATTTATAGAAGTTAAAATTCAGGAATATTTGAATGATAATACAAGCAGAGAAAATTCAGTGACAATTGTTTTGATAAAAATATGAAGTCATATAAAGAAGAAAAATAAGAGATAGAAAGAATAAGATTAAAACACAAGGTTTAGAGAAGCCTAACAGAACACAATGTACAAATAATAACAAAACACAAAATCAGTTATCAGATCTGATGAATATAAAAGTAGAAATCTCGCTATGAAAAACAAACATGGTTGTCAGTGCAGGCAGGGATGGAGACAGGAAGATGCTAGCATACCAATTAAGAAGACAATATTTTCTGGGAATCTGATGAAACTGAGATATGGGAACACAAAGGGATTTAAGGAAGAGCTAAGACATTATGTCATGGCATCCTGCATTTTCATTTCATCTCACAGTAGAATTTAAAGTTGAAAAAATAACAAATAATTTGAAGGGTATACACAAAGTATACTAACAAGAAATCCTTGTAAACATGTGGCTGTTTAATTTCTTCAAAATTCTTACATATTTGCCTAATAAGTTTGTTTATTTAGTTCATGTGATGCCCTTAAATATGTTGATTTGGCATGTTTTCTGGGGCAAGAAAGGCCAAATTATCTTCCCAACATTTCTTCCCTTCCTTCTGATATCTTATACTTGAATATTAAATGTCTTGTCAATTCTTTAATCTTGACTAAATACAATCTTGAATTTAATTTTGTTTCGAATGCCAGCTTTTTCTTCCTTCACAGTACTGCTGGCATCAAACTCAGAATCCTTTCCTGGCTTCAACTTTTCTCCTTCCATTGCAATGTGAATGAATTCAGAAGTCAGTTGTTTATTCTCTGAGATGAGACAGGACACTGTGTTCTTCCAGCATATAAAGAAGTATGCTAAAGAGAAATAAAACACTACAACTGAGCAACAGATTTCTACTTACCTCGCTGCCCAGGACACACTGGAACTGAGACATCTCAGTGTCCTTTCAAAAAATTTGTTTATTCTTGCTTTAATTTTTCTTACACTTTCAGATATGGCTTGAATGTGATCTCTATTTCAAATTCTCCCTATTGCATCTCCCTATAATCCTCAAGCAAAATACTGAGTGTGATGGAAGGTACTTCAAAATCATGAGCAGTCACTGTCATAGAGATGGTGCTTTACTTTATTTGCTATGTATGCTTAGACTTCTTCAACTTAAATAGGGTGGAAGAAGACTGAACTCTTATCATATTTCAGGCTTCATAGCAGTCATGCATATTTGTCTTAAGGAAGCCTGAGAGTTTATTTCAGGACTTCCATACATTCTATATTGCCCAATACTTTCTTCAAAATAATTTGTAAGAGATATATGTCCTTGAAGATAATTTTAGAATTTTAATATAAAATATTTGTGCATTTAAATTGTATACATGTATATGTGGAATGATCAAATTGTGGTAACTAGCATTATTTCTAGCTCCTTGAGTACTTATTTCTTTGTGTTGGGAACTTGGAAGATTCTCCCTCCTAATATTTTTTCTCTATTTTTGTATATATATTCCAAATGCTCTCATATACCCCTTGCTATTTTTCATATCTACAGCCTTCTTTTTCAGTTACTTTAGAAGTTAGACTCCATAAACCCAAGTAATTAAATTAAAAATAGGGTACAGAGCTAAACAGAGAATTTTCAACAGAGGAAACCCCAAGGCCAAGAAGCACTTTAAGAAAAGTTCAGCATCCTTAGTCATCAGGGAAATACAAATCAAAATGACCCTGAAATTCCACCTTACACAAATCAGAAAAGTTAATATCAAAAATCTCAATCATAGCACATACTCATAAAGGTGTGGAAAAAGAGGAACACTCCTCCATTGCTGGGGGGGGTTTCAAACTAATACAATCACTATGGAAATCATTCTGGTGGTTCATTAGAAAATTAGAAATAGTTTTACTTTAAGACTGCTCCTGGACATATATCCAAAAGATGTTCCACCATACCACAAGGACACATGCTCTACTATGTTCATAGAAACTTTACTCATAATAGCCAGGAACTAGAAACAACCCAGATGTCCTTCAACGGAAGAGTGGATACAGAAATTGTGGTTCATTTACACAATGGAATACTATTCAGCCATTAAAAGTAAGGATGGCAGACGTTCTGGTTAGTCAACAAAATGATGGACTGGGTATTAGGACTATCTTGTACCTCACTGGTACAATTAAGAATAAGTATGCTTTAGTTGTATTTTGAGAGAAAAGTTTTACTTTAACAGGAAGAGTGATATGTAGGAGGAGCTAAGTGGGAAGGAGTATTGAGAGGAAGAGATGGAGTAAGGAGAGAAGATGAAGGAGAGGAGAAGGTAGGTGATGAGAGAGAGAAAGAGAGAGGGGGCATGGAGGCAGATGTTCACATGTCTCCACCAGTCAAAGACAGTTTTTATATCTAGGTTGGGTATTGGGTTACGCTTCTGATTGAGTATTACCAAACTTATAAATCCTTTGATTAACATTTAAAAAAATTGTATAAAAGCAAAAGGGAAAGGGGGGGCATGGGACAGGGGTTTTCTAGGGAGTGGAAATGGGGAAAGGGTATGGCAACTTAAATGTAAATAAAATATTAAATAAAAAAAATAAAAAAAAAAGTAAGGATGGCATGGATTTTGCAGGCTGGTACTAGAAATATCATCCTGAATGTGGTAATTCTAACCCAAAAAGACATGCATGATATGTACTCATCAGTGGATATTAGCCAAAAAGTACAGAATACCCATGATATAAGCCATAGACAATAAGAAGTTAACGAAAAGGGGAAGCCCAACTGAGGATATTCCAATCCCACTTAGAAGGGAGAACAAAATAATCAGGAGAGACAGAGGGAGGAAGGAACATGGGTGGAGAAGGGAAGGGAAAGGGAAAAGGGGAAAGGGGAGGCAAGATCAGGTATGGGGGGCAAGAGAGAAGACTAGAGGGCCAGGAGAATGAATTAATGGGGTAGATGGCAGGGAAACTTCTAGAAATTTCCAGAAACCTGAAATGTGAGAGGCTCCAAAAACTCAATAGGGATGACTTTAGCCAATATGCCCAACATTGGGGAGATGGTACCTAAACAGATCATCTCCAGTAGATAGACATGGCCCTCAGTAGAGGGATGGGTTTACAAACCCACCTTCAAAACTTTTGACCCAAAATTTCCCCTGCCTAAAAGAAATGCAGTGACAAAAATGGAGCAGAGACTGAAGGAAAGACTGTCCAGAGACTGGCCTAACTTGGGATCCATCCCATGGACAGGTATCAAACCCTGCCACTATTACTGATGCTATGTTGTGTTTGCATACAGGACCCTAGCATGACTGTCTTCAGAAAGGCTCTACCAGCAGCTGACCGAGACAGATCCAAATACATACAGCCAACCATTAAACAGAGGTTAGGGACCACTATGGAAGGATTAGGGGAAGCATTAAGGGAGCTGAAAAAGATGGCAATCCCATAGGAAGATCAACAGTGTCAACTAACCTGGACCCCTGGGAGCTCCCAGAGACTATGCCACCAACCAAAGAGAATACACAAGGTGGTCTATGGCCTCTGGCATGTAGCAGAGGACTGCATTGTCTGGCCTCAGTTGAAGAGGATATGCCTTATCCTGTAGAGACATGATGGGATTACTGTGGTTGTGGTGAGGGTTGAGAATGGGTGGTAGGGGATTGAGAGTAGGGGTTGGGATATGGAAGAGTACACTCTCAGAGGCAAAGGGGAGGGAGATAGGGTAAAGAACTCTAGGAGAAAGGCTATGAGGGGGACAATATTTGGAATGTAAATAAATAAAATAATTTTTAAAAAGAAAGAAAATGACTTACAGGCTTTCCCACAGTTGGATCTTATGGAGGCATTTTCTCAATTGACTTTCCCTCCTCTCAGATGACTCTAGTTTGTGTCAAGTTTACATAAGCAGCCAGTACACTAACCTTTAGTGATCTCTCTGTTTACATTAAATTTCTGTTGGTGGTTATTTTAATTGGCTCTTTTCTTGCTAAGCTGTAGCAATGTATCCGTCTTATCTTGATTATCTCTCAGCACTCAACAAGATGCCAGTGCATAGCCAATTCATAAATACTTTTTAAATGAATAAGTAGCTCCTCAAAAGGAATATTTTATGTCTAGGTCATAAGTGAAGAAACATATGTATATATACATAAACTCAAGCTCACTGTTCAGATAATTATATACCTGGAAAAAGAATATATATATATATATATATATATATATATATATATATATATATATATATTTGACTTTACCTAGAGTTATCTGGCATGAGAGAACCTAAACTGTGGAATTACCTTGATCAGATTAGGTGATGGCCATTTTCTGTGAATGGGTGTGTTACTGATGACTGATATGAGAAGAGGTAGACATGGTGGGTAGCACTAGCCCTAGACAAATAAGCCTGGGTTGTAGAAAGCTAGCAGAACATGAACTAGTAAGAAAGCCATGAAGCAGCATTATCCCATGTTATAAGCCATAATTTTCTGGAGATTGCTTACTTTAATCCAGTGGTAAAGTTAGGTGATACCCATTCAGAAAACTGCAAGTGTTTGTAAACGTTAGCAATCATGTGTTCTCAGAAAACACCAAGAGAGAAATATGGAATAAAATAAACCTTTAATTGGGTTATGGTGGCAATGAATGAATAGTTTCAAATAAGTATGATATGGGGCTGGACAGATGGCCCAGAGGACAAAGTGCTGGCTGGACAAAAAAAGGACCAGAGTTTGGATCCCAGCACCCATATAAAAAGTTCAGAAAGATACCTGTAATCCTAGGACATGGGAGGCAAGGACAGGGCATCCTCAAGGTAAGCATATTACCTAGACAAGCTGACTTGATAAGCCCCAGGGTTCAGTAAGAGACCCGGCCTCAATAAACAGAGAACAGTTAAGGAAAACACATAATCCACTTCCGGGACAGGCTCACATGCTCCAACTTCTGCAAAAGTGTGCATAAACATATTGCACACACATACAAAATGCAAAAAGAAGTGTAATTCTTGATGTAAAGAATCCATGATGAAAGCAATAAGCCAACTGAATTTACAATATGGTATCTTTTCATTTCCGTTTGGCATCAATTATACCATATTTTAGTGTATTGTGACATATGAATCATAAGAATGATTTCATGAGTAAATATGAAAAGAATAAAGAAAAATCAGGTTTTGAAAAACATTGAAGCTATGGAAATTTTCTTTAGATGACTATGGTGAAAACATATATTATTAATATATTTTTATTGAGTTATAAGCATACAACTTTTCTCACTCTCTTTCCTTGTTCCAGCCTCTTCAAGGTACCCTCCTTCCAAACTGTCTCCTGTCCCCATTCTTAAGGCGTATTTTCTTTGATTTATTGTTACATACATATATTATGTGTGTGTGTGTTTGTGCAAATATATAGCTACAATCTGCTGAATACATTTTTGTTGTTGTTTTTTTATGTATATACTTTGAGGACCAACCAGTTTGTATTGGACAACCAGTGAGATGGTTTTCCCTGGGAGAGGTTAACTCTCTGTCTTCCAACATTCATTAGTTTATGGATGAGACCATGTGAGATTTTAACCCTTTCATGTGAGTGTGCCTATTGATATTGCTCAACTCTTACTTATGCAGCCGTTTCTAGGAGATACAATTGCATAGGAGACTCACCAGTATTCTGGCTGTTAGAGGATTTCTGCTCCCTCTCCTGCAGTGTTCCATTAACCTTAGAGCATGAGCTATGGTTTAGATGTATCAATTGGGGTTGGGCTCCCCACAATCTGATGCTCTCTGCACTATGTTAAGTGTGGTTTTCTGTGATGGTCTTCATTTGTTGTAAAGAGAGGATTCTTTGAGAGAAGGTGGGGGTCTCACTTATCCTAGGTATAAAAATAAGTTTTAGAAGACAGTAAAGGATTATGTTGATTTGGTAATGTGACAATAATAGATACTTTCCCCCAAGAACTATGACTTCATGAAGTACAGGATGCTGCCTAGGTTTCTAGAACCAGGAACAATTTTCCCCTCCTTTGAGTGAGATTTAAATCAAATAGACAACTGTTGGTTTCCACCAAAATGTGTCGATTGATGCACCATTATGGGTATCTTGCTATGCAAGCCATGGTCGTGTTTCATAAGCTTTGTGGCTGAACAGGACTCTTCCTCCTTTGCAGCTGGCATAGTTGTTTCTGATACCAAGAAAGCTCTACCATAGGAAAAGGGCTTTGAGGCCAGATCCAGCTTGACTCAGCTGATTCCTCTTGTATCTTAAGTGTGTGGTGTCTTCAACAACTGGGGCCTACACCATAGACCAACAGACACCCTAGTACTAGACATCAGAAACTTCGTTTTCAAGTGATTAGTCATGGTAGTCCAAGTGACTCTCCAAATATTTTAGACTATTGTTGTATCTCCCTTGGTTGCCTCTCAGAGGCTGAAGGTGGGCCCCATTTGTCAGCCCAAATGACATAAATTTTCTTTAAGATATAGGTACGTATGTATGTATGTATGTATGTATGTATGTATGTATGTATCTATCTATCTATCTATCTATCTATCTATGTGTGTAGATACATATAGATATTTATGTAGATATATACACACATATGTATTGTATTTAGGTAACATATTTTAAGTCTAGAAAAGGTACTAATTCTGATTCTGAAGGACCAAAGAAGAATGATATTTTGGAAGAGATCAAGCATATTGAAAATTGGATCATATTTATATTTTGTTTTTATTTGTTACAACCCAAAAGATACTAATATTATGGTATCTTTGCATCAGTTTACCACAACTTGATATAAACAGATCTCTAAGGCTGAGCCTTGAGCATGTGTTGAGGTAGCCATAGATAATGTCAGTTAGTGGCATGTTTTGAGGATGATTTGAATTGAATATAACTTATCATTTGTGATATTAGATAAACTGATTCTTTAGATATTGGCTGCCCACTGTGGCAAAAATTTGAAACTATTTCCTTTTAACCATGCAAAAGATTTATTTGCACATCTATGGCCAGACTTCATTATGTGCAATGTTGCCGTCATTAGGTATACCATCTTGCTCTGCTCTCCAGGGTAACTTAATGTGTTGCTCATGTTTCACACCCATTTTGATAGTTCATAATACACAGATATTTAACCTTGTCACTGATACTCTTAATTGACATCTTATACTGACTGTCTTTCAATAGTAGCTAAATTAATTTAAAAATACTTATCAAGACCTTATTGTGTGTTAGATCCTGAAATAAACCCGAGTTGGGATCTACAAGATATGTGCAATTTTTGAGCCAGAGGAGAGTTTCAATTCTTTATTGAGAAATAGTCAAACCAGTGTTAAATTCCCCTTTAATTCAATTTAGTCTTATTTTTGGACATTATATTTAAGTGGAAAAATGTCATAGCTCCACTGAAACAATGAAGACAATATCTGACATTATTTCTGACCTCTGTGGTAAAACTTCCATAAGAATAAAGAAAAAGGAGACTATGATTACAAAATGATGACCCTAGAAAAGGAGGGCTACAGGTGACAGTATCAGGAAGCCATGCCTGTGCTCACCCCACCTGTCATGAAGACTCCACTTGTAGAAGCAGAGATCACACCTAACTCATGTCCTCTCACTAGTGACCTTGGTTTTGATGTAATAAGGGTTGTCTGTTGAGTAAGTTATCTCTCTTAAACCAATGCCAAGAACTTTTGCTTCTGTTTTACTGTATAGACATATATTTGAAAAAAAAGTAAAACAAGAAGAAAAGAATTAAACTCACAGCCTTCTTAATCACAAGGGGAACAAAGGTACTTCCCCATTTTGTGAGCATCAGGCTGCCTATTTTCAAAATGTTAATTTGCTACTTCAGCACACTTAGTAATTAGTGAACAAAACTATAATGTAGTGTGGTTATGATTTGTAAAGGCTTAAATGGTAGACTGTCACCAGGATAATTTCAGTCCTGATGTGTTGTTAAATAACAATATACTAACTGAGTAAACTTCAAATAAGTCATTAGGGGTTATAGGCCACCTGATAATTAAACTTGATCTAACATGGACATCAAAACCAATTATACGTACTAAACAGGAAGATGGGTCAATTCCTCAGAGAGATGAAGTGAACTTGGACAGATGGACAGAATGCAAATCATGAAGGGGTTCTTAATGAAAGCAAAAAGAAATGCAATTTGAAAGCTTATGAAAAATCTGAATAGGTATTTGTAGCGTACAAATTACTGAAAAAAAAACTACATTGAAACAAGATGGATTGCCACATTTTCATCTACTAGGAAAGCTATTCCTCTAGAGAATTTAGATTTTCAACTCTCCTAGGCAATGAGCTATGGGAAAGAAATGACTTTTATACTGAGTTTGAATTAATGCACTAAGAATATTGTAGAAAAGCACAGACTTTCGGGGCTTTTAACAACAGATTTTGACTTTTTCTTTATATTTAGGGTTCTGGAAATTCAAGCGAAAGACATCAACATGTGGATTTCTTCTAAGACCACTCTGTCCTTGTCATGTGGTAGCCATTGTCTTCCACTATAGTGACATGATGTTTTCACTGTGCATAAGAATTCCTGGGACCTCTTCCTGTTTTTCTCAGAGTAGCTGTCATATGGAAGTAAGACCAAAGCCAGTAACCTAATCCAGACTTCATCTTTCTAAATTCCTAGATGAATAGAGTCACATGGTGAAATACTAGGGTATAGTCTCCCAGAAATGGGCTTGTTTTGAGGTGGGTAAAATTATTTTCAATTTAGACAGCAGTACGTCAAAATATAGAAACAAGGAAAGGGGAAATAAAACGAGAGCTTGGTGGGGTGATCAGGTCACCTTGGTTTTCCATTGTCCAGCATAGCTGGCCACTGAGGGTCACGTGCTCAATACTCTACATCTAACTTATATGTGTTGGGGTATATTTAGTAGCCCCAGCAATATAGCAGTGGTTTGGTAAATAAGATTGTCCTTAGGTTCTTAACGTTTTACCCAGAGTACCAAGTATGATCCAGTGAGCAGGCCACCATGTGAATATAAAATAGAGCTACTTTCTCTATGGGGGTCACATCCTCAGCTGCCAGGAAACCTCCATGAAGTCACTCATTGATAAATTTTCTCACCTCAATATACTTTCTATCTTTCTTCCTTAGGTATACTCATGAGAAATATTATTTCTTATCGAAACTCTAGGACTTACATTGATCTTTATCTCCTTTTAAAGTACCATCTAACTTTACATGTTGTTCAAGAATAAATATTAATATGACTGACTGTTTTATTTTCAACTAGGCCATCTGACTTGAGGGCTCTGTCCCAGACATCTTTCTTTATTTCTTTAATCTTCGGCTAGTCAGCTGCAGCCATATAGATACCTGATGCTCCCTGTGAATCTTCATATTTTTGTCAAGAAAAATTAATAAGAACTAATTATTCTTTATTTTAAAATTTCCTAGTCAAATAGATAGTGTCTTTGATAATAAGAAATGAAAATTTTTTTCCTGTCATCTGAAAATCAGGGTATGGGGGCTTCTAGTTTAGGGATGAAATGGAAGAATTTTAAATAATATCATGAAATATAAGCATATGGAATATATTTTTAATAATCACTTATATGTCTATGACACACAGTACACAATCAGAAAGGAAGCTTTAATAGTGCTTGTAAATAGTTATGTGTGTACAGCTTCTTAGCTGAAGTGAACAGCTGTCAGTCTTCTAGATGTCTGTACCTTCTTAGCACTTTAGTAAATTGTTACACATGTCCACTCAAGAAGGCTGTGACAACTTACATGCCTACACGACTGTAAAGCTAGGTCTGCTTTCCTCCAACTCATGTCTTCATGGTAATTATCTTCCTTTAGTCTTTGCTACATATGTAGAGAAAATAATATATTTAGACTGCAATTTCCCTTCTCTTCATGAAAATTATTTTATGCAGTCTTTTATATTTAAAGATCTAATAGATAGATCTATGTATGGAGAGATATCTTTATATATGTATATATATTTGAACATAAAACTTGTACAAAATAATTGTCATAAAGAGAAGGCAAATTACAATCTAAATACCCTTTTTCCTTAAGTATATATAAGTACCTTATATAATAACTACCTACAATACTCACCACTAATTTCCTTACTACTCCTGGTAACACCCCTTATACACACATAAATCTTTCTTACATTCATGAAAAATCATTTATTTTATGACCCACTGAGGTTTCTGTGTGCCCGTGACTTGTAAAAGTCTCTTAAAACATGCCATTGTGGGCACAGAAATGGGTGACCTACTAACTCTCAAAATTCTTCTTTTTTTTTTTTAACCTACTAATAGTTCTTTATAATAAATAACAGTAATTAATATAATGACTTCTTGAGTTAATTCATATTATAATTGTTTAATATTCTTTCATTTAAATATTTTAATTTAAAAATTTACTTTTACTGTTGCATGTTTATTTATCCTAAATATTAAAGAAATATTGACCCATAGATTTTTCAGTATATTTGCTCATTGTCTCATGAAATAAGAAATATCCCTAGGAAGAAGTTTTTATGTGTATAAACTCTTAGGTAGAACTATTTTTTTTTCTTTGAACAATTATTTATGTGAATGATCATTATTGACAAAAATGTTTATTTTTCTCTTCCTTTTTGGAATGACATTTTAATGTTAGCACTAATGTTAAAACATTATGATGAGCTTAATAAATGTTGCAACAAAATTCAGTATCCTGTGCAAATTTTCTTCATAGAAATTATTTTGAATATTATTTCTTAGTCATCATTATTGAAAAATTTTAAAATAATTATTTATTTATCTTATGTATGTCAGTACACTGTTGCTCTTTCAGACATAGCAGAGGAGGACATTAGGTCCCATTACAGATGATTGTGAGGCACCATGTGGTTGCTGGGAATTGAATCAGGGTCATATATGTATATATGTATATATACATCTACATATGTATATATATATATATACATATACATATATATGTGTATATACATATATATATATATGAAGTATACATATATATTTTAAATAATTCATAAATTTCACAGATTTGTGATGGGTAATTCAGACAGGGTACACAGTTTCTCTGTGTAGTCTTGGCTGTCGTGGAACTCATTCTGTAGACCAGGCTGACCCTGAACTCAGAGATCCGCCTGCCTCTGCCTCTGGAGTGTTAGGATTAAAGGTGTGCACCACCACCACCTGGCCCAAATTGGACAGATTTTAAAAAATAATTTCGATTAAAAACATCAAGAGTGACTAAATCATTTCAAGATACAATTTTAGATAAGCACAGTTATGGCTTCATTTTTTTTTGGGGGGGGGGGATGAGCGTACCATAATAAACCACCCAAGGGATATTATTAGGGAACTGATATGTACTATTGTAGAGTAATTGCAACTATCAGTTGATCATCTTCTACTGCATAAATTCTGTCTGTATAATTTATAAATTTTGAAGTGTGTTTTAAATTTTATTGTGCTATCCTCCCCATGAAAATCCATAACATGAGAAGATACTAATGGAGATAGAAAGAACTTCTGTGTTATTGTGAACTTCAGTGTATATGTGGAGTACTTTCACATGTTTTACATGGACTTACAGAGTAGTAGGATTCAACACAATTTTCACGCACAGTTCAGCTAAGTTGATTTCCCTGCCCACTTTCACTTTGTCTCTCTGTTCCTTCTCTCTCCACTGTATTCTCTCATTGCCAGAGTTCCCCTTCCACTTTGCCCTGTTGCCTTCCTCACCTCCTCCCACAGTGACTCCTTTTCTAGTCTTAGGGGCCCATTTCTCATTTCCTGGCCTTTGACCATATTTATTCCCATCTCAATACACAGGTTTAAGAGGTGTGGGTGTACATTTATTTCTGACCCTGCCCACACCCCTTTATCTAATACTCAACAGCTCAATTCATTTTCATGAAGATGTCTTCATTTCACTTGTTTTACATGGGAGGAAAATTCTATTCTGTATGTTTATCATATTTTCATTATCTGTTTCTCTGTTAATGAGTGTCTAGGCAGATTCCATTTCCTAGCCATTGTGGCTAGAGCACAAACTAGTTGTGTGTGAAAGTCTGACTGTAGTAGGAAGGAGCTGATGCTGGCTTTTGAGATCAGTTTATATATTCCTGGTAGGCAGTTTAATATATTAGGAGGATGTTCTAAAATTCAGAAATAAATTCTGAGTTTTTCCAAGTGTCTTTTTGTTATTTTTATATATTAGAGTTATTATTGAAAAGAAAATAGTGAGGGTCCTGGAAAGATGGCTCAGTTGTTAAGAACACTTGCTGCTTTTGCAGAGAACCAGGGATCAGTTCTCAGCACTCATGTGGTAACTCATAATCCAGTTCCAGGAGACCCAAAACCCTCTTTTGGTCTCTATAGACATTAGGCACACATGTGCTATACACTCCTACATTCTGGCAAAATACTCATACACAAAAAAACAAAAGTAATAACTCTTTTTAAAAATTAAAAATAAAACATTGAAGAAATATTAATTTTATGCAAACTTTTCTATACCAGTAAACAACTCGTAGTTCTGGGTTATAATCCCTTAAATTTAATTTATAAAAAGAAGTCTATATTATAGGTATGTAAGTTTTTGTTAAGGAGTGGAGTTCTTTTATGAACAAGTATGTACTGTCAGAATTTCATAACTTCTAAAATGGATTGGAATATTTTCCCCAAACCTAGTAATTTCAATTTGCATCAAATCTTTTTTTTTAAGCCTTAACTGTAACATCTGATCAGAAAAAATATGTATCTATTTGCTTGGTGGTGGTCTTAGAAGTTTTCCAGTTTAATGAGAAACACAGTTACTGTTCAGGTCTCTGTCATTATGATATTCTGGGCAGAGTCCCATTGACTTAGTAATTCTGAGTCCCATGTTCCTTTCATGTTGTATATTTGCATGTCTTGGCATCCTGGGAATTTACTGGAATTCACTGAGTTAGCATGATGGAAAAGGTAACTGCGTAGCAGAAGCTCTACAGTTTATGTAATTTATCCCTGTCCTGAGATTTTCTGTGTAATCAGAAATAAAGAGGAAAAATATATTTGTGAGACCAATGTTCTATGTTAAATGGGCATATTTCAGTCTTTTATAGTTTTCTAAGAAAGAATGTGATTCTTTAAAAAAATCTAGGGGTATTAACATATGGTTGGATGGATTTTTAAAAAATAGTTTTCTTTCTACCATTAAATTATTTTTTTGCCTTCCTTAGTCCCACTCACCTTCCCCAACTCCACCCCTACCTTCATTTTTCTTCTCTTCCTTGTTTACTTCTCTTTCCCCCTTCTATCCCAGGTAATTTCTCTCTTTTCCTTAATTCTTACCACCTATATATCAGTCCCTGACTTTAGAGGCAAAAAAGAATAAACCACCATAATGACTCTGCCTAGCTCTGTCCCTTCCACTTTGTTACTCCCTCCATGGTGATACTGGGCTTCCAACGAATGAACTGTTCCCAGTGTTTCCCTGATAGCATTGCAATTGTTTTCACTACCTCTCATAATATCTTCTGTGTCTTCTACACTGCCAGATTCAATTTTCCATGACACACTCTCTACCCTCTTACCATAAATACACAAGTCCTGCTCCCTGTATCCTCAGATGATAAATATCACTGCACATTGGCTATACCCTCTGTTTTGTATTTAGCAAAGTTTAATCCCCATAACTCTGTCTTTATTTTGTGTTCTTTTATAAACGTGGAACATGTTTTCATTTTCCTTCAGGAAATTGCTTATTCTCTTCACCCGAAAAGCCATTGCATGTCTACATCTGTCTCTTATTGACTTCCTTTCTGTATCTTTACCAAGACCCAGGACTTCTCTTTCAAGCAATTGCCTTTGTCACAGCAGAGAAGATCCTAATCAGTGATAAAATTTATACTAATATCCTCTGTGTCCTCTGATCTTTCAAAAAGAAAGATATTTTGGCAGGGTTCTCTACTATTTATCTGCTTCTTATAAGTGTTGATAGAGCCTAGAGACCAAGCTAATTCATTCATTTTGGGAATCCTAACATTAAGACAAAATGATGGAGAAGTCGTTTTGCCAAACACAAAATACAGCTGAGTCCTCTAGAGGAGCACTAAGAATAAAATGACAGGGCCTCATAATTCTTTCTGTGCATCTGGCTCTTAATTCCCAATGAAAAAGAGAAGAGTTTAAACCAACTTCTGATAAAAGATATCTACTTAACCAAGGGAAAAAATATGGAGAGCAAAGCAGCATGGCCATAGAGTCCCTGCCTAAATTAAATGGTAATGTTCATTTCTATAAAAAAGTTTATATTTTATTTATACTTGATATTTCAGTAGATCTAACATAATTTCCAATTTAGATATGGAAAAGTAAAAATGTGCAGAAATTACAGCTTACTGCCTGGGGTAAGGAGAGAAAGAATTTACCTTTTTACAATTCAATCAAATGCAGAATAGGAGCAGTTAATAATTGTAGAATATGAATAATCAGATAAGACATTTTCTCATGAAAACTCATAAATTTTATTTTTGGAGTACATTAAAATTCAGTTAAAATTTTAAAAATTATAGTACATCTCGAGCCCCAGAATAGTTGCTGTATCTATAGAAATCTATTTTAGAGGTACACAGTGCAAATTATAGAATGTCAGCATGTGATTTGATTTTTATGGGCTTTTTTACTAATATAAATAATGAAAAATGCTGGGAACATTGGGATACATTCAGCTGAGTATAATTAAAATACTAAGGTGTAACACACACACAGTAAAATATTAAGTACTAAAATGAAGTAGTCAGAAATACCAGCAATTCAAAATGCTACCTGTGTTGTGATTACAGTATTGTGGATATAGTAAATTTCATATTTTGTTTTAAAGGAATCCAGTGATGGCTGGGATGTTAATGGAAGCAGTGGCTTGAAAGTGTCTATGAATAATGGGAGATTTCATTTCAGGAGTGCACTTCTTTTACCACACTTCTCTGGAAATAAGTCTCCATAGCATTCTGAATAAGCTCTTTCACCCAAATGGAACAAAGTCTCTGATGAAATAGAACACTGGAGCCTACCACAAATAATTAAAATGGGATTTGGGAATCAGTGGACTTTGTGTGTCTGTGTCTAACACTCCCTTATCAGATTGGCTGAAAGAGGGCAGATAAGCTTTGTCTTACTATGTGAGAAGCATATCTGAGCTTCCTGCTGGTAGTCATCAGTAACTATACTGTGGTGGTTGTTCCTACTTACTCACTCTACTCCATGCTCAGGCAATGACCGACCAACTATCCACCCATGCTTGCAAGGACCAGCGTGGATTAAGAGGAAATATATTGCAATAACAAGGGGTAATGTGGACTATAATACCTTCTGTCACATGGAACACTTATCTTAGTCATATAGTACTGCTGTAAGGTCCCAGGGGTCCTTTGTAAGCGATTTTGTGCCTCCTAAACTCTATCTTTATACTGACTTCCAAATAATTAATTGGGATCTATGTGAGTGAAGGATTTTAAAGTTGGAGAGTATCCTTGTTTTCTATATGGTCAAAAAATACCCAATCTTTATGATTGGAGAATTCACTACAAGTAGGCTCGTCTTCATCATAGTGATGGAATTTATTCTCTACTAATTAAATTATAATTCCATTCTGGAGTTAGAAACTTAATAGTGTTAAAATGAGAACTTTTTTTTTTTTACTCTGCTGGGTGACTTATCCCTGGATTGAACCCTATTCTCTTTTGTGAGTATTCTTGAGTTTTGCTGAATCACATCCAGGCATCATTACCTGAGAAAGTCTAGAGGCAGTAAATGTCCTCAGTGCTTGCATGCTATCTCCACAAGTCATTTTCCTCTTTTTCTATAAGCATTGATGCAATTAGCAGATGGACCAATGCCCCATATTACTGTGTTCATCTCCTTTGGTCCTATGCATCTCTTTATTTCTTAGAACTGTAGCTCTCAATCTTCCTAATGCTGCAACCTTTTAATGCAGCTCCTCGTGTTGTAGTAACCTCCAAGTATGAAAATACTTGCATTGCTACCTCATAACTTTAATTTTGCTACTGTTATGAATAATAATGTAAGTATTTGTGTTTTTTGATTGTTTTAGGTGACCTCTGTGAGAGGGTCATCAACACCCTTCCCCAAAGTGGTTGCAACCCACAGGTTTAGAACAGCTATTTTAGAAGTTCTATGCATAGTAATGCATACAAACAAGCCAAAGAATGATGCAATATATGATTGATAAATTGTACCATGTAGAGACGGTTGACATAGTGCCTGACAGTGACAAGCCTTGTAACCCTGTCTCAAATCCTCAGGACTGGGAATCTTAGTTTTCTCTCCTGAGAATAGAGACGGCAATAGATAATTTAGAAAATTATCCTTATAAATCTAGAAAACACGTGTCAAGTACCTACCACAATGTGTGACACAGGCTGCAGTCTGCAGTTGGTATGTCTCAGCTGTACTAGTTACCACATTATGGTGATTTGAGGTTGACAATAAAGGACATTAGACTTCCTTTTTATCATATGCCTTTTACTATTATTTCCTCTTATATAACTTCTTTTGCTTAAATGTTATCTATGTGTAAATTTAAAAATATCTAAGTATGTTATAGGTTTGAAATTTCCAACAAGCTATTCTTAATTTTAAAAATCTAAGAAGCCCTAAATACTGAAATATCTACAAGTAATCACGTTTAGTTTTGTTCATCTAATGTTTCCCAAGGCTATTTGACAAAGGAACACTTTGTGTGTCTTTTTATGTCCCATGTTTCTAAGAAATATTTATTGAGATGATAAAAAAATAACACATGATCTGTAGAATCTGTATAGTTCGCATGCAATAAATACATAGAGATAACACATGAATTTGTGCATGGATGAATGACATGCTTCTACCTCAGTCACACAGACATACAGTATCTCTTCAACAATCAACCTGCCCAAATCTAACCTATCACCTGTTGGAGATTTTCTATTAATCCTTCTTGCTTGGAATTACGGAACACAGCGCTGGTCAGCTGCCATTTGCATTCGGTTCTCCTCTAGCTTGCTTTGTTCAGTAATTGTCATCTGGATAAGTCATGATAATGGTTGCTCCACAGAAGAGAGGAGCATGCTTGTCATTGATTTATTTTATCCCTTTCTAACAAATCCTGGCATGGACCGGAAGAAATGTGCCAAAGTGGATTTACACCTTTTTATCTTGTTCTTCTGTAGGCATCGTGCTTTCCTCTGAGCATCCAGGGACTTATTACCCAAAATGATGCTCGAGACCCCTCACATCAGCAGAACAAAACAGTGAGGGAAATTACCCAGTTTCTGCAGAACTCATAAACACCCGGAATGTAGGTCACACTCATCGCCTGATGTGCTATGCTTGTCATGTTCTAACAAAGCAGCTGCCACGAGTGGCCAAACTCCCGGAAAGCAGAACAGCCCCCAAAAAGAGCAGCCATTTGGAAACACATTTTCATTGACAATTTGGGGAAGTTGGGCATTCACTTAAGAAAAAGCCATAATTCTGTGAGAAATGAGCAATTTATGCACATTATAATCAAATTTATTTTTATATCCAGCTACTCCTCCATGTGGGATAATTCAGTCTGGGAAATCATGCTAATTAGTTAGAAATCCATTATATCGTGAGCCTTACAGCAGATGCAAATGCTGTTTCAAGTGTTCTCACCTCCACAGAGCATGCGTGTTTGTGAAAATGCCCTCACAGGATGGGCAGTTTGTGGTGAACCAGGCTTTAAAAGGGATTTGAGAGAAAATATCCTCACAAGCACCAATCATAGCACTTGTTTTAGTACACTTTATAAATACACACCATGCTTTTAAAATACAAGACAATCCCATGTGCCAGAAGAAAGACCAGAGTGCTGTAACTTTCAAGTCTAATATAACCATAATACCAGTAATGACCAATGAGACATGAATATTTTTGAAACTTCACAACAGTGGAGAAGATGAACCCTAACCTAGGAGTAGAAATACTGAATTCCTGAGGCAAGGGGGACTGCTTCTAAGTCAGTCACTTATTGCTGGACACCAGAAACAGCTAGACTCATTTGTCTTCCACCCAGAGCAATTCATTATGAATTTAAAGGAAAATTATCATTTACACACACACACACACACACACACACACACACTCAAATACTCTGATAAATTACTATAAATTACTTGAGGAATTTTGAAAATAATCCAAGCCCTGTTAAAAGGGAATGCTTGAGTCTAATCATATATTAAGGACATCATAAACTGCACAGTTATTGTTAAAGACATCTTCAGAATCATAAGTTCTAATGAAGAAAATCCTTGCAATAGAAACTCGTGATGCCTTGGGGCTTTGGTATCTTGGAGTTAGTAGGTCAAAGAGGGGATGGAACTCATATTTGACTCAATTCTTTAAAGCACAGATATAAAGGAAATATTCATGGTACTTCTTAATCAGAAATGACGCCATGAAGTCCCATAAAGTTTCAGTTTCTCTCTTCTTCTTATATGCTAGCTAGTGAGTGATACCATAACCCCCTAGATGGAACAGCAAATCAGAAGTCTAAATTAATCATGACTGGCTCCATCTGCTATTTTCTCTAGTCTATCAGGAAATTTGGTTAATTATTTGCCATATCTTTAATCCTGTCTCCTGGTTCTGCTTCACACAGTCCTTTGTTTCCTCCTTTATACCTGACTTCCTGACTGCGTTCTGTGCCTCTTAGAATTTCATATTCATGTTAATTCTCCTCTATGAGCCAGAATTGGTCATCTAGATGAGATGTAATTGTAAATTTCTTAAAAATTTTGAGTATACAAATGGTTCAATGGAGCCTCAAGGTAACATGCAGGTGCCCCTGTGAATGGTTCCTGTTTGCTTTTCCCATCTTTTCTCTTTGCCACAGGTAAGAATGTATTGTTAGAGTTCCCAGGGTTGTTGTGATCTCTGTCCCTTCAGGACTCCTGTAGTTTTAAATCTACCAACTGCATTGTCTTTCTTTCTTCAGGTCAGCTGAAGAATTTGCCATCTGGGCCGTTTGCCCTTCATCCATTTCATTTCCCTGTTCACTCTTAGAATTTTAAGAAACAAGAGCCTTATGGAGCACTCTGTCTCCTTTGCTGCCCTTTTCCTGGAGTTTGGAATGAGTAGGGATTTAGCTTTATTGGATATTTTTTTTCCATGCAAAAGAAGAATAAATCATAAAAATACATCTTAAATATATTGTACATTTAAATATGCTTCAGAGCAATAGTCTGATCACAAACCTCAGCGGCATCAATGGAAAGTTTCAAAAGAAAAGAAAAGCAAGGATTTTGCAAACATGTATTTAAAACACACTGGTAAAACCTTAGGGTAAATCTCACTTGTGTTGTGAGCTGGGTCTCTAGGACAATTTATAAAAACAATAGGGAAGGGAGTCAAAAGGTGCCTTGCTACTCCTGTTGGCCCTACAGATTACCCACCCTAACTACCACAATCTTCAGAACCAAATGCAAACAACAGACAAACACAAACACCCCCATGTTCGTAATGCATTCCTCAAATTAAACCTCTCAATGACCATCAGTTAATGCTAGCATTTTAATAATGAAACAACTGAGATTTAGAATATTACAAGTGTTCTTCTGATCCAGTTAAGACATGTATTGTAAGTTATTACTCCTTTCCATCTTCATAATCTTTGACCTTTGAGAATATACACAATCTGAACATCACAAAGAACCCCTCCTGCAGGAGTTAATTAAGCCTGGCAAAGCCCATTAGCAGTAAGTATTTGCTGGACTAAGGTTCTGGCTTCACTGTGGAGTCCTGAAAGCTTATATGCTCTTGCTGTCAGACACTCAGGATGGTTCCTGGCTTGGTTGTGGGAAACAAAACAAAACAAAGGGAAATACTGTTGCCAGTGTGTGCCCACATCTTTATTGTTAGTTCTGGCCAATGCTAGGTAGTAAAGTGTTTCAGTTAATTCAATCAATAATTGTGGGTAGGTATAGCTAGTAGCCTGTGATTTGTACAGAATAAATAAATGGTGCATGTGATTACATATCAGAGACAATACTTTATTAGAATATGTTATCAGCATTGCTGCTCACAAGTTAAAATCTTTCTGTAAGAGATTTTGGATCTTGTGCATAAGAGGTAAGTATTCTTTTTCAAGACCAAAGGAGAAGGCTGCTTTTACTACACCATGCTGAGGTTCTTCCATGTTGACCATGGCCACAAACAGTGACTGCTATAGTGGCTTTACTCATATCTCTTTTCCTTCCAAGAGCAACATTTGACATAGCAATTGGTTATGAACATGAGTACATCTCTGGGAATATCAGAGGGAGTGATATGAGATCAGAAGAGATCTCACTAAAAAATTCCTAACTATGGCCCTTTGGTTGTTATGCCATAAAGGAGTGGCCCTCGACCTTCCTAATGCTATAACCCTTTAATGCAACTCCTCATGTTGTGGTGACTGAAAACATACTTTGTGATGATTTGTATATGCTTAGCCCAGGGAATGGCATTATTAGGATGTGTGGCCTTGTTGGAGTAGGTGTGTCACCATGGTTGTGGGCTCTAAGACCCTCATCCTAGCTCCCTTGAAGCCAGTCTTCTCCTGTTTGCCCTCAGAACAAGATGCAGAATGCTCGGCTCTTCGTACACCATGCCTGCCTGGATGCTGCTATGCTCCTGCCTTGATGATATTGGACAGAATCTCTGAACCTGTAGGCCAGCCCCAATTATATGTTGTCCTTTTAAGAGTTGCATTTGTTATGGCACCAGTTCATAGCAGTAAAACCCTAAGACATACTTTATAACTGTAATTTTGCTACTGTTATGAATCATAATGTAAATATGTGATAGGCAGGATATGTGATATACTGTGAAAAGACTGTTTGATCCTCAAAGGGATTGTGACCAACAGGATGAGAACCCCTGCCTTAGAGCCTGCCTACTGAGCAGTGTATTACTTTATCTATAGAATGACTAGCACTCCCCGTGACTATACTATACTCAGTTCTGAGCTAGCTGCAAAGAACTTGAAAAAGAACGTCTGATGTTCAATATGTCTACCTCTGTGAAATTTGCTGTATCAGTGAGTTCATGCTATTCTAAAACATTAAGCAGAATGGAAATAATGAGGAATATCCTGTCAACTTGCATATTTGTTCATATTAAGAGAGAGAGGAGGAAACAGAGATATGTATAGGTTGATGACAGATAGATAGATAGATAGATAGATAGATAGATCGATAGATAGATAGATCGATAGATTTCCTCAGTAGGAAACACCTTACTGGAACCTAATGTAGAAAGTGAACACATGTACAAATAAAACCTTTTCTCTTTAAAATTATCATTCAGTTTAATTGGATGTATGGAGGCTAAATACCCAAAGACAGAGAGGCGAGTAGCTTAAGGCAAAGCTGTTGGCTGTAGGAAGGAAGACATAAGTGAAACAGAAGTTGAAATTGTGAGTGGCTTCCTGTATACTGCATCTCCACTTCTATAAAATGTTGGAATTTTTTTTAGAATTATCAATGGAGTGTAGGAATGAAGCCACTCTTTTCCAAATAAAACAATATCAAGGAATATATTTCCCTTGAAATGTATTATAGACTCTTTTAAGTTCGAGCGCTTTCTTGGGTAATAGCTGATCAGTTTACTATTCATTCACACATTAACTTATCTTCCATCTTGTTCTCAGCATGGGGGATCATGCATGTGAAATATGTTTTGTCACCCATATATAAAAATATGGTTCCTCTGAATGATTCCTCTGAAAATTAAAAAAAGTATACCTGAAAACATCAAATGAGCTAACGCACTGTTTAAAACAGTAATAGTATTCCTGATACATAATTTGGGCTCTGAAAATCATATACAGGCCATGTCTGAATCTGTCTGTAGGAGGCTTTGAAATCTACTTAGGACAACAAGATGATTACTTAAAAATATGGGGAGTGGATGATGGGGCTGGAAAATAGGGCTCGTTATCACGGGTGATGCTTAGAGATGCTTAGCTCATGCTATCACAAATGGACTGGCCATCAGCAAGAGGACAAGTAAAAGAAAGCAGGGAACCTGGGGCTCTGCACCCACACAGATAGGTTCTGCAGCTTCAGAATGAGGGCTCCTTCCTCTCGTGGTGGCTACATCTCCTTTCTGTCACCCTGGCTTAGTCCAGATGGACTCTGTGGCAAGCTGACCACTAAAATCATACACCACACTATTAATACACACTTAATTCAGTGCAATGAAGCAAGAATATAGACATTATGTTAGAAATACAGCTGTCCTTGTACCTCAGAACTGCATTAGTAGCTGCTTTAAAACTCAGTATGGAGATGGAATGCTAACAACACCTCCTCTGTTCTTCTCTCATTCTTCTCCTCTTTCCATTTTTTGTCCTTCATTTCAACTTTCCCCCATTCTTCTCTCTCTTAAAATCTAGGTAATGAGGATGGGGAGATGGCTCAGATGGTAAGAGCTAATGCATTGTTTAATGCCTGCTCTTCCAGAAGACCTGGGTTTGATTCCGAGCATCCACATGGGTGTGTACAACTCTCTGTAACCCCAATTGTAGGGAGTCTGATGCTCTCTTGTAGCTTCTTCAGTCACAAGAGAGGCAAGGCATACACAAACATATCGGCAGATGAAACCGATATGTGTATGTGTAATATAAGGTAAAAAGTTTAGATATTTAAATTTAAAATCAAATCTCGGTACTGTTCACAAACCAGACATATTTGTCTTGGATTTATGCTCTACATTGATTTGGCCTATTTTAAACAAACAGATATAAAAATATTAATTTGTAAATCAAATACAATTTGAGGTTTATTTTTATAACAAAAATACCCTTGCATTTGTGAAGGTGAGCCCAGGAATTTTTCTTTTTATTGGGAGCCACCTCAGCAAATATATAAATTCTTTCTCAGTAATGCCTATACATCTCTTTAGGAAGACATCTGTTATGTGAAATAAGATACACCTGCATATCCAATTCTGAGTGTCAGTACAGTAAACACTTACAAGCTACTGATGAAAAAGAAAATATACTCTCAGCCATTCTATTCCAATATTCTGTATTTGTTATCAGAAGAACTTGAAATAAAATACCTTTTTTCCAATCTCACTTCTCAAACTCTTTCCCATTGTTTTGACATGCAGGACAGCTTTCCAGGTCTGAGCTCAGGAGGAAAGGATTCAATATGACTTGTGCTCACCACAAGTGTACATTATCATAAAACTATTATTCAAATGCCAGAACAAAGGTACCTAATCTTCAACAAAAGGCACAGAGTTAATTGCCATTTTTGACATCTTAAGGAATTAATCACGATTCTGTAAGGACCCACGGAAGCATAGGTGGAATGGCTTTTCAAAGTTTCCTTTCTAGTCAGTGAAGTAAGTTGCTGACTCTTCACTTTCAACTTGCAAGAAAATCTGCAAACTGAACAGTTAGTACGTGTCTTAAAGTCAAAAGACTTATCTTGGAATATAAAATGGTTGCAAAAAAAAAAAAAAGTAATTACTTCCTGTAGATAACTCCATGGGATAATCCTAGGTGGTTGATCTGGAGTTGTGCTAAGATAGGAGAATTGGGCTCTGTTAGGGAAATTATAAAACAAATTTAAAAAGGAATAATAAGAGAGGGTATTTTAGAGTTTAAAAATAATGAGTTTGATCTGAACATAAAGTTTTAGAAGTTGGAACTTGAATTCTTGAGGGGTGGATCAAGTCAATTCAAATATGCATATGATAGAGGACTGTGAGAGAAAGACACAGAGAGAATCCCATGTTTCCTTTGGGAAAGAAAGCACAGCATCCCTGAAGCTCCCTGGCAATGCCTAACTTTTTCTTTGTCCTCTGGGTCTTTGGGCGAGCTGTTTCTGGATGCCAGAAATATGCTCTCCCCTCCCCTGCCTCCTCTTCAGTTGTCTGTTTGAATTCCTAGGAATAGATGCCTGCCACCTGGCACCAACAACTATGATTTCATTAAGATTCATAAGATGAGGCAAGAACTTCCTCTATTTTTTTTCTTTCCAAGAAGTTGCTTACCTAAAATTATCTGAAAACCTTGTTTTTCTAACCCATATCTTTATTTTAAAATTCATCTTTTTATTGTATTCAGTTATCATACTGTTCATATATATCAGCATGTGCTTAATGCTGGTAGTTAATGGCTTGTTACATGATGCTGCCTTGAAACAGATTTTTGTACCTTGACCAATTAGACGACATTCTAGATTAGTCAGTAAATTCTTATTTTTGTCACACACACACACACACACACACACTCTTGAAGAATTTCTATCTCAAAGTTAAGCGATCTTTGACCCCTGACCCTTGTCCTTGGAGTCAATAGCAACCATTTGGCCTCCAAAAACTAAGACATTTAAATACTTACATCATTTTTCATAAGTCAAGGTTTATGGTTAAAAGTTAAAAATCTGTTAGTCTTAAACTATACCTTCATTTCCTTTATAACAGAGATGATTAAACAAGGGGGACTTTTCTGAGGCCCCCTTGAGTATCAGTGCTTCAGGATGCCTTGAGCAGCTGAGATCTGCATAGAGAGGACACTTGAATCTCTCCCAAGGGTCAAGTCATCCTTTTGAAGTTGTTGGTGTACAACATGCAGTACAAGGATAGTGATGAAAGTGGTAACCAGAGATAATACTCTCCAAGTAGCACTGTCACTTGGGGATAACCTTCTCTTGCTGCCGCCCTGCTTTTCTCAGAATAGTAAACCCTTAGCCTAACAGGTAAGATTTCCTTGGCTCTTAGACCATTCCTTCTTTTGATATAACTGCTAACTAATGAACCACTGTTCTTGGACCTGTGCTCAGTTTGAATCTGCTTAGGAAAACGTGATCCCTCACCCCCACCCCCTTAATGGCTCCCTTTCATTTCCTTACTAATCATCTTAAGGGCTTTTCTTCTCCGAGGATCTGCCAGGGTGCCAGAGTTCCACTTTGTGGATACTGTCACTTTAGAAACTGAAACTGAATGCACAGTCCATTTTCATGAGTGTCCACAGAGGGGTGTGTGTGTGTGTGTGTGTGTGGAGATGAGGGGAAGGGCATATGAGAGAGAGGGAATAGAAGGAGGAACAGATAAAACTAAGGGTCCTAATACAGAAGAAAACTGCTAAACATATACACATATATAAAGGTGATCTAAATGGAATCAGCAAATAATGAAAGAGATGAAAGCTCAAGTGGACATTTTCCATCACCAAATGAAGCCTCTATTTGTGGTAATGGGTTACATGTGAGTCAAGCTGTCAGACAAAAGGAACCCCCATGAGAACCCCCAAAGAACCCAGGCTATTGCCAAAGGCTATTGATTTCTTTCCACAAACTGATGGTAAGGCCTTATTGCTGAATACAACACCTACACAACTCAATAAACATGAAGAAGTTGAGCTTGAACCTAATTAAAGCCTTCAACCTTATTGATTAGTGTTCATTGTACTGGAAGGCACTCTGCACTTTACCAAAGAAGAACAGTAAATGCAAACCCAGCTTCAAACACTTCAGTCTTCAATGGTAACTGCTTGCAAGATGTGCTAGTACAATAATGGCATAAACCTGTGGGAGCAACCAACCAATACCTAATTAGATTTAAGGTCCACACTATGTGATCAAATCCCTCCCCAACACTGCTCAGCTGGCTAAGAGCCTGGTTTTAGATGTGCCAGAGACTGAGTGAAGCTGGGGGGACCAAATACTATTCTTCTTCTAAAGGACTGTATCAATAAAATGATTCCTAGTGTCACTCTACTATACTCATAGATCAGTGTCTTGCTCAGCCATCATCAGAGGATCTTCCTTTCTCAGTAGATGAGAAAGAATAGAGATACTCACAAGTGGACAATGTGTATATAAATACTGAAGAGCAAAAGACCTTGGAATACTCAGCCCTCAATGGGATATCTCATCAAAGAAGCCTCAGATCCAAGGCAAACCTACAGAAGAGGGGATGGAAAATACCAAGGAAATAAACCTCCTAAAAAAAAAAAAACAGGGCACACACACACACACACACACACACAGAGAGAGAGAGAGAGAGAGAGAGAGAGAGAGAGAGAGAGAGAGAGAGAGAGAGAGAGAGAGAAACTCACAGAGACTGTTACAGCATGCACAGGGCCTGCACAGGATGGACTGGGACAAATGTGGTGTGATTGCTGAGAGAGGAAGTGGAAGTAAGCTTGCATCTCTAACTCAAATGCTATCTCAAATAGATATGTACTTACAAATGAAAAATTTGGTTTTTTTCTAACAGTCTCACTGGGTATACAAACCGTACTTAAGGGCAGGCCCCAATAAAATAATCAAGTTAATGACATATTTAGAGGTTCCTCATAGTATAATGCTTTTAAAAAAGATTTACAAGTCCTTTCTCCTTTCTCTCTCTCTCTCTCTCTCTATATATATATATATATATATATATATATATATATATACATGTATATATATATATATATATATATATATATACATATATATATATTATTGGAGGCTGTGTGTATGAACCTGTGTGCCTCTGCATCTATACATATTTCTTGAGCTTTTTCTTTGGCTTTTTTGGTACTATTCTAGTAAGTTTATTGTATTATTATTAATTACTATGTAATGGTTTATATTCTAATGAGAAAGAAAAAGGGTATAGATTTGAGTGGGTAGTGTACTTGGTAGGGTCTGGGAGGAGAGAAAACTACAATCAAAACATATTATATGAAAAAATCTATTTTCAAATAAAAATATACATCAAAGTTAAAAAGACTTAACAAATGATTCTAGAGAAATCAATGAACACTCAAGAAATATTTGAATATTTAGAGAAAAATTGAAGACAGAGAAGCCAGGCAAATGGTGGGGGAGAAGTTTATGAACAGAAAGTTCAGAATAAACAAATTAAAATACAGAAAGCAAAACAAAAACCAAATTATTAGGAGATTGTGTTGGTCAGTCCTGGATGTCAACTTGACTGCATATGGAATCAGCTACAACACAAAGCCCGGGGAAACCTGTGAGGGATTTTTTTTTTTGATCAGATTATTTTAATAGCAAGACTCATCATTTGGAGTTTCTATTGCTGTGATGAAACAGTATGCTCCAATGCAACTTAGGGAAGAAAGTGTTTGTTTCAGGTTAAAATTTGTAAATCTATCACTGAGGGAAAGCAGGGCAGGGAATGAAGCAGCTATGGAGGGGTACTGCTTACTGGGTTGATCCTCAAGACTTGCTTAGTGTGCTTATATAAGCTATTGAGGACCACCTACCTAGTAGAGGCACTGCCCCTTGTGAGATTAGCCCACAAGGCAATCATAAATCAGTCATTAGCAATAAAAAAAAAAAAAATGCCTCAAAGCCTTTCTTGCAGGCCTGCAAAGTCATTTAGCACAATAGACCAAGCAACAGTAGGACCTAGGAGATGCATTGCATTACCAGCCTTGGCGCCTTGGAGCCTGCTACCTGAGCTAAGTAGAATGGACTGCCTGCTGAGCTAGCCTTGACACCTTCCAGACTGCTATCTCCTTGCCCAGCCCCTGGGCTGAACCGCGAAGAGACTCTGGGGGGTGGGGCTTCCCCTTTATAAGTGAAAGCAAATTATTAAACTTCAGGCCTTGATCAGAATACTTTGTCTTGGCCCCACGTTTCTCTTGCCCTCCATTCCCGTTCATTTCTAGGCTTCCTCTCAGGAGAACCCGGTTACTCGTGGCTGCAGGCAGCTACAGTATATGTATATAGATGCAACAGTGTGTGAACTAAGAAACTAAGAAGATTGTATTTATGTGTTTAGAAATTCATAAACACACACACACACACACATTCAAGCATGTGCTCGTGCTCAGGCACCCTCTCCCCATAGGTAACAACAATTAAAGAAAGAGAGGCCATAAATTTGAAAGAAGGCAAGGGATAGGGGCTTCATGGATGGTTTGGAGGGAGAAAAGGAAAATGAAAAACTATGTAATTATATTATAATATCAAAATATTCTATTTTAAAAACGCGAATAATAACACTATCAATACAGGTGCCACTTAACTTAACCAGTAAGAGTACAACCATGTATAGCTAGTTATTCTACAAGTTTTGAGACTGAATATTTTTCTACCTTGGATTTCAGTGCTATATACACAGCATGATTATTTTATAGGAAAGGGCTGAAACATGATTGTTGATATATAAGAGTACAATATTTATGTCCTAGGATATGATGTTTTAGTTATAAGAAACATAATTTTGTAATTGGCATGGATTAGTTCCAAGAACTAGATGACAATGATTAAAAATCTTAAAAATACATGAAAATGTAGTATGATATCATCAATATAAATTCTAGAGACATGCAAGTCACTAGTCATTACCTATATCTTAAAATAATCTCTTATTTTAGATACAGAGATAACATATTATCAATTTTATTTGCAGTATAAAATTAGTATTTTATAAGAATTCTTTCAGATGCTTTTTCTCTCCAAGATATTTTCAACTTAAATTCTTTTTTATATGTTATAGTTTGGTCATATTCTTTCCCTTCCCCCTACTTATCCCACAATATTTCCAGCTTCTTTCTTACTCGACTTAAATCTCTCTCTCTCTCTCTCTCTCTCTCTCTCTCTCTCTCTCTCTCACACACACACACACACACACACACACACACACACACACAATCAAAAATCAATATAAGCAAACCAAAACCTATAAGATAAGCAATATCAAAATAAAATAAAATGCCCCCCCCCAACACACACTCAAAAACATAGCATCCATTTTATGTTGTTCCACTATTCCTGGGCATGGGAACTGCTTTGATGGTTTAAAGTTGAGAAACTGAAAACTGACATATCTGAACAAAGAAGGGCAACCTCAAAACACCTAAAACACTAGAGTTTTATGATAGAACAGTTTGGTAATGGGACACAGATGGTAAGATGTAACAAAAGTACAGTATATGCAGAGTTCTTTTTTTCATTGGATTTTTTTTTATTTACATTTCAAATGTTGTATCCTTTCCCGTTACCCCCCAAAACCTCCTATCCCATCCCCTCTGCTTCTATGAGGGTGCTAACCCATCCACCTACCCACCCACTCCTGCCTCCCTGCCCTGGTATTCCGCTACACTGGGGCATCAAGCCTTCACAGGACCAAGGGTCTCTCCTCCCACTGATGCCAGATAAGGCCATCCTCTGCTATATATGTGGTTGGAGCCATGGGTCCCTCCTTGTGTACTCTTTGGTTGATGGTTTAGTCCCTGGGAGCTCTGAGGGATCTGGTGGGTTGATATGCAGAGTTCTTATGTGAGCTAACTTCATGTATGCCCCCATTTATGAAGAGCTCAATTTAGAGCATGTGTGAGGTTTGGAAAGAGGAGAAAACTACAGAGGTCCTAAGCAATGTGACTGTTCACAGGTGTATGTAAGCACTCTTAATTGACTTTACTGCAACCTATGTCTCTGCCTATATAAACTTTCTCTGGAGTTTCTTTAAAGTCTTCCTCCTGCCTCCCCTCATTTTATATCTTGAGGTTGAGTTGAGACCCTTCACTTGGCATCCAGAAGAACTAGGTTTGTCTTACTCTTCAAATTAAATCAATGCCTGCCTTTTCAGATTGCTTCAAGCATTGCTCTTTCCTTGTAAAATGTTCCCCTGGCTCCACTGGGCAGCAGAATTTGGACCCAAATCTTCCTATTCATCATTTTATCTTTGCAGCCTTGGTCATTCATCTGCCTTATCACATCAGTCACCCTTGCTTTCCTTACTAACTCCTCTATTCCTCTGCTATAAGCAAGTCTCACCTTGCTCTTCTGTGATTCATAATCACATTACTCTTCAGGTCAAAGTGCCATTTCCTGGGTCAAACCACACCCCATTTTCCTTCAATATAAATGTGTTACTATATTCTTTATTTTTATGTCTGTTTCTTCCATACATACAAAGATCCTCATTTTCAAAACCATCAGACATCACCTCCTGCAAAGCTACATCATCATGAACACTACAAAGCACACTAGTGGTCCATAAGCATACAGGTAGGCAAAATACACAAGATACACAAGAAATACACAAAATACACAAAATACACAAGAAAAGATCGATTCCCTATCACTCCTATTCTTTTTTATTGTTCTCACCCTTGTAGACCGATTAGGGCTGAGTTGTCAATTACATAATGACTTACATATTTGTTTTTCTTCCTCATAAAATAGTTTTATTAAGTTTGTGAATGTTATAGGATGGAGGTGAATGAACGTATATCCATGAAGAGCCTCTTTGTATTAACTTTGATATAGAACATCTGGCCTACGACGTGCCCACAGAAGTATGCTTTGCTCATGAGCTTCACACTTACTTTCATAATTTCTTTAAAGCGATTATTGGGGAATATATTTAAATCAAAATATTTTAAGACTAGTTTTTCTTTATTGCATCAGTGTTTACCTCTGGATTCTTGAATTATTTTATGCAGATTAAGTAATTAATAGTCTATACATTGATACAAAGTCTCAGCAAAAACATTTAATACATTTTGAAGAAAGGCCAGTGAAATACATATCATGAACCATCCTTGAGATTAAAAGTGTAATAATGAAATTCAATGTCTGATCTTTTTTGTTGAAGATTGAATTTCCTGGATGAAGATGCTTCATTCTTGTATTCATCCATTTATGCATTGATTCACTCACTTGTAATCTTCTCTCAGTCATTTGCTCATTTTTAATATAAAATTTTAATTTATATGAGAGTTTCATACATGAGTATGCTAACATCATTTTCCTTCCCCTCTCTACATTTCCAGTATCCTCTCCTATATTATTGTATGAGAGTAAAAACATATCATAGATTTTTATTTATAGATTTGTAAGTTATAATACACATTATACTGTATTTTACATATTTTATATATAAACATACCAAAATACATTTATTAAAATAAGGTCAGGGCTTTTTAAAATTACACAGTATATAATACTGTTCTTTGCCTGCATGAAGAAGCTTGTAGGGGATCAGTGAGTACCAAACAGAGCTTTGTGGCAAAGGAGAGAACCGGATGTTTCTGTTGGGCTCATGCATCCAGCTGTAGGAAAATATTTCAGAAAGCTACTCAAGAAAATAAAGTGTGATGTAGTGAAAACTGTATAAAAACAGAGAACACATGAGCTCCTCATCAATACTTTTCTCACAGCAAAATATAAAAAAGCATTTGGTTAAGATAACGACATGTAAGTTTGAGAGGGATTTGAGCAGGAAATGAATTATTCATTCCTTTAGTCCTTCCTTGCAAAGACAGTAAATGAACAACCACTATGTTGGGGATTGTTTTTCAGGCCCAGATTGAGAGTGGTGAGGGAACAGACTACATCTCTCTTTTACCAGATTTCTTTCTGATTGCAAGAGATATACAACAAGCAAGAAAACAAACACAAAACGAACACATCACATGTATTGTGCTGGCTAATTTTAGGTCAACTTGACACAGCCTAGAGTCATCTGAGAGGAGGGAACCCCAATTGTGTAAATGCTTCCATAAAATTGGCCTGTGTGCAAGCCTGTAGAGCAGTTAGTTAATTAGTGATTGTGGGGGAGGGCCCAGCTCATTGTGGGTGGTGCCTCCCTTGAGCTGCTGGTCCTCTGTTCTATAAGAAAGCAGGCAGAGCAAGTCTAGAGAAGCAGCCTTGTTAGCAATATCCCATCATTGCCTTTGCATCAGCTCCTGCCCCAGGTTCCTTACTTTGTTTGCCTGTCCTGAGTTCCTTTGGTTATGTGGCAAATTAACCTTTTCCTCCCCAACTTGTATTTGGCCATGGTGTTTCATCACAACAATAGTAACTCTAACTGAGACTGAAATTAGTACCAGGGCAATGAGGTTTTGCTGTGACAGATCTGTCCATGCTTTTTTGTGGGAGAAGTGTGAAAGGACTTTGGAGCTGTTCTGTGGAAGTTTGAAGGGTATGAATGTTGAGAGAAGTGTAGACAATGGAGGCCTGACTGAGGAAATTCTAGAGGGAAGTTTGAAAGTTACTTAAAGACTATTGGGGCCCTCACATTTTTTTGTTGTTGTTAATTAAGATTCTGTGGTTCTGGTCAATTGGGGCTGAAGAGTCAACCTTTATTAACAAAAGACCAGCACCATTAAAGTGAAATCTTTGCTTTCCTGGGACAATTGATGTTGGTTGTCTGGAGCTGAGAAATTAGCAGTGATTAAGAAGAGGTGTTTTTCTGACATCAGTCACAGAAGCTGTGGTCACAGGCAGCCATGGTGGAACCTCACCTGCTGACAGCTGAACTTGGTAGTTAAGAGACACCTAGGTGGTACTGGTTTTGATGGCATGAACAGGTCTTGCTGTCAGGTCATGCAAAGCAACTGAGGTGACTAAGATGCCATTAGTGAAGGTGCAGCCTCAGTGGCAGTTGAAGCTCCAGGATTGAGAGTGTCTTGGTAAGAACTTAAGGGTTGGTACCACAAAGAGAGATCCCAGAGGAGGCTATTGGGAAGAGTTCAGCCCAGGTGCAGCAGAAGACCTGGAAATGCCAGTGCCATGCCCTGGCCACCAGCAGCAGCAGCAGCAGCAGCAGCAGCAGCAGCAGCAGCAGCAGCAGCAGCAGCAGCAGCAGCAGCAGCAGCAGCAGTGGAGTGGAGCCAGCCAGTGGACCCTAGAAAAGAAGCTGTGTGTACTGAAGAGAATGTAACCTTAGAAATGATATAAGCCCTTTAGAGGAGCCCTGAAAATCATGAGTATATCCTAAATAATTGTTCATTGAGGTTTTTACACTGTTGGAGTTTTGTTTTTGTTTTGTTCAGATTGTGACTGTGCCCTGGCTCTTCCCTCTAGGAATAAGAAAGCACTTAAGTTACTTTTAAATTTAGAGGAGCCCGTGGTTGAGAGATTTTGGACTTTTAAAAAGAGATTTTAGATTTTATTTATTTACTTTGAGAATTTAGATTTTAAAAGAGACTGGGTTTTTAAGAGACTTAACTTTTTAAGTGTTTGAATTATTAAAGCTAAGGAATTTTAAGTTTATAATATCTTTTATACTTGTGATATTTATTAATCTGAGTTTGTGAGGGTGAACCAAAGAAAGAAGATTGTGTCTTAATAGAAATGTTTGAGTGCCTAGTTGACAAGTGGTCAGTTGTGTTGGCTGATGTTATGGGGGCATTTTTTCAATTACAGTTCTCACCTCTCAGATGACTCTAGATGGATATAAAATTAGCAAACCTGTAAAGCATATTCTTAATTAGCGACTGATGTGATGGAGCACAGCTCACTGTGGGTGGAGGCAACCCTTGCTGGTGGTCCTGGGTTCTATAAGAAAGCAGGCTGACAAAGCCAAGAGGAGCAAGCCAGTAAGCAGCATCCCTCTATGGTCTCTGCATCAGTTCCTGACTCCAGGTTTCCTCTCTGTTTGAGTTTCTACCCTGACTCCCTTCAGTACTGAACAGTGATATGAAAAGCATATGCCGAAAAAAAATTTCCTCCCAAGCTTTTTTGTTGTTGTTGTTGTTTATTTTTTTGGTCAAAGTGATAGTAACTCTTACTAGGATACTTCTGTAAAATAAGCTATGTTGAAGAGTCAGCTGAGATGATCAGGGGAGATTTTCCTAGGAGATGAAGAGGTGGACAGCATCTTTCTGACTGCAGGATGCAGTCCCTTGTATATTTGCAAGAGTTTCAGGCTGAGGAAACCCTGTGCACAAGCCTTTTGGCTCAGTTACATGCAGCATAGTCTGTCTGCATGGAGGTGGCTCTTTTTACTCGAACTTCCCAACTGATATTAAGAAAAACAGGAAGGAGGAGGAGCCATCAGTTTGGATGTACGTTGCTTGTAAAGTCTAGTAATGGGCTCAGATTTATTTGAGCCTATTCAAAAAAGTATATAGATTTTAATCAGAGCATGGTGATAAGTCAGATTTATATTTTATGAACTCGTTCTCTTTGCAGAAAGAATAGCTAAATTAAAGGTAACAATTAGGGGAAATAAGAAAATAGTAAAACACTATTGTTTTAATTTGGATGTTCAGAAGTGCTATTAAATTATTTGTTGACACATCTTCTGAACCAAGCTTGCTTTCCTCATTTTCTATCACACAGAGTCAAAAATACAACATTTAAAGAATGCACGTGCTACTGAAGGTTAGATATGCGCAGGTATCATACAGCTCTGGGGGCTGATGGTGAGATCCTGATAATGTAGAAGAAGCAGGAACAAAAAAGGAATGAATGAGAGGGTACCAGGCAGGATACAGTGGCCTGAAAGCTACAGAGATAACCTTTGAGATCCATTGCAAATATCACATCACACAAGTCTGCTAAAGCTCTCAAAAGACTTTCCACTAGTTTTGACTTTGCCAGCATAGGTCTGTCAGACTTACCTTTTGCAAGGCCAAGGAGAGTGTGGAATCTGATTTATTTTGAATGCTTTAGAAGCTGTGATTTTTCTTTTCTTCTCTCACTTTGACCCTGATAGTTAAGCCCTGAAGCAGAAGGATGCTACTTTTAAACTCCTTAGGAAAAAGTACCTAATACACTAACTCTGTTTCAGGAATCGAGTCTAAGACCAACACAACTGGGGTTATACTAATCTAATACCTTTAATGCCTTTGATTTCAGGTTTCTGGGTTTTTTTTTCTTACTTCAAAAGTAAATTTAGATCTGGAGGGATGGCTCAGGACTAAGATCGCTTCCTTACATAGGATGCAAATTCATGTCTTTGCAATTATGTTGGGAGCCCAACAACTGTGTGAAAGTGCAGCTTCAGGGGATTTGATATCCTCTGTGGAGTCTAAGGGAACCTATACTCACACATCACACATGCATTGACTGACACACACACACACACACACACACACACACAGAGCCTTCCATACACCTTGTATATATACATAGTTATAATAAACTATAATAATTATCTTTTAACAATAAATGTCCATATAATCATACTTAAAAACTCTCACTGCTGGTTCAATCTATTTCACAAAGGTATTGAGAAAATAAGCTGTTAAAATTGTACATAGACTTTAAAACCTATTTGGAAGCTTTAGAAAAATAAATAGCTACCCTAAAAACCCTGCTCTCACCTGATATTCAGTTAGGCTAGGTTAGAGTTCTGACTGAGTTTGAGCTTGGTTTTCTACATACAAAGACAGAACTTTTCCTCAGAGCTCTCTGATAAGCATACATAGCTTATCTTAATGGGCAAGGAAGGAGAAATAGTGCAAGAAGTAAGAATTATTTATTTTATCACATACAACTAGAATTTCAGTTTGAAATCATTTGTATTCATTCTCTACTCTTGCCTATCTATAGAAAAGAGAACCAGATATAGTAAAGTCAGGTAATTTTTAACAGCAAAGAAATCAGAAAGATGGGGACAGAACTCCTGGGTCACACTGTGTTTATAGAATTTTGGACTCACCAGTGGATAAAAAGGTAGGCTCCTTATAGTCTCTTCTTAAGTCACATGGTGGTGGTTTAGAGGATAGAAAGATTTCTACCCTTAAACTGATTCTCTTATGAAATGGATTTCCCCTCTTCCTTAACACTGATATTTTCCATTCTTTTATCCAAGTGTTTATTTCATGCAATTGTATTCACATGATACCATAATTAGCTCATAAGGCAACTAAATTCTGAGCAATAAAGGAGAGAATATTTACAAAATGGCATATTTTGGAAGGGTGCAAGTCAACTTACAGATTGGCATTGCATGAGATTCAAACCAGAGTCTAGGCATTTGTTTCCTGAAGTATGTTCCGAGAAACCCAGGGCAATATTAATAATTTTTAAAAAAAGGTAGAAAGCTAATTGATAAGATAGTAAATTGTTAATTATATGAACCTTTGTGTAAGTCTTTACAGGAGATTTTTTTTTGTAATGATTCTGTAGGAATCATTACAAAAATTATTACAAGAGGAATACAGTATGTAGTATATCAAGATTCTGAGAGTTTCGTTCCCTTCTTCTCCTTTTCCTCTCTCTTTTTTTTTTCCATCTCATTAATGCACAAAATCCAGACCTATGTTTCATAGCTCATTTAGGAGCCATTGAAATGTAATTTCTCCTCTCCTGGCTACTTGGCTGATTTTGCCAGTATTAAATTTAGACTTTGCCTTTAACTTTGGGTGTCCAAGCTTGCTCTTGAGATGCCATGTCCAGCTGTGGTAAGTTGTATGCCACCTTTCCTTTACTAAATTCAAGTGTAAACACAAGACATGGTGCTGCTCCATGTTTCCCTGTTGTCTCTTTGCTCGCATGTATTTAGACACTGCCTTTTCCTTTCCTCCTGCTGAGAACTTCTACGATTTATTTGCTAAATGGTAAATGTAAGACAATTTCCTTTCATGTTTTGTCGCTATATGCAGGGAGAAGGTCTGGCCCATGGGCTTGTGCATTTCTAAGGGTTTGGCATGCATATACGAACAGTGTATCTTGATGGAGGCATAAAGAATCATGGTATGAAGAAGATGGAGACCTGCAGTTACAGATTCAAAATATCATTCTAGAAAGTAGTTTCTAGTCAAAACCAATTGTGTGGCACAAAGAAAGAGAGAGGCTAAGTAGAGTAATGATAGGAAAGAAAGGGGGAAGTGGAAATGTGTTTTTTCTTCTTGGAGAAAATAATTGAAATCATAATTGCTTATCTTCTCATTCATGGGGATTAAAATTGGTGTGGGAAAAATGAAGATAAATAGTCTACATGGCTAAGAGGGTATGTGCCCTTCTCTGCTGTAAGTCATACATAAAATTCCTAAAACAACGTGTCTGGAAAGTGGATCCCAGATTGTTGAAACTTCATTATAATGAAGTTTTTTTTGGGTAAACTGAATTGAGAAATTAAATAAAATTTCATCAAGATTTTGTTTTTAACTGTAAACAAAGGCTTTTGAGTTACACCTCCTTTTCTTTTTTCTTTTTTATTGTTATGAATCTTTTATATTTATCATATATTTTTATTGGATATTCTCTTTATTTATATTTCAAATGTTATCCCCTTTCCTGGTTCTTCCTCATAGAAACCCCCTATCCAATTCCCACTTCCCCTGCTTTGATGAGGGTGTTCCCCTACCCACCCATCTATCCCTGCCTCCCTGCCCTGGCATTCCCCTACACTGGGGCATTGAGTCTTCACAGGACCAAGGGCCTCTCCTCCCACTGATGCCAGATATGGCCATTCTCTGCCACATATGCGGCTGGAGCCAAGGATCCCCCCATGTGTACTCTTTGGTTGTTGGTTTAGTCCCTGGGAGCTCTGAGGGTCCTGGTTGGTTGATATTGTTGTTCTTGCTATGCAAACCCCTTTAGCTCCTTCAGTGCTTTCCCTAACTCCTCTATTGGGGACCCTGTACTCAGTTCAATGGTTGGCTGCAAGCATCTGCCTCTATATTTGTCAAGCTCTGGCAGAGCCTCTCATGAGATAGCTCTGTCAGGCTCCTGTCAGCAAGCACTACTTGGCGTCCACAATAGTGTCTGTGTTTGGTGACTGTATATGGGATAGATCCTTAGGTGGAGCAGTCTCTTCATGGCCTTTCCTTCAGTCTCTGCTTCACACTGTTCCAAATCCGAGAAAAATTCAGAGTGTCTGAAGAACTCATGAATGCCTCCTGTCTTACAAATTCTTCTTTCTGCTTCCCTTTGTTAATCTCAAAGATGGGAGGAGACCTACCACTGGCCAAAATCATCATGTCAAATTAAGTAAAGCAAGTAATTAATTAAAGCAAGCAGTTTTATTTGTGTATACAGGTTTACTCTCCTTTAAGTGGGGTTTGAGGGGCCAGCTTTAGGTGTAAGAAAAAACAGACTTTTAGGGTGGTTCCAAATGGGGGATTTGAAATGCAAAATAGTCTGGGTTACAGGAGCAGAACATATACTTACAACAAGTTAGTCCTAAAGACCTTTTGAAACAGACATGGTTGTGAGGCAAGGATAACAGCAGGTGTTCATAATAAGGTAGCCATAAAAACCCTTTTGAAACAAAGGTAGGATTACAAGATGGTTATTAACTTTTGAAACAAAAACATGATAGCCATTCCTGGAATAGGCAGTACAGAACCATTTGTGGTTAAGGCTACATGTAGGCATAGCCCAATCCTTGAGTAACAAAGTAAACCGAGGGTTTAATCATACACATGAACCTAATTTGTCTTTACTATAAGATGACTTTAAAACTTAAGATTGAAGCAGGTTCTTCTATACCTTCCAGCATTTTCTCAGAAGATGGGACATATATTTTCCACATATGAACACATGTCAGTGCTAATGTCAACTTTCCAGACTTGATAGAGTTGGTGGCTTTGTACAGTTCTACTCAGAGTGTAGGACCAGAAAGCGTACTGGCTCTAGGGTTATGCAGAAATTAGCTTCTGCAACAGGCCTGGCACTGTCCATTCTCTGTAAGGTCTGTTATCATAAGTTACCACTGGTGGGGTCTGAGAACTTAGCTGTTAAACAGTACCCTTCATTGACATGAAACTTTCTGTAAATGAAAAGAGTGTTTCACAGTGCAGAGACTGTGTGAGCCATTTCTTCAGGCTGAGTACTTGCTCTGCTTCTGGACACCTGAAATAAATGGCAGATAGAAATTCTCACATGACCAGCTTTCTATAGAAATATGGAGAATATTTATCCTTGAGACATAGTTTTCTTCACATGTTATATCCATTGAATGTTGGGTGATAAAATCCTATATGAGGGCCATTAGTAAAACAGTGTTTGAAGCCAGAGCCTGGTTTCCTTAAGACTTTATCAAAGATACCTCTCCCCAAGACTGTCTTTTGCTTTGCATTCTTTTACTGTAACACCTCTTAACTCTTAGTACAATTAGAGGTAATTACTATGAGTCCTGTTGAGTCAAGAGGCCTAGATCTTCTTGAAGATCTGTGTGTAGGGCCCCTTGTATTCATTTAAAACAGCATCATTCATTTTCTTATCCTAACCTTGCCTAACATTATTTTCCATTTCCATGAGTATAGTTTATCTTGTCAAAGTTAGCAGGAGTAGGTTTGTAAAAACTAATGTCTTATGTAGATATTTCCAAAATTTTTGGACTTCTCTGTGTTTTTGTTCTTCAAATTTCCAATCTTACCTGAGGCACAAATTTTGACATGAAAAAAGTATAAAATAATTCACATACACATGATGAGAGTCAGGGAGAGAGGGAAGGAGAGAGAGAGAGAGAGAGAAAGAGAGAGAGAGATTACATTCATGTTCATTGATATTGATTTTAATCTCAGTTCAGAATGAAATGAAGATAATGGCTGTCTTAAAGTGTGAGATAAGACTTGTTTGTTTTCTGGAGCTTACATCTGATGACAATGACAATGGCCTTTAAAACCTTTGATAGTTTCAGTTGGTTTGAATGTGAATTACTGAGACAGGCAGCACCCAAACCATGGGACCAGGAAGGCACACACACAAAAAAATGAGAGGTTTAAGACAGGCAACCTCACGTATCTACCAATGTCATTACAGATATTAAGCTTTTTACAAATCCAGAAACTTATCCTTCAAAAATACGTTACTATACAGAGCAGAAGTTATGACCCAAGACACCATACGTAGGTGTTGTAGCCACTTCTGGAGCCACATATTAAATATTTATGTTATAATTCATAACAGTAGCAAAATTACAGTTATGATGTAGTAATGAAATGATTTTATAGGTGGGGGTCACCACAACATGAGGAGCTGTATTGAAGGGTTGTGGTGTTAGGAAGGTTAAGAAGCATTGCCCTAGGCCAAAGCTCTTTTCTCCTCTTTATACTCTAAAATTTACAAGTCTTCCTGTCATTGGTGGTAATGTCTTTGCACTATGGATATTATATAGAAATGATGTGTGAGTCCAGCAGTTTCCTATATGTACAGTGGGATAGGACCTAAGGTGTCAAGAGTAGAGGCTTGCTGGGCGGTGGTGGCGCAGGCCTTTAATCCCAGCACTTGGAAGGCAGAGGCAGGCGGATTTCTGAGTTCGAGGCCAGCCTGGTCTACAGAGTGAGTTCCAGGACAGCCAAGGCTACACAGAGAAACCCTGTCTCGAAAAAACAAAAAACAAAAAACAAAAAAACAAACAAACAAGAGTAGAGGCTTTCCTAAAATTGGTAATGATGGGAGAATTTTGATACTCTGGTTGCTATTTCTTTGTTCTTGCCTGTTAGAATAGAGATCTCATATACCATCTGAGAGTGACTCCATTTACCTAATGTTAAGTGTGTTCTATGCTTAGACCATGATACATGCAGTAGCCTTTAAACTGTTGGCTGTGAGTTTGGTTGACCTATGCAAGTCCATCTATTTCTGTTACCAGGTGAGGCTTGTTATATACCATGTAAGTCCAAAAGAAGAGCAAGTACATTTAAGAGTAAGTATATTTAAACTATATATGTATGTATTATAGCTATAAATGTATTTATTGTAGCACTCTGTGCGTGTGTGTGTGTGTGTGTGTGCATGTGTGTTTGTACTCTGAGATACAACACACTGTACTGTATGTAAAATAAACCACAAAAGCTTATCAAGTTATAAAATTCCACCTCATTACAAAAAGGAAATAACCTTGGCTTTTAAAGAAATGAGAATGTTCACCCACAAGTGATCTTCCATGGTCTGTTTAGAAGTCTTATCAGTAGTTCTGACAATTGTGTAAAATGATATCTCTGGGCACGCCACAGAAACAACAATAGGGATAATTATTTTTTTCTTCCATTAGTCCCTGTAATGAGCAGCTTTCTATGGAAACCAAAAAGTATATTAAACTCTACACTGGCCTGGAATTTTAAGAAGCTAAATATGACTTCATTTATACTAAACGTCTTTAATTTTCACTTGTGATAAAAACAGAATCAATAAATTTGAGTGCTAAAAAAAGGTGTTTTCTTTCCAGCTATTGTAATTTCCACTCGGGGTATAATAGCTCTGAACCTGGTTAGGTAATCAAGAATATTAAATCTGCTTTGTCTAGGTTCTTTTGAGATTAAAATTTCTTGCTTATTTAAAATATCTCTTGTTTAATTATTTGCATAAACTATAAGGCATGGCTGGATGTGCCACACTGCGTAGATTTTGCCAGTATTCCCACAGTTTGCTTAGCTTATCTTTAATGCCTCATTACAAATCTCATCAAGACTAATTTATTGGGTGTCTTGATGGATTTATTTTTGTAAATATGATGAATTGCAAAAACATTTCAAGATTTCAGTTCTTTTTATTTGTATTTAGAAAGTTAATACCCCAAATTTATATCCTTATGGGAACTTGGGTAGGCAGGAGTGCTCCCTCCTAAGCAGTGTTGATACAAAAATTAATGTGTCTTGCTGGGAGGACCAGAGTTGACTTGGGTCACATACTTCACTCCTTTCTTGTTTAGCTTCTTTTATACATGTGCCTATTATATGTAGACAGATGTGTTGGAATGGACTGCTAGAGAGTCTGCTTGTTTAGTGAGATGCTTCTTTATGACCTCATTCATGATTAAGAATTGAGCCCAAAGAATGTATCTGTGGTGGAAGTCTATCAGGTGATTTATTCAAGTTTAAATTAGTAAATCAACTTTGACACACTGAACTTCTCCCATTTTGATTACAAAATAACAGCTGGGAGGATGGGGCTGATCATCTTTGAGTACATGGGAACTATGGGGTAAATATATTGGTACCCTTTTTCATAAGATATTGGCTGCACACTGCACATTCCAAAGTATTTTCACAGGTATCAAGTGCTTGGTAATGGTAGCCAGAGATGGTATCATACTGAACAATAACTTTGCAGAAGCTTCAATATTTTCTTTCTTATTTTTCATTAGTTTTGACAAATGTTACATGGTAAAGCTTAAGAAACTCAGATTTTTAATAAATCCAATTGTCGTTGACTATGGGAGCGCTGGTTTTGGAGAGATGACATTTATGATTCCTTTACCAAACAACATGAAATCCTTTAAACTTCAAATCCAAACTATGACCTTTGAGCAATGTTCTATTTCCTTAATAATGTGTTTAAATGTCAGTAAAATCATTCTGATGGTGAATCTTTGGAAAACTCTATCAAAATAATCAAATAGTCAAGTAATCCTAACAAGGGCAAGAAAAGGGGAAAGAAAAAAAGAAATATGGGAGAAATAAAGGGAAGAAAAGTCAGGGAAGATAACGCACTTTACAATGGAGACAGAGATGGTCTTATCTTTAAGAAATCTATAGGCTTGTATATTTAAGTTTGTGTAAAATGCTGCCATGGTTTCATTAATATGGACCATAAATACTAGAACAGAAACCATTGAAATAGCCAACTGTCTAACATATTATTGTATGAAAAGCCATTTATTTATTAGTCATGGGGTCAAATAAAATCATAGATTTTCTGTAAGGCCTAGTTCTCAAAGGCAAGGGGCAAGGGATGATTGATTGATGGGTACCAGGTTAAGAACAGAGTTTAGTGTCCTGGTTAAAATTTGTTACTTTATTACTGAGCCATTCTACCTCTTTCCAAATTTACCTGATTACATAGTTATAGTGCCCTGCTCATGGTGGTCATTAGGCACAAAAGGGTCTAGGTTCTTTTATAACTGAACAATTCCTGAGACATCTTATACAGAGAACAACTCAGGCTTCCACATCCAATCTGAAAAGAGTAATTCTGTGTCACTGATTTCTTACTCAATATATTTTGCTTTATAAAGTAGATTAAGAGCTCTCAGGGACTAAACCACCAGCCAAGGAGTATATATGGAGGGCCCCCAGGCTCCAGCTGCATATATAGCAGAGGGTGACATTGTCTAACAATAAAAGGAGAGGCCCTTGGTCCTGTGAAGGCTCGATTCTCCAGTGTTGGGGAATGACAGGGCCTTGAGGTGAGAGTGGGTGAGTGAGAGGGGAAGTACCCTCATAGAAGCAGGAGAAGGGGGAATGGGTTAGGGGAGTTCGGAAGGGGAAACTGGGAAAGGGGATAACATTTGAAATGTAAATACATAAAATATCCAATAAAAATAAAATAGATTGATAGGGTTTTTCACACAAGGAAGACATCAGATGTCAGAGGTAGATATATTTTGTTCTGTTATGAAGTAGAAGGTAGAAGATATGTTTTTATCATTCAAAATGTGAGGCAAGCATTCAAAAACATACGAAGCAAACTATAGGTAGAATGTGTAAAGTTTAGTCCAGCATATAGGTCTTAAATAATAATAAAGAAGGTAGAATAGTATGTTCTCTATAGGTTAACATTTATCATTTCTCATAAGCTAATTATTCTCAAGTAGAGTCATTGAAAGGCCTGAGGTGGATAATCAGAAACATTGTTATAATTCTGAAAAAGAAATAGAATCAGGGTATTTAAAGTACAAGTTGAGTATAGTGATGAACTCTCATTTTTTCAGATTCTATTGTTATTATTATAATTTGCCTTGGGTTGTGACTTTTTTCTTTATTGTCGCATTTTCTGATGCAGTGCTAAGACTCTGCATGCAAGAGTTTAGTTAATTTTATACCTATTTTTTCATCCCTTCATATTCTTTCAGACAGTACCATGACAACAGAAATTACAATGCCACCTGTATGAAGCCAGGGATTTAGGGAGATGCAGATGCATGGAGCAGAGAGGACTCTGGACAGGTGAACATGAGATCAAAATAATCAAAGAGAAAGCAGTTCATAGAACAAAGCAAAGTGAACATAAAGATGGAGTGGCTAAGAACTGGTAGCAACAGTTCAGGTAGGGTAGAGCTTTAGAACATAGCCATAGAAGTATTAGCTGCTCAAGCCTGGTATAATGGAGAGGGTGCCAATTCATGTCAAGTTAAGCATGGAAAGGAATATTATTTACTAAAGAAGCCTAACCTCACAACAGGATAAACTTCAGGAACCAATCCCCTGCAAGATTGCAAAGCACAGAATCACTCTCTATAATTAAAACAGGATTCCACAAACTGGAGAAAAACTAATACATGTGGCTCACATAGCCAAAAGTTGAGCAAGATGAAATGGAGGCATTGTCCCATAAAGAATAATAAAGTTGCCACCAAGCTGACTTGATGTTTCACTGCCTGGCTCCCAGGCATAGGCCACATCTGAGCTCACAACCATAAGGTAGTATTAGTTCTCAGGCCTAGTACACTACTAGGCAAGAATATGTGCTATGAGAGGAGACTAAAGGGGCTGGATGGAGGGAGTCTGCTCAGTAGCCTCTACAAAAAGACCACGATACATATCAGGCAAGGATAATGGCAGTGGCGAATTCAAGTCTCTGACAGTAACATCTAACATGACTGACTTAGAAGAGGAACATCCAGAGATCTATGGTCAGAATATGCTCCCAAACATTTATACTTGAAAATTTAACCCCAAATACAGTAGTATTGGAAGATGGAAGGTTAGGAAGGGTTAGGTCATGAAGGTTCTGCTCTTCTGAATGGATTAATGTCTCTATTGCTGAAGGTTGGCTATGAAAATGGGTAAAATAGTAACTTTGGCGCGCTCTTCTGTGAACTTTTTCTGTCTTTTTGCCCCTCTACCTTCCAACCAAAGATTAGAAGAGCATGAAGTTTTATGCTGTGGTGCCATCCTCTTGGAAATCCTAATTTCCAGAACTGTGATCAAATAAATTTTGTTTTTTTTAATTTTGTTTTTTGTTTAAGAAATTACCCAACCTCAGTATGTAGTTTCAGCTGCAGAAAATGGACTAAGTCATAGAAAACCTTCTAAGAAGTCAGCTTTATAGTTTAGCCATAGTAAAGATCATTTCTATACATCCCAATTAAAACTAGAGCTAACATGGTGAGCAGGCTCTAGCAGTTAGTGACAAAAGACATAGTCTCACTGTAAGCAATTTGTCCATGCATAAATATGAACCCCAATTGTTCCCTGTCAGTTTTCCACATTTTCAACATTTTCTTAATTTGTAATGATTTACCTACATTCTCTTTGCCCCATGTTATCTCTGTTTTAAATATACAGTTTCCTGCTTAAAGTTAGTCTTTCATTGAACCCTAAAATTTTAGCATCTCACACTTAGAAGCATGTCAGCGAGAACTCAGCTGTGTCTTAAACTACTTGACTGAGTTGATAGAATTCTCGGAGAAGCTTCTATGCTCTTTTCGAATGGTACAATTGGCTGGTATATGTTAGATCTGTAGTTAGATTTTAAGTAACCAGAGATCTTATTTTTCTCTTTGGTTCTTTGCTACATTCTATTTTCTCTTCATCATGCCCAACAAAATATGGAATTTGAGAGACTTGTGGTCTCCCTTTAAAGCTCTGTAGAGAAAGTGATACCTTCAATATTCACCCAAAGTCCTACCTCATCAGCCTACAGATTTTTTTTTTTTACTCTGGACTCTATATCTTACTCTGTTTTAGATATAAAATATGATACTGAGCAAGCTACTTTACCTCAAACAGAAGACCGATGTTTCATCTCTTTCCATTCTATTCATAGATGATAGAAGCATAAGGAAAACAATAGAATTAGCAAGATTGACCCAAACAATGTTTTTAGCAGACAAGTATTTAGTTTTGAAAGAGAGTGTTAGGTTATATTTGACTTGATTTTTATATGATTTTTTTTGTTTGTTTGTTTAGAGCAAGTGAGATGTATTGCAGGTTTTTTAATATAATTTAATCTTTTCATGATCCATATAACTATTGATATTTGTATGCTGAAGTAAGGCTTGAGTGGAAAAAGAAATGATTATTTTTGATCTAAGTTCAAGGTAATATAAGAAGTACAGAAAATATCTAGGTATTTAAGGATGGTTTAGTTCCTATGTCATATATTCTTTGACTGCTGTGACACATAACTGACTAAAGCATTAAGCTGACTTAGGTTTTATCCTGAAGCTCCAGACAAAAAAATCCTTATGTATACGTGTGTGTGTGTGTGTGTATATATGTATGTATATGTACATGTGTATGTATATTGTATATATACATACACATATACATATGCATACATACACACAATATATGTGGGTATATATATATATATATATATATATATATATACATATATATATATACCCACACATATATATATATATCCATTGGATAGTTTCGTATTTGGAGGGTTTCCTGATACAACAAAACAAAGAAAATTTAGAATTATGAGAGACCAGAATCATTTTGTTCAAAACGTGCTACCCAAAGTGAAGACCAGAAAACAGTCTGCTTAGTAGATTTTGGTGGTGTGGAGGGAGGGTTTATTACTTAGACCAGCAAGGGTGTGATTAAATCATAGCCTTGTAGTATGAGTTTTCCTGGTGTCATGGGCCTGGCCCACTGTTCTGTATAAGGTAAGAACTTCATCCACAACTGTGGGTAAGGATAACTCACTTTAGTCTCATGATAACAAGACAAGAAGAAGATCAAGCCTTGGCTATATAATTCTGAGATCTGTCAAAATCCTGGTTACAGGGTGAATCTCAATTTTTAGGGATTACAATAGTGTGAACCAGTATTATTAGATGACAAGTGACAAGAGTAGTCAGAGAGCTCCTAAAACATCACAATCCAAGAAAACCTTATATGGAAGCTAGTGGGCCAATCCTAATATAAAATAAACCTTACACTGAAGAAGACAGAGATGCATGAGTTTGGGTGATTTGTCTTTCACAGAACCAGCTTGGTTCTGTGGTATAACAATCATATACATGAACATAGATTTGTTCATGGTATATTGCTTTATTAAATTTTATTGATAATGAGGTGAGTGTGACTAACCTTGTTTTCATGCCTGATATGATTTACTGTTTGTGTTTTGTCTCCCATTTTTCTACCTGAAAAAAAGTAGAGCGGCCAGTTGTCAGACATTTTGATGGGCTAGGGTTGTTGTATACTTTTATTATCTGTTGGTTCGAGACATATTGGAAATGGGATGAAATGTTACCCAATGAGAGGACAGTGTCATTGCTAAAAAATGGGAAGTAAAATGAATTTAACAGAAGAAAATGACAGTAACGTTATAACCATTATCCTTACCAAACTTTTCACTAGAACGGATGCTAAGTCACTTTGAATGACTCTAGGATACCTCACTTTTCTCCTCCCCATTGATTGAACATGTATTTCTTTTTGTTTTGTTTTCTTTTGTTTTGCAAAAAAATATAGGTTATGCTTACAACAATGGGGAAATACTTGCATTTATAATTCAAGTGTTTAAAATCTGATGAAAGTTTACCTTATATTATATTTCATGAATTAAGAATATTTTATTCTAACAGTTTGTTCTTTAAAGAGATCTACAAGTGTGTGTAATGTCTGATGATGATTATACAGGATTACAAGGGATATGTCTTAGGATGTCATTTTATTTTATAGATAAACTGAACTCCAGAATTGTTATCTAGACACATAAAAGAAAGCAGTAAGCTCCCTTCTTTCAGACCTCACTTTGTGTTCTTCAGGGAAAGCAACCATTCTTCCTCAAATTTACATTCTTGAACACATGCTTTTGCTTCCATCAAATGCATATACATGGATTTTTTTCAAGGATCCAATTATCCAATCTTTTCCTTTACTCAAGATAAAGGCATGCTGGCAGAGGCTACAAGGAGCTGCCCAGTGCCCATGTCAGTCATAGTAAGGTAATGCCAGGTGCCTCAAGCCTGCAAGTGACAGTCCTTAATACACCACCTTTCAATCCCTCCAGGGAAACGATGCGTTAATGACGCAAACCAAATGACAACCTGAAATTAAGGTTAACGTTGAGTATATATATTACAATAACTCAGGCTTTACACACTTTTATTTATCTGATGTTTCTGTCATATTAATAACCAACTTTTTCAAAAAACATCCATTTATGTTTATACTGGATGCTCAACGTAATACACTGATCACATAATAAAATTTTGGTCTTATGTGATCCATTAAATGGTTTTAAAAGTTGATTCTAATTAATAAAACACATATATTTTACAAATGTATGTTTATATGTATAACATATATGTAATGTATGCATGAATGTATATTCATTTATTCATTTTGGAATTCTTTTTCAGCATTTGCTATTTGTCAGGCATTGTTGTAGGCACTAATGATACAACCATGTGTACACTCATTAAGAGCCATGTTTTGGGAAGTTACAAGGTAAAGAGGAAGGACAGATAATAAACTAAAAAGATATAAAATAAGAAACTCATTTAATATAATTAAAGTTATATATTAATTTAATTTATTTTATATATTTAGTGATGTATTAGTTAAACAATTATGCTTAATTATGGTGAAAATACAAAGTTACTGTATAGTGTGAAAGTTCAGTTATATAAAATATACTCCCAATAATTGAACTCAATTATGTATTTTTGATGCATTGTTGGTGCTAAAACAAAAACAATAATCTAAAGACCAAGGTATGTAAGAATGCCTACATGAAGGGGAGGAAGTAAGATCTACTATTGTTTTCATGGATTCTGTTTCTCATGCACTGATGCATAGAACCTTGACACAACTATATGTATCTAGGTGCACTTAAGCCCACCACTCACAACGGGCAAAAATGAAGCAGGAACTTACTCAACAGTGGTATTTGTAACTGTGGATTGATAGATAACTTGGTACAATGTTTGGATGATAAATATTAATACAGAGAAAAATGAGAATTTCAAGCCAAAATTCTTATGTCTTGAAGTTCCAAATCTTGGAATTTATACTCCCCTGCTTTGCAAACCATCTCCTCAGGAAAGTTTAGCTTAAAGTGTTTCTAAACTCTTAGCAACTGAAATACTATTCAAAAGTATAAAACTATTACCTTCAAGCTTATGTATTTTAAATCTAGGCCTCACCTTAACAAATCCCCACATAAGAATAACAAGACACATATATTAACAACACAGTTATTAAAAAATAAATTTATTGCCGAAACACTGGTCCCTTCCGGTCTGGGCCAGAGCACCGAGCAGATCTTGGGTGGCAGCTCTGCCCCCAACCTCCAAGAACCCAGAGGAAGCAGGGATCCCAGGAGCTCTAACTTGGACATTGTCTTAGAAACTAGTTCTCAGATCTGAGGCCTGGATCAAACCTCTGCCAGGTCTGCTGTGGTGTGGACCCCGGATTCCACCTGAGACATACTAGAAGGTCCACTCAACCCAGAGCCACAGAGGAACAACTGAACTCAGAGCGTCAGACAACATATCCTGAGATATTCTAGAGGAGACACTGCACCCAGAACAGCAGACACCTAGCTGGACTACTACCTTGGAGGCACCATATCCTGAGGCATCCTAGAGGTACCACTGTAATCAGTGCAGCTGGAAAAGATCACAAGAGACATCTGGACCCCTAGGAGATCAGACACAAGCTAGATAACTGGAAAGACAGGCTTCAGTCAGAGACAGCAAGTACAGGCAGCACTAGAGTTAACAAGATAGCAAAAGGCAAGAGCAAGAATGTAAGCAACAGAAACCAAAGTTACATGGCATCATCAGAACCCAGCTCCCCCATCAGAGCAAGCCCTGAACACCCCATCACACCAGAAAAGCAGGAATCAGAATTAAAATCACTTCTCATGATGATGATAGAGGGCTTTAAGAAAGACGTAAATAACACTCTCAAAGAACTTAAGGAGAGCACTGGTAGACAGATAGAAACCCTTAAAGAGGAAACACAAAAATCTCTTAAGGAATTTCAAGAAAATGCAACCAAACGGGAAAAGGAATTAAACAGAACCATGCAGGATCTAAAAATGGAAGTAGAAACAATAAAGAAATCACAAAGGGACAATACCCTGGAGATAGAAAACCTAAAAAAAAAAGATCAGGAGTCATAGACACAAGTATCACCAACAGAATACAAGAGATGGAAGAGAGAATCTCATGTGCAGAAGATACCGTGGAAAACATTGACACAACTGTCAAAGAAAATGCAAAATACAAAAAGCTACTAACCCAAAATATACAAGAAATCCAAGACACAATGAGAAGGCCAAACCTAAGGATAATAGGTATAGATGAGGGGGAAGACTCCCAACTAAAAGGACCAGTAAATATCCTCAACAAAATTATAGAGGAAAACTTCCGTAACCTAAAGAAAGAGATGTCCCTAAATATACAAGAAGCTTACAGAACTCCAAATAGTTTAGACCAGAAAAGAACTACTTCCCGCCACATAATAGTCAAAACATCAAATGTACAAAACAAAGAAAAAATACTAAAAGCAGTGAGGGAAAAAGGCAAAGTAACATATAAAGGCAGACCTATAAGAATTACACCAGACTTCTCACCAGAGACCATAAAAGCCAGAAGATCCTGGACCGATATCATACAGACCCTAAGAGAACACAAATGCCAGCCCAGACTACTATACCCAGCAAAACTGTCAATCATTATTGATGGAGAAACCAAAATATTCCATGACAAATCCAAATTTACACAGTATCTCAACACAAATCCAGCACTTCAAAGAATAATTGGTGGAAAACTCCAACACAAGGAGGGAAACTACAACCTAGAAAAAGCAAGAATGTAATCTTTCAAAAACCCCAAAAGAAGATAGTTACACCAACATATCTCCACGGATGTTAGCCCAAAAGCTTGGATTAGCGAAGACTCAACCCACAGACCACATGAAGCTCATGAAGAAGGAAGACCAAGAGGGGATGCCTCAGTTCTACTTAGAACGAGAAACAAAAATGCTCAAGGGAGCAAATAGGGAAACAAAACATGGAACAGAAACTGAAGGAGGGGCTATCAGGAGACCATTCCACCTGGGCATTCACCCCATGTACAGCCACCTAAGCTAAACACTGTTGTGGATGGCTGGAAGTGCATAATGTGAGGAACATGATATAGCTGTCTCCTTAGAGGTCTGCCAAAGACTAACACACTCAGAGGACAATGCTCACAGTTAACCACTGATATGATCAGGGGTTTCCCAATGGAGAACTTAGTGAGAGGACTGAAGGAGCATAAAGGGTTAGTGACCCCAGGTGGAAAGCAACAATACCAAACAACCAGAGCCCCCCAGGGTCTAAACCACCAGCCTGGGAACACATAGGGAGGGACCCAAGACTCCAGAGGTATATGTAGGGGAGGATGGCCTTGTCGGACATAGGTGGGAGAGGAGTTTCTTGGTCCCATAAAAAAAAAAATGAACACACAGTGGGGGAGGGGATGTGAGGGTGGGGAGGGGATAGTGAGGGGGGGTAGGTGCGGTCACTGCCTCATAGAAGCATGAGGAGGGGGATGGGATAGGAGGTTTCTGGGTGGTAGGAGGAAGTAGGGTAAGGGGATAAAATCTGAAACATAAATACTACAACCAATTTTTAACAAGCGAAAAAAAAAGTCATCAGAACCAACATCTTTAAAAAAAAAAGTCAGCCCCCTGGGGGTGGGAAATTTTTTTTTCTTGATACTAAAACTTGTTCTAAGAATTGTATATTGCAGAATACACAGCCTTGGTGTATCTATTCATCAAGCATACTGAGCAGACCTGCCCAAACCTCTGATGTCCTGGAATTCCATCTGGATTCAGTGAAGACACAGCATCAGAGGCTTATCAACTCACTCTTCCCCCAACCCCTCTTCTAAAATCTCAACGCCCTTAATCAGCTTGAAGAAGTTAAAGAAGAGTCAGCGCCCCTATCCCCTGAGCTTGGGGACTAATGTGGTTAATAATGGTCTGTCTTTCTAGGGAAAAGTAGTGGTTTTGTTGGAACAGGGGGGATTAGCTAGGACTTATTGCATAGCCATAACCTATTGGTAGAAATCTGTATAATTATTATCAAGATGAAGTTATAATTTTTTAAATGGTACAAAATTACTTTGATTTCAAATTTAAGGTTTTCATTGGTATGAGCCTCTTATTAATATAAAATGAGATGAATATTGATACTCTCATGGGCATTGTGTCTGTATAACACATTTAGGAATACAAGGCCTAGATCCAGCCCTTTTTTAACTTTTTTAACTGATTTGGGACTGTTAACCTATGAGTTAAGGGACTATAGCAAATTCATGGTTTTGAGTTTATTGTTAGGGTGTTTTCCATATTTTATTTAGAAATAGCTGAGAGGAGTGAACAGACCACAGTCCAGGTTACCTTACATGGATAGTTGGTTTTCAAAACATCAGAAGTCCATAGAACGGATGCTACAAATATTTATATATTAATGTTCGTTTTGATTAGAGACCTGTCTGCTCCTGACAGCTTCCTGTCGTGGATTCTAAGAAGAAACTGAGCATCCTTGGAGTTACTCCAGTTGTGAAGTGACAGCCACTAGGCAAGAATTGCCTCTCTCCATCTACAGACAAATTACTGTCCAGAAAAGGACACACATGCAGAATAGTCGACTGATTATATCTGCCTAGACAGAGTAATCAGCCCTTAATAATCCTGCATCACCAAGGTCTGTCAGATGATTCTGGGACAGAAGGCTGAAGATTTGATGCTCCAACGTTCGGTAGTATAGGGGCTTTTCAGGTGTTCAGTGGTCTCTATAAATTGGCTAAGTTTTAGAAGCTATGCTTAGTGTTTCCCATAACTTTAGTTAACTCAGTCATTCTGGATTTCTGATGGGGTTGAAGACCTATAGTCTCATAACCAATCCTGGCTATTTACTTTGAGAGAAAAGATCTGAGTAGATGGTTTTCATCTGACATTCATTCTAACGCCAAAAAGCCAGGAACAAAAGTAAGTGTTTTAGTTAGAAAAGATGACAGAGGTTCTGTTAACCTCTGTTAGGTTAGTCAACAGAATGATGGACTGGGTATTAGGACTATCTTGTACCTCACTGGTACAATTAGGAATAAGTATGCTCTAATTGTATTTTGAGAGAAAAGTTCTACTCTAACAGGAAGAGTCATATGTAGGAGGAGCTAAGTGGGAAGCAGTACTGAGAGGAAGAGATGGAACAAGGAGGGAAGATGAAGAGGAGAAGCTAGGTGATGAGAGAGAGAAAGAGAGAGGGGGCATGGAGGCAGATGTTCACATGTCTCCACCAGTCAAAGATAGTTTTTATATCTAGGTTGGGTATTGGGTTATGCTTCTGATTGAGCATCACCAAACTTATAAATCCTTTGATTAACATTAAAAAAAATCATATAAAAGCAAAAAGGAAAGGGGGGGCATGGGACAGGGGTGTTCTAGGGAGGCGAAATGTGGAAAGGGGATGGCATCTTAAATGTAAATAAAATATAAAATAAAAAAAAGAAATAATAAGAAAAAAATAAATTTATCATGATAAATAAGATAGCAAGATTAACACATTACAGAGCCCAGACATTAAAAACTAATTTTTAGATTATTGGAACATTTGATATTTTTCAAGAAAATAGGGGAAACAAGTAAAAAAAATCTTGTGAATGAAAAGAGGCTTTAAGAATTGAGGGGGGATACTTAGAAATGAGGTAATTATTATTGTATAGTATAATGATTCTAAGTGCAATGGAAGCATTAAATTAGACATAGGTGAAAATGAAATTAGCAAAGTAGATGATGAATATCACAATTCATAATTGACAACAGAGTCATATCATAGAAAGATAAAGAGATAGAAAATTTGAAGGGATTAATAAATTAAGACAATGTGAATTCTAATTATGCTTAATATTTACAATGCAGGCAAATATACTTAAATTAGAAAACCATTAACCAGGATGGCATTAATATTGACTCTACATCTCCTCCAATAAATATCTATAAATATATGGATTGAAAATAATGGGTAGCTTTTATGATTCTTGAGTATGTTTTTCAGGGTTATTAATCTATTCACATATTACCAAATAATGATATTTGGAAATTAGCTATTTCAAGAAAAGCCTCGTCATTAGAAAGTGGTTTGGAAGTTCTTCTAGTACTTTCTTTCATATTAAAGCCAGAATTTATAACTTGATCAAATGAGTATACATAGCTACCTTTCTGAATTCCTGTATGGGACACCCCCACCCCTATTCTTTTAATTCTTTGTGTCCATGAACTTCAGAAGTGGCCATGGGCTTTACGATCACCCACAGGAAAAAGAATATGGAATTAAATTTTACCTTTCAAAGTGAATAAGCAGTGAGTACCTGTCTATGATGGGTGGTTGGGTTTACTTACCCTTTGATTATTGGACAAGGTGGTAATTTGAACTATTTTCAATAATGAACTCCATGCAAAGGGTGTTTTTTTTAATGTTTTTTTATGTTGTTTTGTTAGTTTTCTTGTTTCTGTGGCTTGGTTCATATAATATTAATGTTAATGAAGAATTTCTCCTTTCTTTGTGAGTCTTTCTGTATATTCTTTTGTTTGGTCAAAATACCACAAATTATTAAGGCACGATAGCCATTAGGTTGTAAAGGTAGTTAGACAGAAAATACTGACAAAACTGTGATTTGGTAATCCTTGACAAGTTAATTATGACTGTATAGTTCTGTCTGATAAACTGAAATAGATCAAGTTCTATTATTTCTCCAACAAAAGTACCAACAAAATTTCACCAAACTAATAAATTTTTCAAACAGAAGCTCCTCTATTAATAGGAGGATTTTCAACATACCTGATCTGAACTTTTATGAGAGATACCAAAATCCCCCTTATAAAATGACCAAAAATAGGTCATTCTAAAAGCTACATCTATATAGTGTCAAAAACAATTGGAACCCAGTAGACATGGTCTACGTACAAGAGTTATATAATAAAGGGCAGGATAGAGATCAACTCATTCTGTCAAATGGCATCTTTCATGAGCAGGGCTATTTAAGTTAGGTCATATCTAAGTTCTAAAGGCACGTTTTGCCTGCAGCATCTTAGTGATATTAAGTAGATGTTGAAAGTAAATACACTAAGTTAGATTCACTTTTAGTCTTCTCACAGTCACTCTGTGATAGACAGATGACTTTTCAAAAAAAAAAAAAAAAAAAAAACCTACAAGTACCCAAATGTGCATGTTATGAATCTTGATTGCCAGAGAGAACTTTTGAGAGGAGCTTACAAATGAAGAAACCCATTTTGTAAGGAACAAAATCAATCTTCCCTCCTGATCATTGAAAAAGATCTTATTAACGATGCCTTCAGAATTCTACTTTGTTCGAACAATCTGGAGATTAGGAGCTAGGTAACAGTTTTTCATCTTTCTGAATGACCTGAGGCAGCTCTTCCATCTCTTGTCACTAAATTTCAGTTTCCACCTATATGGAGAACATGCTTATTCCCTTTCATAACTTTTTCATATAAGTTAAGTTAATTATTAAACATAAAATATCTACTAAGGTTCCTGATGAGTTATAAATGTTATTAAAATGATATTATTTTTATCACCGCCATCATCATCTTTCTCAGTAATTAGTCATTTCACAAACCTGTTAAATTAATTAGCAAACAAATATGAATGCCTGGAAAGATACTGAATCAGATGTTAAAGCTAGCCAGGGGGAAAAATATTTTGAACAAGGCCATGACCAAATTCACTTGGAATTTGTGAAGTTACAAATCACAATTTGTCACAATCACAATTACACATGCAAGTGTGCCAAAGGGCAAAGGAGCCAAAGAGTAGCCTAGAAAGTCAAGCTCAGGCTCAGTTTCCTGGCAGGTGAGGGGCTGAAAGGAGTACTTACTGGGTATCAAATGATGTAGGTTCTAAAGACTTGAGCCAATCCACTGGCTGTTTGCTTTAAAGCTTTACTTTGGATTGACTGATCAGTTCTCTCTGTATCTCTCTGTTTCTCTGTCTCTCTGTCTCTCTGTCTGTCTCTGTCTCTGTCTCTGTCTCTGTCTCTCTCTCTCTCTCTCTCTCTCTCTCTCTCTCTCTCTCTCTCTCTCTCTCTCTGTGTGTGTGTGTGTGTGTGTGTGTGTGTGTAGAGAGATATATGCATATGAAAGCAATTACCCTTTGAGGCCAGAACAGGGTGAAATGTCATGAAACTCAAGTTACAGGCAATTGTGAACTGCTTGATTTGATGGCTAGAAACTTAATGCAGTGTCCTGGAAGAACAGAATTAACTAACTGTCCAGCAATCTCCCCAGTTCACATATGATATTTGTTAAGGGGCAATGTGTGTTTCTGCAGAGAAGGATTGGGGTATCTCTGTTAGTCTGCTTCATGCTCTGTGCCAGGCACTGTGCTTTATAATTTTCATTATTTCATGTGACAAAATAGGAAATACTTATTCTGTCTTTTGTTTTGCACATGATCCCTAAAACCCTTGGGATTTCCTGAGTAATGTTTTGTATGTTAATAAAATGACCAGTAGCAGTAGGTCCCTAAACAGCCTGGATATAGGAGTGTCTTTCTATGGTGAGGCAGTTGGAACTTTGAGTTATACACAATAGCTTCTGGGGAGAGGTGGCTCTCTACCACCCATGGCCATAGAGTTCAACATCATACCCAATACCACCTTACCCAAACCATAATGCATGAGATTTGGGGAGCTTCTGTGTTTGTGAATACATTGTGATGATGTTTGAGGGCGGGAATTTGAATTCTTACCCTTGGAATGGCAATTACCCTTTGGATCTTTTCCATTGGGTGGTTTCTGGGGTATATCCACAAACCAGTATTAGTAAGCAACTCTCCTAAGTTTTGTTAACTACTATGTCTAATTAGTCCCACTAAGGAGGGGTTGGGAAAATCCTCAGTTTTATAGGGTATTTGTGAAAAGTGGAGGCAACTATTTGGGATTTGGAACTGGTATCTGAAGTAGAGACAAAGTTGTAGTATTGAGTCTTTAACTCATAGTATCTGATACTATATAGTGTCAGAAGGATTGTATTGATTTGAAGGGTACCTAGTTAGTGTCTATAGAGTGAAGAATTTGTTGTCACACAGCAGTGAAGTCTGTGTTCATTAATTTGGCAGACACCTGCTTTAAAACATTATGTTATTTCTCTAGTGAAAAGGAAGTTCACAACCATATCCCTCAGATAAAGGTGCATCTCTGTAATTTTAACTATGATTACAAAAAGCCAGGCTAATAGAAGACTGAATTATAACATTCTGGCAGCTGATAAGAAAGATTTTAAAAGCTTCAGGGTGAATGGTGAATGTCACAAGAAACCCTAGCTAGAAGTGAGAGATAACCTGGAGGTTGTTTGGTTCCAACAATTTTAATCACACTTTAATCACCAGAAGGTACCTGGTCTACACATCAACTATTCTTCTATATTGGATCATGTTTTACAATAAAGGACTTCAGTCCAAACATTGGGAGATACACTATGTGATCTGGTTAATAGAATACCTGTAACCTTATGGTGCTTTCATCATGTATGAAGGTGAAGATGTATTTGCTTTTCTATATCCATCTTCTTCATCCTGGAATATTGAGTGCAGCATCTTAAATTGTTAGTGCAAAATTAGATGTGTGTATGCAATTTTCTTGAGCCTTGTCAGGTGATATATATTATCTGAAAGAGAGAAGAGAGACTTTCATACATGCAAAAGCATAGGAGGAGACGAAAGTTGAGAAGAGACACAGTCCAAAAGGAGGAGGAGGAGGTCAGTGGGAGGGAACACATTTATTCCAAAAGCAATTTACTAGCCAGTCATTTTCAGTATTCTTCTTGCTATTACTGAGGCAGAGAAAAAAATATGATGTGGAAAGGGGACGCCTTTTATCTCTCTCCATCGGCTAACCCTCCTGCAGACACATTCCGTTCAGAGCCTATTTTTCTTCAGCAATGGTTTGCACAATGCTAGGCGAGGGGATGGCCACTGGGCTGAGTGTAGAAACAGTGCGATAGGCAGAGGACATGACACAGAACCTTGTCTAAGTCCCTTTCTATTTTGAACCTGCAGGAGTTATCACATGGCATGCACCACAAGGAAAGGGCACCCATACTACATCATCCCTAGGATTTGATATGAGACATTGGTACGTGAGAATGGCTGGCATTTGTAGCCACTTTATCAGAGAGCTTTGGGGGATTTTATTGGTGCCAGTTATTTGCCTAGCCTCTGTGATTTGAAGATTCCACCTATACAAACATATCCAGAGCAAACACCTCACTTTGACATGTAAATTCTCTCAAGCCCATGTCTGTAGCACGTGGTAGGTGAGGATTGGCTTTGGTGTTTGTTTATCTGTTATAATTTTTGTTTATTTGCTTATTTTGCAAAACAAATATAGACTCAGAATAAGAAGGGAGAAATCACTGTAAGGCACCTGCTTCCTGGTCAGCTTCTCTGGTCCATGTGCTAACAGGGAGCCATAATTTAATGTCAACATTTCCTTTCTCTGGTTTATATAGTAACATCTCAAAGATCCCACTTTCCATGCAAGGGGGAAAATTAGCATACTGGGCTGTAGCCTCTCTTATAGCTGTTCTTTCTTTTAAGTTCTCAGTCGAAACTGTATTTTGTTTCCAGTTAAGCATTCATTATATTTTATATCTTGGCCTGGAATGTCATATAAAAACAAAAGAGAAAGGAAGGATTGTTGGAGTGGGATCTGGTTTCCGCTTGTCTCTCTGAGGTGTTGGGGATACAATGAGGAAGAAAGTGCTCTTGTTCTCCAGGGCTTTGGATAGATTGCGGATTGAATTAATAAAATGGCTTCAATTGTGAAATGTGTCTTCTCTCCTTTGAAAGCCGGTTACAAATTCTAGGTGATTCTGTTTATAAGTAAGATTCTTTAAATTATTCCTTATGAAGAGAGTTTCCAAAGGAAGTGGGGACTGAGGCTATGGAAGTCAGAAACCAGGAGAGAGACACTTCACTCCCACTTGTAGTTACTTTTGTATTTTAACTTTTATGATTACTTTATGAGTGTAATTTATATTAAAAAATCAGTTATTAAAAGCATAAGATAAGCATTACAACCTTTAGCATAATAACTTTTTAAAAATAATTACTAGTATTTTTCAAAGATAGTGACTGTGGCTCTCTTGAAGGTTTATTACAATGTTCTGGCACACGATGGCTGTTAAGGAAACACTACAGTTGGCTGTATGTGTAGATACATGACTGTTGACTCATTTGTGAAAGTGTAACACTGACCAGCCCACACACTGCTCATCCCATGACCTGAAGAACAGTGTAAATTAATCCAAGCCAGACTTTCTCAGACACTAGTTTCTCATTAGATTAAACAATGCTGCTGCAGGAGGTTTTACAGTGAGTTTGTTTTTAAATGATCATTCTCTCTTGGTTTTGTTTTTGTTTGTAAGGCAGCCAGTAGTTTTGTAATCAGACTTCGTCTTAGAGATTTTGCTTTTAAAAATCTACTCACTATTTCGGCATCCCTTGAACGTTGACAGCAAAGCTGGCGAAATGTCAAGAATGATTCACAAAAATGCCAGGAGAGGATACTCCTCGGCAGAGGGAATACAGCTTTGGTAGATTTCCCTGTCTTGGGTAATTAGTGTTCTTTCTGAGTCTTTTACCGAAATATTTTAGAGCTGCTGTATTAATGGGATTTATCCATAACATAGTCCCTGCCAGGCTTACAGTCTGGCCCTGATACAGTGGTATCCACTCTGACAGTCCCTGTCCTTTGACCAAAAAGGACTTCTGGAACTCTCCTTGTTAGCTGTTATTTTGGGAATTGACTCCTTAGTATAGCATTCGTCTCTGATAGGATGCTCTCTCTCTCTCTCTCTCTCTCTCTCTCTCTCTCTCTCTCTCTCTCTCTCTCCCTCTCCCTCCCTCCCTCCCGCTCCTCCTTTCTTTCTTCATTTCTTTCTTCTTTCCTTCCTCCCTTCCTTCTTTCTGTGTCTTTATTTTTCTGGTTCTAGAATATAAGTGGCACTTCAGAGGACTCTGTGTGTGTGTGTGTGTGTGGGGGGGGTGCCTATTGTTATTTGGAATCAGATGGAACTTCAGCTCTGAATTCCACCCTGGGAAAAGCTTCAGTCTTGGTTCATCCATCTCTGTATTGCTCCTTCAAGCCTCATTATGTAAAAAGATTTTCTTTTATTTTTTCTTCTTTTAAATGTAAAGTTGTCTTCAGATAAAAACAAATAATTGTAGCTTTAAAGTGCTTCAGTTTATATTATTTCAGCTTGATAATGTTACACTTTTACTTTGCAGAGCAAAAATTGGTGTATTCTTAGAGGCAGAAGAATCTCTAAGTTTGGGACCATCTTGGTCTACAGAGTGTGAGTTCCAGGACAGCCAGGGCTACACAGAGAAACTTTGTCTTGAAAAACAAAAACTACCTAAGCAGTAATGGTAGTGATAATAATAATAATAATAATAATAATAATAATAATAATAATAATAATAATAAATTTATTCTTTGAGTGTTTTATACATTACAATGTATATTGATCATATCCGTCCTTCACAAATTTTCTCCAAGACTAGGGGAACTTTGAAGAAGATGAGGTAGAAGGAACTAACAACAGAATGGAGCAGGGAGGATGGGAGAAGAGCTATGAAATGCAGACTTCAGAGCATGACCTGACTGGCGCAGGCATCAACTCACTGCAGTGGGCGTTACATATACAATCCCTGCACTAATTCCAGCACTGATGGATAAGTGCACCCCTAGATCCCACTCAAAGGGGAGGAGCTATTGGCAGTTGATAGCTGCTGAGGGAGAGGTGTCACCCTCTTTGACAAGGGGCTCTTTGTAATCCGTATGAACTCTCTCCCTTGTCAAAATGTGTCAACTAGAACCCCAAAAGTCAAGTGAAGCTCATATGTTGTAAGAATAGAAGCTATGGACATTGTCCTTGTAGCTGAATGCTTTCCCCATTTTTCTGTCTCTACAACCAGTCTTTGGTAGAAATTTTAGGCGAGAGATGATAAAAGCATGTCGTGTGGAGGAGCTGTTCCTTTGAGTTATATATTGTGTTTAAAATGATGTTTGCTCGACTGACATGAACTAAAAATAGCTTTTCCTTATATCTTGCAGTTTTAATCTCCCCTTGCCCTAAGAGACACAAGTGATATTTACCTTCTAAATTATAACCTGTAGATTTATTACATTTTCTTTTAATAATTACAGAGCATATTTGTATAACTATTTTTTCCCTCAAAGCATATTTTCAAACATTATTTAATGTAGCAGAGCAGATAGGAAAGAGGAGATATTTGCTGGAAACTATTTTGCATTGGGAAGTATTAAACACTAGCAAGAGACACTTTTATAAAGCCCAGAAGTGACAGAAGAGTCACAAATGTAGTGTCTCATATTGAAAACATGAGGAAATAGTTTGTCCTATATGTACAGGAATAGGATTATGGTATCCATAGACCTGAGTTATTGAGCCCATATTTAGTTCCATCACAAAGGAAATGTCACAGAACTGGAGAAAATACAGTATGAGAAAGGCAGAATCAAACTCTTGTTTCAGGCAATAGGGAGAAGTGTAGGATCTTGGTATCCTGTTTAGGTTTTTAATCATCAAATAATGTTTGAACTTTAAAAAAAATCATTAATCTGGTTAGTTAATAGCATGAACATTCACTGAGCATATGTAGTTAATCAGAATTCTCATTGGACTAATGTAGATCAGTATGTATGGCAAAACACATATGTAATTATTTAGTGGAAGATGAGCAATTTAAGTCGTATGCATTTAATAGTTTTTCTTCCCTCACTCTACTGTGTCTTACCAGGTCAAATAGAATAGAAATAGAAATGGATTCACACAAGCATATGTGTGTGTGTGTGTGTGTGTGTGTGTGTGTGTTTGTGTATGTATGTATTTATATATATATGTGTGTGTGTGTGTGTGTGTTTGTGTGTACATAGCTTGTATTCTACATGAAAACAAGGATGAATTTGCATTGACACAAATAAGTTAAGGAAGGATGCATACTGACATGTTTACAGTATCAAATTATGAATTACTCTTGCTTATCACCCAAGTTTCAATAACCATGCAGCCAAGTTTCAATAACCATGCAGTCATATGAGAGAAGGCATGAATGCATATTCTTACAACTTGGGAAAGACAGGTTGAGGGAATTGGGAACAATCAGCAAATATGTCACACAACTGACAACTTCATTTTGGAGAGACAAATGTTTCTTATTTGTATATTCAAAAGCACTGATAAGTTTAGGGTTTTATCTCACACAACATAGCCAACAGTTATCCTCACTTTACTTATGTCTTTGGGGAGTCTCTTTCAACTCCCCTTGGGTGAGCTTTAGCATAGGTGGTAGGTAGACAAGGTACCAGTTTCAACTTTGAGCTTTAGAAAGTACTCTTTCAGGGTTTCTGATTTCTATCCTGTGTTTCTGCTTACCACCTCTCATTTCTGTGGTCCAGTAAGGGAAGCATGTACTGCAGGATTTCTCTAAGGGAAATCACTAGAATACTCTGATTCTTACCCACAGCCAAGCAATGTTATCCTTGAGAAGCCAGAGTTGTGACTGACAGACACAAGGAAAAATCAATGCTCGCCATTGTATCGCAGCAAGGTTAGGTTGTTCATCATCACACAAAATTAATATGATAATATTTTGTGATTCATCATGCTTTATTCATACTATCTATGGGGCTTTGAGATAGGAGGATAGCTGAGTGATAGAGTTATTGATATGCATGCAAGTTGCTGAAGATTCAGTCCTGTGTACTGCACATAGAAAATATACACATGCATAAACAAACAAGCAAACAAATGAAGTGGATGCTTTGCTGAAAAATTACTGCAGAAAAAGTTCATGTGTCTTTGTTCATTTGAGGTACTTCAAGAAAATACAATAAATAGGGTATCTTATAAGTAGCCCATTTTTTTTTCATATTTTTAAGAGGGTGAAAAGTACAAAATCAGCACTCCTAAACCCAAAGTCTGGCTTTCTCGTGAATAAAGGATACCTTCTGCCCATGTCCTCACATTGTGGTAAGGATAGGGAAGTGTTCCAAGGCCTTTTTCAAAAGGGCACTAACCCAGTTTGTCAGGGATTTTCCTTCATGATCTAATCACCTCCTCCAACCCTGCGTTCTAATAGTTTCTTTCTTTCTTTCTTTTTTTTTTTTTTTTTTTTTTTTTTTGTTTTTCGAGACAGGGTTTCTCTGTGTAGTCCTGGCTGTCCTGGAACTCACTCTGTGGACCAGGCTGGCCTCAAACTCAGAAATCCGTCTGCCTCTGCCTCCCAAGTGCTGGGATTAAAGGTGTGCGCCACCACCGCCCGGCCTAATAGTTTCTTATTGTCAACTATTTTCAAGAACACACTTTGGAAGCTAAGAGTCACAGACATCTACTCCCCTTCAAGGAACAGAGCCACTTCTATTAGTAAAAGATAACAGTACAATGAGCTGTCTTTGGTGTGTTAAAAAAAAAAAAACTTGATGGAAATGTGAATAAATTAATGAATGATTAATATAGTAACTATATTTTCAAATACCAACAACATTCCTTATCTTGCTATATCCGGTTGCTATTGTGTAACTGGTATGCCAAGGAACCATTGGGCGAGATAACAGTGATTGAAGTAAAAGAGTAAAAGATCTGAGTGCGGTAAGGTTGGGTTTGTCATTTTATGAATGAGTAGATGGGAGAGGTTTTTTGTTTGTTTGTTTGTTTGTTTGTTTGTTTGTTTGTTTTTCCAGGCAGAGGGGCAAAAGGTCTTGTTCTTATGGTGTGCCTGATAAAAAGAGGCATGCTCATGATAACCTTAAACCAAAGAGCACTGTATCATCTGGAAAACAAGATCCAAGTTTCTGCTAAGTGAATGCTACTATAACTCATAAACACTTTCAAACACACAGTGATCATTCACAGGAGACACATCTTTTTTTTCTTATTTTATTTGACTTTTTATTGGTTATTTTATTTCTTCACATTTCAATTGTTATCACCCTTCCCAGTTTCCCTTCCACAAACCCTCTATCCCATCTCTCCTCCTCTTGCTTCTATGAGGGAGCTCCCCCACTTACCTACCCACTCCTGCCTCATCACCCTAGCATTCCCCTATGCTGGGGCATCGAGCCTCCACTGGACCAAGGACCTCCCTTCCCAGTGATGCTAGATGAGGTCTTGATAGACAAATGTCTCCATGTCAAACTCCCTTCAACGCCTCAGTTGCAACTAGTGTTCTTACTATCTATGGAGCTGGCTAAAGAAAGTTACAGAAAATACTGGTGTAGTAGAATTTTCTCAATACTGTATTAAATAAATGTCCCAATTTTGTTTGGCATTCATTGAGAGATTGCCTGTAGCCCTAAAACCCAATACTAGGAGTATAAGCTGGGGCACTGCAAGGATTCTCGGCAATGATTTGCACTGTGATATTTGGACTCCCTTGATTACTTGGGATTTTCCCATTTGTCTAATTCCATGTAATGCATGTTTGAGTAAATTGGGGGATTGCCTTCCTGCACATTGAGTCATAAGGTAATACATACTTCTTTCTATCTCATATTTTAAACTGTGTGCTCTGCTTTGGGAAAACATCCATATAACACTGAATGTGCGAATGTCATCTTTTTCCATTTGGTCATACTAATACAATTTTCAAATACACACAAATATATATCATTGTGAATATAGATGAAAATTTACTATGGCTTACTTAAATATATGGATTCTGTTTACCACTTTGAATGGACATAACACATTCTATAGATGCCATTAATAGGGTTCTATTTCACTTGTGAATCTGTGAGATATTATATTAGGAAAGTACATATACAAAAAATAAAAATCAACCTAGCCTTAATATTTTAGACCAAATAATAGGGAAAGACTTTATCCTAGGACATTTTGAAGGTATATTTATGACTACAGGAAAAGAATTCAAGACAGGATAGTTTTGAGAAGCAATGAAAATTATTAGTGGCTGACAGAAATATTGGAAAATGTATACTGAAGATTGAACTGGTCAGCAGACACAATGGTTAAATAATTCCATTAATCTTAGGAAGACAAATGTTATATAAAGTCCCAGATCAGTCCATAGAGTCTAGGAGTGAATTTGAAAGAGAATGGAGACAGTCCAATTAACTTGCCTTCCCATTTTGGACTCCATTTTGGTGTCCTTCCAAGCCCACTCTACTCACTTGTTTGCTTGATTTCTTCCCCCATAGTATTTTGTGGCCATGATATTTTGTGGACAAGCATCTCAATTCCAATCTTTATTTTACCAGATTCTAACACAAAGGCCACCACGTACTAAGTATTCACTAGTTATTTCTCAATGGAAGAGTAGTCAGCTTTGGTAACATGCCACATTGACCTAAATCCGTATCTGCCTTCTCAAAGGATCTGGGAAATCAGTATACCCCACCCCCAAGAAGAGGCTCTCTAAAAGCATTATGAAAACTTTTCTCCATGACCTGGGACAGATGAACTGCCAAAGCTTCGAGCTGCATAAATGGCAGGAGTAATTTTAGGTCATCAGAATGTCATTTCCCTAAATGGAATAACTAGTCTCTTGCTGGTTGGAAATCAAGTGTATTCTTGTCAGAGAGCTTTCGGTGCAGATACTGGCGAAGGCCTTACCGGTTTGAACCAAGCTTTTAGCTCCCCATTCTCTAAGCACTGGATTTGGATCCACATTTAAAATGGAAAATGCTATTTAAAAATATCTGATAGCCCATTAAAGTTCATCGCTCTGTCATCTTACCGTCTCCTCTCAAAAGCAAGTGCTGGGCTGAGCTGCTCTCGGCTGGAAGCAGCTTTTACACTGACATAGCACACAAAGGCTGATTGTCTCTCCTTGAAGGGGTATGATCTTCCCATCTCAGAATAGGTCACTTTTTAGAAAGCATTGTTCCAAGCCAGCTAATTCCAGTCTGATCATTTCCTTCTGTTCAATCTTCTAAAAAAGCATCCATTTGTACCTCTAAATTCCATTCTGATTTTTTTACACTTTCTTTCTCTCTTGAGTTATATCTTTTTTTTTTCTCTTTTCCAACAGACACTTATGGAGTTTGTGCCTCTGTATATTTGGTCTAGTATGTGCTTTCATCTATAGAAATGATAGTTTTTACATGTATGCATTAGTTATATTCCTAATCGTTATGACAAAATATCTAACCAAAAATCTAATAAACTTAAGGAAGGTAGGGTTTATTTTGCTTTATAGGTAGAATGGAAATCCCAGACAGTGGTGAAGGCATGGTAGTGCATGTGGTCACATTGTCTCCAAGGTCCTGGAGAAAAGAGCTATGATATACATTTCTACTTAGCTCTTTGCCTTGTTTCTTTCTTTTTTTTTTTTAAATTAATACACTTATTTATTTTTAGTTTGTTTGGCAATTAGGATGGGTTTTCCTGCTTCAAGTGACTTGTCTAGATCAGTGGTTCTCAACCCTCAAAAGGCTGCCACCCTTTAATACAGTTCCTCATGTTGTGGTGACCCCAACCTTAAAAGTATTCTCACTATTACTTTATAACTGTAGTTTTGCTACCGCTATGAACCATAATGTAAGTACCTGTCTTTTCAAATGTTTTTTGGTGACCCTGTAAAAGGGTCATTCAACCCCCAAAGGGGTCATCACCTACAGGTTGAGAACCACTAATCTAGATAATCCTCATCTACCTAGAGGCTTGTCTAGTGAGTCATTGTAGCTTTTATCAAGTGGACAATATTGACTATGACAATGAACATATTTTTGTAAGCATATAAAAGAAGTAGATGGGGGGAGCTGGCCTTAAATTGTGGTCATGGTACCCACATGTCTGCAGCAGCTTGAGGGATTTTCTTTACACTCTCTTTTCTTTTCTGTTAGAAAAAAAAAAAAAACAGATATTTTCCTTCTCAAGGTTTCTCTGTGATTTGTCTAATTTCCTAAAAGTCTCTACTTCTATGCAGGTCCACACAGATGTCACATATCATCAGGTATGTAGCAAGACAATGTTTTTTGAATTAAGACAGAATCAGCTCTTTCTCCCTCACAATTACAATCTATCTTCCATTCTGCCTTAGATATTTATGCATTTCCTTTATTTTATAGACATGAAATGCTAGCTATATGTCATGCTATCTTTGGCTGTTTTAAATTTATTTGTATTATATTTTCCTTGGTATTTTTTTCCGGCATGTATTTCTGTTTGAGGGTGCTATAATGTACTAGAACTGAAGTTACAGACAGGTGGGAGTTGCCATGTGTGTGCTGGGATTGAACCTGGGTCCTCTGGATGAACTGTCGGTGCTCTTAACCACTGATCCATCTCTCCAGCTCCATCTTTTAAATTTCATTTAACCATCTTTTCCATCATGTTGTTTGTATGGCCATTATACTTTCTAAACACCACTCTCACTTTAGGTAAATCACTTAATTTCTGTTTAATTCTTCAGTCATGTGCTATAGTGACATTCTATTTATTCTGTAATAAAGTTTGGCTGTGTTCAAACGTTTGTTAGGTCAGTGCTACTGGTTTTTTCTTCTCTGCTTTTTATTAAGTTTTACAGAACACCTACTAGGTGCTCAATAAGCATAAGCATTTGTCTAATAGTTATATCACCCTTTAAAACACTATTTCTTAATGTATGAATATAGGTTTAGATTTTGTACTCATTTTTTGCCTCTTCTAGGAATCCAGCTGATGTTCATGTCCTTATATAGGACTCAAGAAAAGTGGTTTGTTTCAAAACAATGGATAATAAGTGGTCACACTAAAATTATTGATGACTGCTATATGAAGGTATTGAAATCACTATATACATACACATATGTGCATGTCATGATTGATGTTTATTTATAACGTATTTCTTTTAAAAGTCCAATTCACAAAGCAACCATTTACTGTGTGTTGGCCAACTATTGCAAAGCAGAATTTTTTTTTTCCCTCTGTATGTCATAAAGCCAACAAAGAGCAAATGGGAAGCTGAAAGTGAGTCTCTTGACTCATAGATCAGTTTTCTTGTTTCTGGTTTATATATTTCCCTTCTGCTTAGAAGTTCTGGAAATGAAAACTTTTGTGTCTTGTTTATTTGTTTCTGCTGATCTGCACAGACTTAACATTGTTTTTGTTTACTATTGCATTTAATAGAAAACCTACTTTCAGCAGCTATAGAGAAAGATTTCTTTGAATATCTTCTATTATTTATTTATTTATTTATTTATTTATTTATTTTTGTTTTTAGCAAATTTGTGGCATGATATTTTAAACACAGTCCTTTCAATGAAATTTTAAAAGGTTGGCATGTTAGGGCTGACCTTTACATAGACTAAATCCAACTTGACATTTCTCCTGCTTTGAGATGAGATTTCTATGGGATAGTTTCTTTTTCCCACCCTCCCTCTCTTAATTATTTCTGATTTCTATACTAAGGCTTTATGTAAGTGAGCTCCATAGTGCCTGGCAGTGGCCTGAAGGAGAGAAGGCTAAATACAATCACCATAACAAAGTGACCGTCTTTCTCTGAGTAGAAAGGAGACATCTAGGAAGGCACAAGCTTAGTGTCCTTTTTATGCCACAGTTAGTGCAGGAAAGTCCTATGCAGAAGCATAAACACATAGTCTTGCACAAATCAGCTTCATAGGCACCCTGTCTTTTTTAGCCTTTGAATCAATAAACCCTCCTAGATGAAGCAAGAGACTGAGCATGCAAAGTAAGGGGGCAGCAGGGTAAAGGATTTAATAGTGACCCACCCCAATTTTGTATCTATTCAAACCCTCCAAATATAGTTTTATGTGAAAAGAATCTTTACATATGTAATTCATTATGGCAGGAAAAGATCACATTGTACAAGAGAGGCCATAATTCAGTATGAGCAATGTTTCTGTAGGGAGAGGAACTTAGAGAATTCACAACGATAAAGGGACACTGAGGTAGACTGACCCCATAAAGATGGAGACAGCCTGTGCATCTCTAAATCAAGGAATGAAGGGATTGTAGAAGTCACCAGAAGCAAGAGAAACATGTAGAATGGACATTCCTTCTCTCAAACCTTTAGAGAGAATATGGCTTCATTAGTAACCTTAACCTTGTGGCCTCTAAAACTACAGGAGCACAATGTAGACTGGACACTTGGTAGTATCTTGTCTAGTAGCATGGATGTCCTTGCCTAGTAGCATGGCAAGTCTTCTTCCTGCTCTGAGGAGACAGTGCCTTACAAAATTTAGCACTAGACAATGGGCATCTGCTTTAGGTATGAACTAGACAATGCAGTCCTCAGTTATCAGTGAAAAAGTATGATATGTATAGTGATCCTGAGAAGATGTGTCCTGAGATGGATGTAAACTTAAACAGAACACAGGCAATGGACATTACCTGAACAAAATGAAACAAAATGAGATGGTATTCTTGTGTGTTTGCGTGTGTGTGTGTGTGTGTGTGTGTGTGTGTGTGTGTTAGATTGCTTTAAATATCTGCATTTCTTTTTTGTTACTTTTAAAATAGCAGTCAAAATACTTTGTTACATTATAATATTTCCATACATTTGTAGACCAAAATAGTCTTAAACTCAAAGATCCACCTGCCTGTTTTTTCCATGCTAGCATTAAAAGTTTGCACTCTCTTACTGGCCAACAGTGTTCTTATTAACCTCCCTTATCTATTGACCTATGTGTCTACCTCCTCCCTTTATCTGTTGTTCTTCCTGCTCTACACACCAGCTCACTTCTTTCATGTTACATGTATTTCTACATGCTACATTTATGCCTTTAGCTCCTCTCCCCTTACTATCTTTTTTCTTACCTTCTCATGGTGTCTTTTCTATTTTTCCACCTTCCCCCACACCAGACACAAACACACACACCATACACACTATACACACATGCACATGGACATGCAGATGAACATGCACACGTGCAAGCACACATATGCATACAAACAAACAAATTAATACCTAAGTTCTACATATGAGAAAAAACACATAGAATTTGTATTTTTTAGTCTGGCTCTTTAACTTGACGAAGTGATTTCTAGTCACACCCACTTCTCTGTAACTGTAATGCTGTTATTCCTTATGGCTAAGCAATGTTCCCTGGTGTATATGTATATCATGTTATTTATCAATCTGTTGGTAGACATCTAGGCTGTTTCTATTTCTTGACTAGGAAGAGTTCTGACATTCTAAGGAACACTGAGAGACTAGCTGTCAAGACAGGGAGCCCTTTCACTTCATATTGAATCTGGGGAAGTAGTTGGGATAATGAAGAACCCTTGAGATAAAGGTGGGAGGTTGTACCTTTAAATAGCGGTAGCATTATTGGATATGGAAGCCCTAAGGAAAGATACCCATTTATCATTCATTCATTCATTCATTCATTCATTCACTGACTATAATAGTACATTACTTTCCATTTCTAGTGTATTTAAATGATAGAGAGCTCTGTAGTACCAAGAGGAGAAAACAGAAAGATTCAACTTTTCTGGTTACTCTTTCTGAATGAATCCCTGCGGGTTATTCCTCTTCACTTGAACACAATGAACAAGACACTAGTAGTATGTGAGATAAGTCCCTAATCCTGACATCTGATGATATGGTATCAGAGGACTGATGTTTCTTGTCCAGTAGCACTATCAACACTTTGAGTAGAACTCCAAGTTGTCCTTCTTTTGCTCACCTTGCTTACAATCAGGGCGTGTCCTGTGCTCTTGAACTCTGTACCTATCACTTTAAGAGAAGAACTTGGCTGAAACAAAGTTTTCTCTACTAGTAAACACAAAGGCAGGTACTTCTCTCCAACCCAGATACAAGTTCTTCCTGTAGTAACAATATGCTTCCACAGCAATGGTATCAGAGCCTCAGGTGATTTGTTTGTGAGCTCTTACCATTCTGGTGGCGATCACCTCAGACAATTGCTGGAATACCAGCAGAACACGATGCATATCCTCAAAAATGAATTTTAAGATGTTCTTTGTTTTCAGATCTTTAACAGCCAACAGATATATATGTTTATCATTGGGAGCAAGGTATTTTTAATGTTCAGCATGTTATTTCTGTTTAAAAATTGATTTTGTGCACATGTATTTAGGAAATACAGAATCTTACTGGAAGGTTCAGAAGTGAGAAGACAGAATCAAATCTAGCACAGTACATTGTCTGGCTGAGTGTATTGTGCATCTTGATAATTATGTGAGAGACAGATAAACTACTCAATAAAGTAATATTTCCAGTTTTCATCTTTACTAAGTGAATTTTTGAAAGTATATGTTTTCAAGTGATGTTTTGCTAGATGAGATAGGAGATATTATGTGTTGACATGAGTTTGAGATTTCTTTTCTCAGTTCGTTGGAAACATGATGGCTAATTGGGGTGAAATAAATGAAAGTTATGATACAAATATCATGTGCTATAGAGTATTAGAGCTGAGAAACAACCTGAGGTTAAGGATAGAAATGAAGAGGAACCATTTTTCTCCTAGAGGAATATTCATATACAAATTTTACTGGAAAAGAAAAAGTTAAACACACACACACACACACACACGCACACACACACACATACCAAACAAGCATAACAAATAGTAATCTGTGGGGATTCTGGAGGTGGGGAATGGTAAAAGAGCCCTAATTTCTATATGGATTGTAAGCAAATATTTTTGTATGAGTAATTCAGACTAATTCCATAGTGAACCTCCAGGCAAGACTATAGACAAGCAGGCTGTAAAGGCATGGAGTGCTCGAGTGTTAGGCTGGACCTCTTTAATTGGCAGGAGTAACATTGACTTATGACTTACATGGTATTCGCTTTATTAACACAGAGCTACTGAAGATTTGGATTAATATGGTACTTTGATTCTGTTTGGAAAACCCTAAGGGAGGACTTAGGGTGACCTTGGATATGGCTCTGAATGCTAAATCTGCTTTATTCATCTTTGGCTATCTCCTACTTCGCATCCACTAACAATCTTAACATAAATGTGAGGGTAGGGGAAGTTCTCATGCCTGCTTCAAAGTGACAAGTTAAAAACAAGGTTGAATTATTTCCCTTTTTTATAGAGGAGACACATGAACAGATTATCAGACAGACTTCCGGCTTTGAGGTAGTGACTCTGTGGTGAAAGAAGAGAAGGTTGTTGCCATTTGGAGAAGAAAGATAGCACAATATTTGTCTAGAAGGTGTGGATCCCAGGGTAGATAAATCATAGAAGCAACAGTCAAGTGGTTTATGACAGCATTCTTACAATAAGCACACACACACACACACACACACACACACACACACACACACACCACACAAATAACAAAAGCAAGACAACTTCAGGGCTTTCAAAGAAACATCTCTTTCTGACTCCACTGACAAGATATGAGAGGATTTCTTTCTCAGTATTTCTTTTTAAATATAATTTAAAAATTATATTTTGGAGGCATTTAATCTTTTTCAATTTGACCTCTTTCCCACATTTGCAACAAATTGGCATCTGTTCCCTTCAAATACTGCCTGGCACGTGCTGCATGGTGGAGCTAGGAAGGATTACAGTTCCATATTGAGAGGCATGAAGTTTGCTTAAAAAGTATAAAGCATCCTTAGACCAAAATAAATGATCATTAAGTGTGTGTGAAGGAGATATACCACAGTCAATCCACTTGCCACATGATTTTGCAGAGGAAAGCCCTGTTAAAAGTTTCGTAGTGAGCTGCTTTTGCCTGGAGTGATAATTATGTATTAGGTGTCTGTACACAGGAAAGGCATGTAGTTGTGAATGTGGATAACTCCTCTAAAGCTGTGTCAGTGATGGTTCTGTGCATTTTGAACAGCACAAAGCAAACAGGCAAGCAGGACCAGAGCAAACCCCATGCATTTGGCCACCATAACCCCATTCTAGTTCTTTCCATTCTCTTCTCTCCCTGGTGAGATGTTTCCAAGGTAACTTTAGTCTCAGCCTCACTGACCTTTGCAATCAGAGTCAATGGCTGGAGTTTGGAGAGAGAACAGAAGAGAGCCAATTCTGTGCTCTGGTTCAGACTGTATAGTGATTGGAAAGCCAGAGAGGTATGTGGGCTTGGGGAGGGCAGTGTGAGGGGTGCTGCATGGCACAGAGCTAAAGTACAGAGGAAAGAGAACCTAGGTGATAAGTCAGGTCCTCATCTCTGCATCATTCTGGGCAAACTGTGGTCTCAGAGTGCCACAAAGGACTTTGGAGCCAATGTAGAGGCATGACACTCTCTAGTCCCCATCAAAATGCACATTCCTAGACTGGGGAGATGGCTTGGTAGGTTAAAGTGCTTTCTGTGCAAGGACGAGAACCTGGGTTCTGAAGCCTAGAACCGATGAAAGCCTGTGGCACTGACATACCTCCTTGTAATCCTTCTGGGGGTTGAGAGGCAGGCAGGAGAATTAAAAACTCAAAGACTGACTAGCCTGGTCATAGATAGCCTTGAAAAATAGGACCCTATATCAAACAATGTGGAAGTAGAGACAGGCCCTGCAAGATTGTCTTCTGACTGCTACACTGTTCTGTGGCAATATCCTGCCCATACACACCAACACACATACATCTGTACGTTTGCACACATACAACACTTTCCTAGACATAAACATTATAAATTTGTTACCCTCAGTCCTTGAGTTTCAGTTGCTTACAGATACCTAACACGGATTGTTGGACAGTGTATATAGCAGTTGCATGACACCTCCTCATTGTCCCCAAATGTATCCCAGGATCAGGGTTGGTGTGGCTTTTCCTTTCTCAACTTAAAAATCCCGTTTCTCGTATGTCACAGCTATCTTGATTTATGCTTTTCTAATATTTGAATATATTGTTTTTAAAAATCACACTTTGAGAATTTTTTTAAGTTGCCCTCTGTGAGGTGTTGTAGAGAATTTCAGCTCTCCTTAATTTATTACTACTTTTTTAGACTGGCCTTTGCTTTTAATAAAGTTTTATTTGTTTATTTTTTAAAGAACTCTCTTCCTTTCATGGGAGAACAGACTCAATAGAGGAAGGAAGAAAATTTAAGCCATTTCTTTGTTGTTTTAGGCCTCAGAATAATCTGTCTTCCCTAGAGCATGGAAAAGAGTACTGGCTGGGAACACTTGATGGCATCAGGCCCCTGATCAAATGCTTGTGGAGGTCAAGTTGTGGATTCCCGGGCTGCTGGTATAACTTCGGAATCACCTCATATTCCCTATTAGTTAGAGGGCTCCATGATGTCAACAAAGGACTTATCTGTACAAGCAAAGACTTTTCTCCCTGTATATCTCTGCAAGAAACAGATACCTGACCTGGGCTCTTAGAAGCACAAAAAAAAAAAAAAAAAAACAAAAAAAAAAACAACCAAAAACAAAAACAAAAAAAAAAATTGTAACTTTCTACCCATCCATCATCTTTGCAATCCCATCTGAGTGCTCAGTACTGTTTATTATAAAGAAATATGGTTTTGATAGAATAGGGATTTAGATCTGTTGGTAAAGTACACTAGCATTCACCATGTTTTGGATTGAATCTCATGACTGCATTATCAGTGTAGTGTAGTACATACCTATAATCTCGGGATTTAGGAGGTACAGGAAAGGGGAATCTAAATTCAAGGTCATATTTTGTTACATGTAATGTTGAAGGCTAGCCTGGGATATGGGAGACTCTATCTTAAGAAAAAATATATGTTGCATATATAATATGTAATAATTAAAGAATTATGAAAAGTATCAAATCCATAGAAATAAAAGAGCAAGCTTCATACAAATATGCAAAATATTTAGAATTATTTTTCTCCTGGAATAAGAAGACATACATGCGCATGTATATGTGTGTCTGCATGCACATACACCGGAACATAGTTAGAAATTCCTTCAAAATATTAAAAGGAAGCAAACTGCTGCACTTTAATCTTATTTTTATATCTTGCTGGACAGTATTATTATATTTTATACCTGGAGATTATGAGATCGTATTTGTCATTGGAAAAAGTAATTTTCTTTCTGTTTAATGTGTAATATGATCATTAATAAGTGTCTTAATGAAGCTCAGATGGTTGTTGAGCTTGGCACTCAGTCTGAAGTTGTTCATCATCCCTGAAGCTGGGCATGGAGTAAGTCCAGATCCTTCCAGATGTAGTGCACTCAGCTCTTCAAGGAGCCATCAGATCAGTTTTTGTTAATAGTAAGGCTTATAATTCCAACTTACTAGGCTGCAGGTATAAGCAAACTATCCATCAACAGTTTCAGAATTTGGCCACTACTGTAGGCCTTTCAAATAGTTATGTTTAAATTACTTTCATATTAACCACCATGGGAAAGAAATTGTTAAGCCAACACATTGAACTCCATTTTTTTTTAAGAGAATCCATAGGAAGAATGAAGTATTGTATTAATTTTAGAAAGGTGATAAGTAAAATCTATGTGGAAAAATTATTGTGGTAAAGCATGCTGGGGTGCTTGTTCTGTGCTGCCCTGCCCCTCCCCTCCCCCTGCCCTGCTTGCCAAGTGACCCCAGTCTTCTCATTCCAGCTTCCTCTCTGTTCCTCCCTAATTTTCTTCTATTCTTTGCCCACACCTTTCCTTTTTTTCATCATGACTACAATGAAGACAAAAGCTTCAGTGGGGACAGTCCTCTGTACCTCATTTAATGGTAGGAAAAATGTGAGCTGTGAACTTTTCCTAAAAGTATTTTGTATCATCTTTGTAGAGAATAAGAGACCTTGGATTTATGAAATTTCAAGTCCATCATTATTTTAAGGTGTATTGTTTGGCACTAAATATTATGATCATCATTTTTTGTTTGTTTTATAGTTCCCAAGGAACTTCTCTTTTAGCTGTGGAGAGGTACAGTTTTCATGTAAGCAGATGCCCATGTTCAAGAATCACAGTGAATTTAGGTATACTTTAGTTGCCGAAATATTCTTGATGATTTTTGTTTTCGTTGGAGGTCCACGTTCTTTTTCTCAACACAATCACACAGCCTTGCCTCTGCCTTTGTCACAGTTGTGTTCTGAAGATTGAGTCAGGTAGAACATTTAAAAATATTCACTGGAGTAAAAGGCATTTAATAGAAAAAAAAACCCTGTTTGTTTTATACATTTAGGTAAAAGGTTATTCAGAGGGAGAATAGATATACAAAAATATGCCGTCGAGAAAATAATTCATCAAAAGTATAGCATGTGGTGAGGAGGGGGGCAATAAAGATAAAGAGAGCCAAAGAGGGGAGAGGAGGAAGTGAGAAAAGAGGAGAGGAAACCAGCCTAGGGCTGTTTGGGAAAATATGAAGAAATTACTGGGTCATTTATGTAATTATGATGAGGTAGAATATTCTTGCAAGTACTTGAAATACAGACAGTTTTCTTGTGCTGTCTCTTATGCATATCCTATGACTCAGTAACTCCACTTTTAAAATTTTCCTACAGTAACTCATTACATATTCACTAAAAGGCGTGCACAAAAATGTTCACAGCAGAAGTATCCATAACACCATAAAATAAGTAATTGCTTAAATGTACACCAGCAGAGAGGTAAATTGTGTTTCACATATTTACAAGAGGGAACTCTAGCAGTTGAGAGAGTTTATGAACTGCAACTGTGTGAAGCAAAAAGATTGACTTTCAAATGTAACATTGACCAATAGAAGCAAGACATGAGAGAATAAATAACATGTGACTTTATTAATATCAGAGTCCAGGATATGCAAAGTAACTCTGTTCTAATGTGAAGAGGGTGAGCTTTATACTGCCTTTTGAATGGCATGGGGCAGGGGGTCATGAAGGAGCTTTTGTTGTGTTAGTATTATTCAGTCTCTCAAGATAGGTGGATAAAACATGGATGTATTCAAATTCTGAAAAGACAGTTAACTGAACACTTATTTGTGTACGATTCTGCATATAAATTATATCTCCAAACAGTATTTAAATATTCTATAACTTAGATGGAATTCAGATATGGTTAAGTGTTTTTTCCTAGTGATTTTTCTACCTCTAAAAAGTAACTAACTTATTAGAAACTTTTTTCATGGAAAAAAACCATTCTGACCTATTCCCTGGCAAGGAATAAATTCAGACTAAGAAAAGATGATACAGATTTGTACTCAGTGGAGAAAAATCAGGAACTCGACCAAAGTGAATCATCTGTAACATGGTCTTGAATTGAGGCATAAGCAAGGATGATTGGGAATTGAAGAAAACAGTAGCTGATAAAAAATTCTGCCGAGATTTTTACTTAATAGATTTGTGTATGTCACATTGTAGAGAGAAATGTTGGCAGAGTTTGATCAGGTGTTTTGGTGAAGAGGAGCCTCAGGAGAGGTTAGGATGACAAAGCGATTGAATGTGAGTACAGTGGTTTGAATGTGTACTGCTCCCTAGAGGCTCTCATATTTGGGTTGGTTCCTAGTAAATAGTGCTATGTATGAAGGCTGAGCAACATTTAAGAGGTAGAACCTCACTGGTGTGTATGCATGTGTGTGTACATGTTTGTGTGTGTGTGTGTGCGTGTGCATGTGTGGTTTTGTTGTACTGCCCCTGTACTCTTTTCAGTTCTGCTTCCTAAGTGTGGATGTAATGTCACCAGCCATCAGCCAGCCTGTTGATCTTGCCATCATAACTTTCCTGTCAGCTGTCATAATTCTCTCCTATAGTGGAATGCAAACCTTTGTACCTGTGAGCCAAAATAAACTCTGTCTCTATTAAATTGCTTTTAAGAAATATTTTATCACAGCAACAAGAGCTCATCTAAGTCAGAGGGGTCTTCCAATCCAACATGAGATGAAAGACAGAATAAAGTAGAGTGAAATATGGTGAGAGCAAGGAATTTATTCTTTATGCAACAAAGCCAGTGAAGCTTGTTAGATTTCTTCCCTTCCTTTTCTTGTCCCAGTTCTTTCAAATTGAGACAAGGTACCATATGTTAACGCAAATGAATCTTCTTGCTCAACTTGATTCCATTGCAAGTATAGATGACTGTCTATGTATACCATGCATATGAAAAGTGAAGAATCTCAATGATTTTTCACATTGGTATATGGAAGAACTATACTTTTTATTGTTAAAGCCTTTTAAAAACATGACAGTGCCCTGCCTCCCATCAAAATGGAATCATAGCACTCCATTTATGGACCAGCAGTACATTAACTTGAGCGTGGGTAGGATTATCATAAATTAAGGCAAAACTATAACTTTGAGCAAAAGAACAGACTGTGTTTGGCAATGAGGTAGCCATGATTTTGTAAGCATTTGTTTTAGTTCTGATCTGTACACACAGTAATCTGCCAGCCAAAGAAGCTTGTGAATTAGCAAGGTTTAGCTGTTTATAAAACACATGCATAAATCTATGAGAGGACTGTATTTGTATCTGTGGCACGTATTTATGCGCATAGATGTATCTGTGTGGGGATGGGCAGAGTTTCAGCTCTTTTCAGAGTAATAGGAATGTGTGGTTCTATATACTATGAACTGAGAGCTTGTGTGAGGAGGACCTGAGAATTGGCATGCTTACAGCTGTACTGTCAAGAATTAGCCATATTCAATATAAAATGAAGTGAGCATGTGAACTTTCAGCCTACTATACTTAATCACAATACATGCAAGCATAAAGCAAACAGTGAATCTTGGGAATACTTTGTAAAAGAAAATCATACTGGGAAATGTGAGCTGTTCAATCTCATATGGATGAGAGAGACAGAATACAGACTTTTGACAATAGCTACAGACTGAATGAATGTGTAAGCCCACAGAGTAATACGGGTATTGGATGTTGTAATCAAAATGGGTTGTTTAACAAAGATTTTGGCAGTTCCCACCAGGGGTATAGTCTTTGTCATTTGCTTGCTTTCTTGTGGAGAAATGGCAGCCATTATCCCACTTACTGGTGCTACTGGGAATGAAGGAACAAAGGTGTGGCGTGCAAGGAGACATTCTGGATCCTCACTGAAAAATCCTGGATTTCGTGAGTTACACACACACTAGCATACTCACATGAATATACATACACAGAAACCACACTATGAACTCTGTACTGTGAGGTCAATAGACAGCCTTTTCTTCCATGCTTACCCATGCATTAAATTCTTTAACAAGAGGAAACGTCTTTTTCTTCAATCCTATGACAAGGATTAGCAATTAGACTCCCAAGAAGCTTAGAGCATTCCAGAAGGATAAGAGCTTGATGTAAGAACACTTCCCCAAGGGTTGAAGATGAGAGAAACAAGAGGGTATGAAGACATCAGAAACAGAGGAAGCAGCAGAGGAGGATTGAAATCCAGAAGCTAAGTGTTGATGATGCCACTTGCAAAGCCTTGGCTGTGTGTGAATGTTGGGCATGTACACACATGAACACATATTGAATATATAAATTAGCAGCACATTTTTCTCTGTTGCAAAGTATTTAAGTGCCAAGATATAGGTGATTCTTGGAAATACTTGCAGAGCATATGCTCTGGTATTCGACCATCTGTAGCCCAGCCCTTTGGGCCAGATTCTGCTGCTTTGCTTTGGGGCAAAATGAAAAAAAGAAAAAGAAAAGAAATAGGTTCTTTCCTTTATTCGGGTCTACTCTGCCCCTGCCAGCCTATGGCTATACCGTTAGATGGCCCAGTCCACCATTCTCCACAGAGGAAACTTGGAATTTGCCCATTCACAGGTAAATAAACAATAGCTCTATAATAATCAGCCATGAGGAAAGTCTCCTCTTTTATGCAACAGTATGGGGCATTTTTTTCTCAAAAAATGTATTTGTGTTGCCTTTTTGGTTTTGTTCAATGTAAAAGACCTACCTGCTAACTGAAGTAATCACTGAAAGACTAAATCTGATCAATACCTGCTTGTCCTAGAAACACAATCAAAACATTTTATGTCTCTAGATAAAACTGGTCATGACCAGACTGCCCACCTTGCCCTTTGGTCTTGTTATGTATATGCATTCATTTTCCCTTGTCTTTGTCACCTAGATAAAACTGACAACCCACCAGTCCTCATTCATTCTCTTCTAGGGTGCCCACTAATCATTCTTTTATTACTTTGCAAGGGTGAAGTGTGCTGGGTATCTCTGCTCTAAACTCTCTCCCAGCATGCTCTCTGTCTATGACACAATAAAACCTGACCTTTATAAGCATCATGATTTTTTTTCAATGTTTCCTGGATGAGTCATAGAAAGACAGACCTTCCTACTTGGCCTCTAAAAATAAGATTTTTTTTAAGCTATAAGAATAGAAAGGGCAAAAAATAGAAATGGGGAAAATAAGCATACAACATGATGTAGAATTTTATTAAAATGTTCAAGTAGATTTTATATTACAACAACTTGCCTCCAAAGGATTATCTACCCAAGTTTTCTAATTCCAATGTTCTCTTGGCTATACCAGGGAAGACATAGATTTCCTGAGACCTTGGCTATTCTTTCGCTGTTCTGTTGGGGGTTGTTCTGTACTGCAGGGGATATTGAAGATTCATAGTGTCTTGTTCTGGGAATTCTAAAAGGGCAATCATACGTTCCACTCCATGATTTTTCATCTTCATGCTCATACAAGAGCTGAATAAGTGTAGAGAGTGAGATGACCTCCAGGTTTCATCTTCTCCAGGATCCTGCTTTGCATACTAATTTGAATTTTTAGACCATGAGTTCAGCTAAATCTTGTTTTACCTGCATCTTCAAAATGGTTCTGGCATTCCCATATTTGAAGATGGAGGGAAACAGACTTGGTAATTAATTACTATCTGGGACTACTTAATGATGTAGGTTGTCACATGGAAAGACCGATGAGATGGAAAACTTGAAGCACCACTTGTGGGGTGATAAGATCCATTTTGCTCTTGGCGGGCTCTTGGTTGCCATGACAACAGTATTACTATAGGGCTCTGTTACTGTATGAGAGTTTTCAGGGGCGAATCTTTGCCAGCCTTTGGGAGTCAGTGCTAATTTGTAAAAGACCCCCACACTGGGGTTGTGCTTTCTCTGTTCTCATCAGTAAAGAGAGAGAATATAAAATTGGCATTTTGAAGCTATGGGTTTGTATGGTTCAAAGGTGTCTTTTCATGCTGTGCTAAGAGGATCTGGGAAGTAGAGTTGTGCAGAATTCTCTGCTGAGGACTAGTATGAGTGACAGTGCCGGCTGAGATTGGACTTCACAGAGTAAATGTCTTGGGAAGTCTTGATGTGCAGAGGCTCCATTTCTGGCATCATCAGTGATGGAACAGAGCTGGCTCTTTATCTCCTTGATTTCCCTGTGGTGGTCTTAGAATGAAGCCTGAACACTTCCCACAATTCTATATCTGTATGAGCCATAATCCCATTCTGGTCCATAGATCTCCCATTTCATAAATGCACATATTTTCTAAATTGTTATGTTCAATATCAACCCTATAATTCTAAGGATGGGAGACATCAAGGGTCTAAGTTCCATGTCTGGTTGAGGCAGAGTCTCTCCATCTTGTTCACTTGCTGTGCCCATTTTAGTATGTAGGATGTCTATAATTTAAAATACTTAGGTGGAGAACAGTTCACTTACTTGATTCCTCTTAAGAAGAGCATTATTATGATTTGGAAATGAAACAATCCAGATATGGGCATGATGTCTAACAAAGAAGGTACTGGATGTAAGGGGGATTGTGAACCTGGTTTGTAAGAACAGCGAACATATGGAACATGAATTCAGTGGTTTCTGAGGCAAGGGGAAATCACAGGTTAGAGTTGGAACAAAAGTTAATGACCCATGTACAGAAAAAAGGAGGGCAGGTGGAATTAAAATGACAGAAAAATTCTAGAATATTTCAAATAGAAATTGAGATGGTAAAAGTGGAGAAACCTCAATAAAGAGATTTTTTTTTTTTTTTTTTTTTTTTTTTTTTTTTTTTTTTTTTTTTTTTTAGTAAAGAGTGGTCGGAAACAGCTCCTCCAAGGACTCCATGGATTGGTGTAAGACTATAACAGTAATGTCGATGATGGGGTTTTCCACAGAGAAATTGCTGAATGTCAGGATTCTACCACCTACTTCATAGTTCATGTGTACAGAAGTCAAATGACATACCAAATATAAGATGCAAACTGAGAGCCAGCACATTTATTTGCTAAGGATTATCAAGTCTTTAATTTTTTCCCAAATCTATTTTTAATATGTGGCTAGTGGTAGGTGTAATGTTATTATTTCTCTGCTTAATGCTACTAAGAAAAAGATGGTTTTACTTATCCTGGTGTACCACAGATAGGGATTACCAGGGATTATGGAAGTGCTACTCAGGGTTGCACAGTCAGCTTATATGTTACAATGACACCCAATTCTGCTTTAAGATGCATTCTTTGTTCTTTTCCTAATTAATCTTTTGACACATTATCAATTGACTTTTCATAAATCCAAGCTAGTAATTGTATCCTTCAAAACTACAAAGAGCTAGCTAGAGCCCCAACTGTATCTGGAACACACAAAGCAGGTCATAATGTTTTGGGTTGTTTTCTAGCTTGAAACAGGTTGAATATATTTTCTGAATAAAAGTATCTAAATTTACCAAGTATTATTTCTTGGTACAGTACTCTATTTATAAGAAAAGTCTTAGGTATACAGTTTAAATTAAATGTACACATCTATCTGTTTAGCCAACAGCATATATTCTTAACAGTAACCAGGAACACTGCCTAGGACTAAGACTGCACAGGAAAATTCAGGTTATTGGATTGCTGTATCTATCAAACAAGAACTAATTTACTGTCTAGCATAGACATTAAATGAATTGTTCTCAAGAACTATGATTTCCTCATTTTGGATATGAAAGGGTAAAATTACATGAACTGTAGTTTGAAGATCTTAATTAGCTTTGTAATTTGAGAAAAGAGGAACACTTCATGTCATAAAATAGAATAGAAGGCTTTAGAGACAGCGACAAGCTGAAACAAAAGTTAGGGCATGGATGGATCATTTGCATATTATTTTTCTTGCAGGATCAGGCCATGGAATCAGAACAGCAGAATGCCATGGGTCCAGGGAATCAGAATAGCAGGATGTAGCCTGCTTGACTCTAGGTCTCCCTTTGCTTTTGTCATGAGGACTAAAATGGAGATAGGTGCATTGTCACCATGACTTATAATCTTTCCTCCAAACTTTCACAGGCCAGATAACTTAGTTTGGATTTATGACAGAACTTAAGCATAGGTGAGTCAATTTTGATATTTAATCAGATCTGCTGAGACCCAAAGCAGGAACTTAGTCAAAGTACTGACCTTCTACTAATGATTATTAACATGGGCCACAAAGAGCCCCTCCCTACAATCCTTATTCCTGGGCTGGTGTCTTCAATTCTCAGTCAGCATTTCCCTATCTTACATTAGAAGAAAATGATATGTAGAGGTTTTTGTTTTTTTTTTCTCTGAGAAATAGCATAGATCCCCAATCTCATAAATTAATTTGCTATCCTTTTTCAGCCTACATATTTACATTTTGAAAGGGACTTTGTGGGAAGTCACATTGGAGTCAGTTTGCTTGAATGGAAAGTAAAGTAGAGAGCTGCTTTCGATGACCAAGTGGTACCCACAGCATCTAAGGAGCTCACCCTCAGTATCTCCTCATATTATGATCATCATTTGAGAATGACTCTGCTTGCTGCAAGTTTTGACTCTGCAGATAATACATTTAATTTGAGGATTTTTAGACAATACTTTTACCTTATTACATTTGTCAGTTGGGTTAGAGAAGGCAATTCCTATCAAAGACACGAAAACTCAGATAGTGTCAGGGTCCCTCAGACACATGGAGAGAAAAGGGGATAGTGAGAGTCATGAAGAGTGTGGTGAGTGAGAGTATACAGAGTCCAGTTGTAGGCACTTTGGCTTATACGTGTTAGCATATTTTAACAAGGTGTTGTACACCCCAAACAGAAGCTTTCAGGAACCATTTGAACATTATGTAGAGTGGAAAATTAGATTAAATGTTGAAAGTGACAAAAAAAATCTTTAAAAAAGAAAAAAAAAGTCACAGATCAATCTCTTAGCACTGACTTTCCAGTACAATGCATCTTATGGACTGATGGACAGTACATTCTACTAAAGGATTATTATACACAATGGCCCTGATGAGAACCTTCAATCATTCCCACTGCACAGTAAGTGATTAGAAATAGGCACCATAGGAGACAATACAGTTTCTGAGCTTGTGGTCATCAGGAAGGGGAGGTGGCCTTGGATAGGTGTGGTGGAGAGCCAAGACCAGTAAAGAATCCATCCCTTGATCTGTCATCCAGTTGAACAAATAATTCAAATTTGGGTTCAGATTCTTGAAAGAATGTCTTGGAATAAAATGTGCTTTATGTCTGACTCCCATTTTTATCTGAGATATATCAATAATTTGACATATTAGGCTACCTGAGCTATTTTTGTTATTATTATTATTATTATTATTAGTAGTAGTAGTAGCAGCAGGATTAGTTTTAGTATTATTTAAATTTATACCTCCAACATGGCTCTTAACAGTTTCACCCCAGCCACTATAAGGTTTCTACCTTGGTATTACAGTTGAGATGAGAGGTTTTCAAGTAAGTGATTAGATTCCAGAGGGAGCAGAGAAGGCACATTTCTGCAGGGGATATGTTTGTTGGTACTTGGGCTAGGCAAAGGTGCACATTAAATGTGGGCAATCTTGGGAGGTTTTTTAAGTTTAATTGCTACAAACTTTTTGTTAGCATGCTCTCCTATGAGACTCACACAGCCCTGGATCCTTTCCAGTTTGAAACCTCTTTCCTCTCACATTTTGTTTTACACGAAGAAGTGGGGTGACGAAATAAAAGACCATCCATCATTCCTTCCCAGGAGTGAGGGAACAAGGTCCCATTAGTTTTCTGGTGTTATTCTAACAAAAAAGTAGTGCAGCCAAGTGATGTAACTAACAGAAGCATCTTCCTACAGTTCTAGGGGTGCTGGCAGGCATGGTGACTTCTCCTGATGCCTTCCCCTTGGCTTGCAGATAGCTTTCTGTTACTGTGTATCCCATAGTAGTTCATGCGCCTTAGGTTCAGGTTCATTCCTTTGTAATTTTGTAAACATTTTAAATTTTTTAAATATTCTTGTCAACATGTTTATTATTGTGTAACATGTCATCTTGGCTATCCAAGGTTCTTTATTTAATAAAGACAGCAGACAAATTAGAATAGGGCCCACCTCAACAGCTTCATTTTGACCTGATCCCTGCTTTAAGAGTGGTAGAGTCACCTTCTGCTCTACTGAAAATCAGGGCTTTCACGTGTGATTTGGGGAACAGGTGAAATGTAGCCTGTAAAAAATATAATCTCTTTCAACACTACATTTATTTAGAACTTATTTCATCCATGACTTAAAAATCAGATTTCTGTAGACAGCTTGACTTGCTCATGTCTTTCGTATAGTACATTTTCCAGATACGGCTGGAACCAGTTTTAAGAGTAAAATCTGAAACATTACCTCCTGTTTATAGCAAGGGTTTATCATTCCCGTCATGATCCTCATTTTTACCCTGGTCTAATTCTTCTTCTGTTACTAAAAACATCTATTAAATAGTAGTCACAAAAACATATTTTGTGAAGAATGGGAGGGGGAGATATTATATATGAGGTTTCTTTAAGAAAAAGGTGAACCTGTGAAATCTGTATGAAAAAAAAAATACCAGATTAAAAGCCATGCAAACAGAAAGTGGGCTAGAGAAGTGAGGGGCATTTTAGAAGTAAATTCTTAATGATACAAAGCCCTACTAAATATAGAACATGAAAGAAAGAGGCTTGTCTGTTACTCCAGAAGTATATCTCTTTCTACATGGGGTGGAACCATAAAGGAAGATGAATCAAAAAGAAAGCATTAAAAACACACCTGAAAATATGCCGATCTATGCATCTACATATAAATGTAAATGTACCATCTTGTGTACATGCTTATTTTTACACATACACACATACACACACACACACACACCCTTTAAACTATGCTTCTATGTAAAACTTTTACAGTGTTTGGAAGAGTAGCCAGAGTGTTCAAGTGTTTAATAGAGGCTATTCCCATGCTGAGATGCCCTGAATTGGTTCTTTTTAAAATAGACAATAGATTAAATATAAGAAATGGACCCTAGGTAAAAGACAAAATAAAAAAAGTGAAATACAGTATGTTGAGAAAGTCATCATGTGACTATGGTTCCAGGCACATAGGCTTGGAAAACAAATGCAAGATCATCAATAGTGTAGTTCTTGCTCTTTTATAGCAACCGTTGACCATGAGATAATGATTGCTATTCCTCAGCAACTAATTGACAGTAAATAATGTGGTAAATGTGGTGGAGTAAAACATTCATAGTGAACAGTCTGTTTTACAATTAAGGGTTATTAGGTGCATTAATGCCTTTACTAATGAGTATGTCATTGAGTACTGGTTAGCACTTTGGCCATGCACATTACTGAGAACAATGTAGACTCCTGAGAAGGTATATTGGTAGTAATGTGTGAAAATTTCAGAACCTTGGAGTACATATAGATCTGAGACAAGCACATCAACACACATCAATGTTTTCTCTTGAGCTTTTTATGTGGTGTGTACGTGTGTGTGTGTGTGTGTGTGTGTGTAACAGTGCATATATGGAGGTCAGAGGACAAGTTGCATAGGTTCTGAGAATCAAACATAGGTCATTAGATTCAGCCTCAGCTGGCTTTAAGCACAGAGCAACCTTGCTAAACTCTCATACCAAACCCATGGGTAATGGTGGACCATTGTATATTCCATTGCTTTAGAAGCAGAAGGATTGGTTTCAGTGGGAGGAAGATAGTCATCTGTTGCTATAAAGGCAAATCTTTACTCCACAGCAAACCATAGCTTCAACCATACCCTTCACTCTGAAAGCTCACGCTTACAGATAGATATTACTAGGTTTACTAAATCAATGACTAAAACCACAATCATACCATGTTAGAGGTATTTTAGCATTAGTGGGGAATTACTTGTCTTTTCTGATACCTATAACAGTTCTTTTTAGTTAAATACCAGGGAACATTCTCATTGTTGAAACCTGATAAAGCTGACAGTTATAGGAGATACATCAACCAGATTCTGTGTAACAAAGTCAACAAAATAACATAGTTACTCTACCCTTCAACATACTGAGAACTGTCCATGGACCTTATACCCATCTCCTTTTATTCTGTTTCTGTCTACTCTTACCTCTGAAAAATAACTTTGGTATAAGTCAGCGAATACTTTCAGGCCAGTCATCACTGCCATTCTAACTGCCTGCCTTGGTTAACTATTATGTAGATCAATTAGCTGCCAATGCAAAGAAAAAGCATTTCAGGTATTTTTTCTAGAGTCACGAGGTTCTAAAAAATGATGATAATATTTGTGGTTAGGCACATATAAAGATGGAAAAGACACTGCAAAATTCCAACTTTCTGGGCTCATATTGCCTCTCTGCAACGTCTGTATTTCATTTCTCATTTAATGGCATAAAAAAGGCAAAAATACAGCACTGCATATCACATACAGTGTGATCTTTTCTGAAAGCTGAATGCAGAGAGGAGATTTTGGCTTTACACAATGAGCAAAGCTAATGGATGCACACTGGTATGTCTTAAGTGACACTACAGCATTTAAGGAATGAATATGTTTCTAAATGAGTCTCTGTTTCACTGCTTTGCTTGATTAATTGGCCAGTTACTGGTTGTGATTGTTTCAGATGGAAGACCATCTATTGTGTATGGGGAATGAGAAGAAGCAGCATGCAGATATTTATATGTAAGTCTAGTTTATAATATATACATGCAATTATGTATGCATAGCTGCAGAATATGAGTATTTAATGTTGAGTCATATGTTAATGCCAGGTCTTTATTTTCTTTGTTATATTTTTATAATGAAGTTTTTTATATATATAATTCATTCTACTTACTTATAAAATGAAATGAAAATGGAGAACATGGTTTTTTTTTTAATGTACTACAGTTTCAACCTCACTGTCTAGGCCCCCATTCTCCACTCTCTTCTGAATCATCTAACTTCCTGGAGGACAGAATTTTCTAGAAGCATATTCTATAGAGTTAGTGTGGGCTAATTCCTAAATGACATCATTGGGACTCCATTTATCAAAGGCTCTTTATAATTTTATTTCATCTGCAAAGTTCCCCTAAATAATAATAAAAATATTAAAAGATTATGCCATCGATAGAGTTACTAGCAGCATAGTTTGGTTAGAAAACTGAGATTGCAAAGAATCTCAGCACTTTGAATACCAGAAACATTTGTAAATTTTTCAAGTTGCTAATATTCTATATACCATTTCTTGTACCCCTGGTCTTATATTTTTAAGACAGGAGTTGAACTTTTAATTTGAATCTAACTATGTGGCTACTTTGGTCATGCTTAAAGTAATAAGGGGAAAAGAGTGGTTTGATGGCTTCTGCAAGATTGAACGAATTTGATAGCAGATTAACAGCTGGAGCTGGTGCTGCAAACTCAGAGATTCATTGTCACTCATAGGGCTAAACCCTGTGGCTCTGAAGGGTAACTGTCTTGAGTTTTTGGCACCTCCGCGAAGCATGCTGTAGGACAAGAACATCTAAGAGCAAGCTCAGCCTCTCAACACTTTCTAAGAATTCCCATCAGTGGTAGCTGAAAAATCTGACAGGTGGTTATTTTCTCAATGCCTTGTCTGATTATGTTTACATACAAGTTGATTATTTTCCCTCAAATAAAAGTTTCATGTTGGCTATCCTATGATGTGTTGACATTTTTTTCCTTAAGGCTCTGGTAACATTGGATGTTTATGTATTTATTTTCTGATATTCTAATATTACAGCCTCTTATGTCATATTGTCTTACAAACACCAAACAGATTAGAGGAAATAAGAACATTTTGGGCACAGATATCCATCACAGTCATTCAGTCTCTGCTTCTTGGATTATGTACCCTAACCCAGACTATGGGGCTTCTCACTATAAGTCTGGGCTGTTATCTATCCCACAGGATAGATGAGAATAATGATAAAAGTGGGTGATAATAATACTAAGTACATGAGTAATTTAAATTTGTTAGCATCACAGCATCATAGTCCTAAAGAAGACTTAATTTCACATTGGAGAAAACAGTGGTTTGGTATGTTGAAAATTAGTTTTCTCACATTGCACAGCTAACACTTCATATATCCAGGATTGAGCCTAGTGCCATTTGGAAAGTTCAAGGGAACTACTTGCCTATTCAGGGAGGTGTCTATATCTGTCTGGACCAGTGCCTTCACTAACTGCTAGTGTGGACAGCAGCCAATGTGAATAACATACAACAAACCTCAGCTTTGGTTTTATTCTTTACCTTTTCTGCTCTGCTTTCCTTTCTTGGGTGTTTGACTACAAATATTTGATCTTCCTGTTTGTAGTGATTTATAGACTACACTATCGGATAGTACTGACTTTCTCTTTAAATGGAGCTTTGAATTTTGCCATAAATACACATTTTACCTTTCATTCATCATCTTGCTTCTCCTATAGTGAATCCCAATAACCATGAGTTACAGAATGCTATGGAGTAGTGTAACTGAGCCCAAAGCCACTGCTTCCTGGAGACCTATTCTAGGCACTGAGTCACTTTATAAGCCCCATCAACTCTCTTAAAGATATATGATATTGTACAGGAAGATGTGGGTTTAAATATGTGAGATCTTCATTTCTCTCTCAGTTGTGTCTTAGTAGTTTTGACTTCTAAAGCTTGTGGCCAAGTTGTTGCTGTCCTGAAGATTTCACACTGAGATTTTGATGTCATACTAAAATACCTCTTGGTGTGGAGAAAAAAATGCCAACATTGAGACCAAGAGAATGTTTTGTAAAATTTATGCCTTACTTCTTTAGAAAAGGGAGAAGAATTGAGCCTCAGAGTTCAGTACAAATAATTGAGATATTGCATGTAATATGTCCAGTGACTAGTAACACATTTGGTCACATTTTCAGGTTGATATGAAGTATATAATAATTAAAAATTATATTTTAGTGAGGGAGTGGAGTGTTCTCTTTATGCTTAATGACAATAAAGCTGCCTGTTCTACATATTACAGACATTAGAGTTGGTGATTCATGCATCTTTTATCTTCAAAAGAGTTTATATTATGAAGAAAACACACCTATTCTCATTGTCATTATAAAGTGTTGGCACTCCTGATGTGTTCACAGATGCCATCAGTCACCAGACTTGTTTGTGTATCTCCTCACTGCCAAAATCCATAGGAAAATTGAATTAGTTTCCACATGGGTATCAGGAACTACTGGATTAGTGTCAGCGATGGGGCCAATCACATACAACCTTTAGTATCTCCAGACTGACCTCACTCATTGCAAAGGCTTTACAGTATCAATAGCATAAAGTTAAACTTATTATCCTTCCAGAGTATAGACTATTGATGTAGGCTTATTGGGGCTCGGTGGCTACATAATGCACAGAAAATTTAGCAGTTATCTTTATGGGAAAATCAAACTAAAGAGTAGGGAAAGGAGAAGGATTTTCAAATTCCTTGCAAAGAACTCCAGATTCATTGAAGAGACATGAGAGTATGAGGAATCTCTGATCTATAAGACACCAAATATATTTTAAACTTCTTTAGCCAATGGTAATTCTGTTCTCTCTATCCTTGATTTATCTAATTACGATCTTTTATTAGACAAAGGGAATAAAAACTTCCTTCCAAAAGGAAGTAAGTGTTGATTTATATCCAACCTGCTTAGGATTGAACTGCTCAGTTTGAAAAATTATAAAGCATTCTGAAATTGTGAACACCAAAAATCATTAGTTCTAATTGTTATATTTCATACAGAAAAGTGCCAGAGAGTCATGCTGCAGACCGTGATAAATTATCGCAACACAGACGTGCAAAATTCTAGCTCTCACCTGAATCCAAAAAGCATTAATGTTTCTGTTTACAGTGTGCTTGTATGTGCATGAAGAATGGCCCTTTTTCGGCAATCCTGACGTCTGCAGTTGCAGACAGGCTGCATCTATTATATATCCTACATTTCTTTCTTGACTGATGCCTTCAATCCTTTTGTCACTGAGACAGAAGAACGCCACATTAACCTTCTGTTTCACTATGATAACTGTGTTTCATTTGAAATTCAGTGTGGTTATATAAAACCAACACTCTATCCACAAGCTTTTTTGGGTGGGTCATTAGTAGGTTTGACTGCTGTAATTATTGGATGATCCATCATCTTGAAGTCCTTATCCTGTGAATTCTCCTTTTATGTAAACACTCATCTATAAGATACATTTTTTTCTTAAAATATAGAACCTGAGAATTGTGGCAATAGCTACTGCCAACCTCTATGGAGAATGGTTATTCCAAATGTGCTGTATATCAGAAAAAAACATCCAGACTGAGAATTGGGCTTTGGGACCACACACACACACAAAAAAAAAAAAAAAAAAAAAAAAAAAAATACAGAAAACAACTGAAGACAGAATTTTTTTTTTCCGTCTAAGGATACAGGAAGCTTAGTAATTAGTTATGGACTGGAGATGTTTGAAAGACAGGACTTTGCTGATAACCCCACTACCTCACCACTTTCTGAAGATAAAAAATAAGTGACGGGTCAATAGATCTGGTCCTCTGTGTGCCCACAGTCTGGTAAAAGGGATGCTTTAAAGATTATGCTCTTTCTTTTCCTTTGTTAATTGTTTTCAGTATATGTGTATATTTCTTTTGCCTGAATGTATATCTGTGAGCTTCATGAGTTTTCAAAGAGGCCACAAGAGGATGTTAGACCCCTGGAAGTGGGTTGATGGGTAGTTGTGAGCTGAATTATAGGTGCTAGGAATTGAACTCAAGTCCTATAGAAAAGAAGTGAGTGCTCTTAACCTCTAAATGAGCTATCGGGTCCCCTATCATAGTTTCTTAGAGATAAATTCAGAGTCCATTTAAACCAAAAATACACTGAGTCGAAGAGGAAAGAGTTGAAATATTTTAAGAGAAGTTAAAACTCATTGCCTGGATTTGACAATGCAGAATCTCAGACCTTCAGAAATTTTCAAATAAATGTCCTTGCATTTATACGTAGTGTGCCTTCTCAAAGAAGTTAATTATGTCTCTGAGAAGAAAGACTTATCTCATCACAGTGTAACACTCTCCATAACTTCTAGCTCTTCTGTCAGTTCTAATAGGAAGGAAACATTATTGTAACCTTCTAGTTAAATTAAAGCACATCTTTTAAATAATTAAACTTTCTTAAATTTTTTAAAACTTTTATTTTAGGAATCCAAGAGCATCAAAAGTAATGGGTGCCAGTCGAGAAAAACCTGCCTATTAAACTTGGCTTGTTCACGTGTAATGGAGAGAAGCTTGTTCCCTGTTCATGGGAGGGAACCAAGGGCCTGTGCTGCTGGATACTCCAAAAAGGGGCTCCATGTGGCAGAGATTGACACTGGAAAATGTGATCAAGATTAATAACACAAAGGAACTTGGAGCCAGACTAATAATATACACAGTAGTATTTGTGTCTTCTGAGGAAACCAAGCAGGGTGAATCAGATTGCCATGTCAGTAGCACCATATCTAGGTTATCATCTCAAAAGGAGAAAAAGTTATTTTGATATATGCTTGTAGAGAATTGAGTTCATGGGCACTTGGCCTTGAATCCCTGAACTAGGGTTTAGGTAGAACATAAAAGTATGGAATGCATAGGGAAAGAAAGATGATCCAGCTGATATTGAGAGGGAAGCAAAAGGGGACAGCTAGGCTTGACATTCAATGTCCTCACTACATATCCCTCATAAACCTTCTCCCTTTCCTTACCATTCCCACATGCTCCTCCTAACAGCAGCTCCTGATAGAAAGTGAAGCTGGAGACCAAGCACAAGGGCCTTCAGAGGGCATTAATGATCAGAACCTAATACAGGCTATCTCTGATTTTGTGAAATTCCCTTTGGTTCAAAAAGTATGCCTATGCCCTAATTTGTGTCAGATACTGGATGTGTAAATATAGGTTAATATGAATTTTCTCCAAGCTGCTCAGAGACAAAGAGTAAAAAACCATGCCAGCTTCATATTTTAATTGTTATTTTCTTGAGGTATTTATTTTGAAACATGGTTATTTTATTTTGTATGTATTAGAACACTTTGTAAAAAAAATGTAATTTGTTTTTTCTGTTCCTTGATTGCGAGGTTGCAGTACAGTACAATTTGTTGAAATTGTGGTGACAATATTTCTCATTACTCATTTCTTAACGAGGGCAGATTTTCGAATCCCTCTGTGTTCTGTCTATTGAGAAATAGGTCTCCAAGGTGAGAGAGACTTTCTTACTTGGAGACTGAAATAGAGGACTGGCTTAAATTCATAGCCAATGGGCAAGTTGGAGTTTTCTGCTCATTCATCATCAACTAGACACCACTGAGCCAAACAAAATCATGCTTGTAGAAGGAACAGAAAGTATATTTAGGATGTTCTCAGATGGGTGCAAGTCTGGATATTCACACAGGGAGGATTTCAAACAAGGAATCTGTTAATAAAACCATGGGGAGATCACTTAAAGCTGTTGGCTTTATAGGAATCAGGAAAGGCAGGAATTAGAGGAATTTTCTACAGATAACCAAAAAGATCCCTGTCTTCAGAACCGTATTCAAGGGATCATGTCTAGAAAGTTCTCTGAACTCTAACAAACAATGACTATTTGAGGCTGATGTGCCTTCCACTGAAGGCTGACAAAAAAAAAATCCCTTTCTGATTTGCCTTCCCTATTTCAACTAGGAGAGTTTTGTCGATAGAGTCTAAGCCAAAAATTGAAGAAATGTCAAAAACGTACTTTCTAGGCTTCTACACATTGTAAGGCTTAGGAAAGAGAGAAGGGGAGAGAGAGAGAGAGAGAGAGAGAGAGAGAGAGAGAGAGAGAGAGAGAGAGAGTGAGAGAGTTTTGCAGGAGAGTTGATATCAGCACACCATCTATAGTGTATGACGGCAGCTATATAAATAAGAACTAACATATACTGTCTACATATTTTTCTATTTCCCTCTGCTAAGGACTTCAGATGTATTTTAATGGCATTTGCACAAAAAGACATTAAGATTATTCTTGTCTTAAAGATATAACTTTAAGCTTTGAAATACTCAGTAAGCATATCAAAGCCTCCTTGGCAATAAGTAGAGGGTTGTTGTATGAGCTTTGGTCTTTTTATTTCCATGATGGATATCTATTGGACATATATGTCTTCTAGTGGTTGGTTCACTCATGGAGAAAAATACTTCTCCAATTTGGGATAATTTGATGCATTATATAGTAACTTTCTGGGTATGGAGCATGTATCAAAACTATATCTCAGAAGGCTCATCACTGTTCCTGATCTTCAGATTCTGCCTAATAGACATTGTTATTTCTTCAAGACTTTATCTGAGCTTTTGGGTAATAGAAATTCCTTCAGGGTTTTGGAAATACATTGAGAAATTTCAAGTTTCCAGTAACACTGTTTCAACTTAGTAACATTTGTGTGTGTGTTTTCATAAATGTTATTTCAAGGCCATGGCTGAGAGGCCTTCATGGATCTTTATAATAAATATAATACATTCATCAATAGAGATAAGCATTTTGTGCTTCAGAAAATTATGGAATATATATATATATATATATATATATATATATATATATATATATATAAGTATTTTTAAATACTAACCCATAACAAAATCAAAATAAGCAGTAGAAATATGGAACACACACAAATATGGACATAGGGAAGTCAGATACTATCATTGAAATTAATGCTATCTACTAAGTTTTCAGATCTCAATGTTGCCTCTCTAATAGTTTTGTTTTCAAAATCAAATCTTGATTTTATATCTATTAATAGTATATATAACTAACAAGGTAACTGAAAGAGAATAATCTCATACATTTATAAAAGAGTTAAGAATTATGATGAGTTTAAGGTATGTTATCTCATATGATACTTATAGCCAATTTCAAAAGGGAGTAGATTTTCTATTATGTCCTTAGTGTTAAATGAAAATCTCCAAGTCAAAAAGATCACATGTGAAAAATGTGTCCAGAAGAGGTTTAGCTATATTTGATTCCTGTGGAGTCATTATGGAGTGAAGATGAAACCTGTTGGGAATATCATATTTTAAATTATAGACACTATCTATTATCTATCTATCTATCTATCTATCTATCTATCTATCTATCTATCTATCATCATCTATAATCTCAGAAATACCAGCTCAATGAATAACGTGTAACAAGATATGCACCTTGTATTTGTTATCCATTAATTGGTTGAAGGATATTTTGGTTGTTTTTTTTTTTTTTTCTTTTTCTCCTGCCTACTGTGAATAGGGCAACAACAAATAAATTTGTGTTGCCTAGCTATTCTTGGAGTGGGGTGTGCCAGAGCATGTGGGAGACCTATCAAGGGTCACATCATCAAAGAAAACTGACTGTAGCTTTCACAGCAGCTGTCAAGTACCCATAATTCCTCAGTTGGGGGTGGAATTTCATTCCCACCTCCCCACCTCCATGCCGAGATCTTGTCTAGTGTTTTGTGAAAGCCTTGTTCATGTTGTCACAATTGCTGTGAGTTCATATGTGCTTCTGCCCTGATGTGTCTGGAATGCACCCTTTCCTTGATGTTATTGACCACTTCTGGCTCTTATGATTTTTCTGCTCCCTATTCTTCAAAGATCCTTGACTTGCAGAGAGGGGTGTGATATGAAGGCCCCATTTAGAGCTGAGGACTCCGCAGTCTTTTATTCTCTGCATGTGTGATGTTTTTGCATTAACTGCCAGCTACTGCAAGGAGAAGCTTCTAATATGTGCTTGATGTCCATGCCATGAGAAGAAATTCACACCCAGTGCTTTTAAAGGGAAAGATAATCTCTGACTGTGTAGGTCAGCAGTTCTCATGTGGGACATGACTCTGTGGGGTCTGAACGATCCTTTCACAGGAATCACATAGCAGATATCCTACATATCAGATATTTACATTATAATTCATAACAGTAGCAAAATTACCATTGTGAAGTAGTAACAAAAATAATTTTATGGTTAGGAGTCACTACAAAATGAGAACTTTATTAAAGCATTAAGAAACTTAGGAGCATTGATGAAGGTAATAGTCCCTAGAGAGAACACAATATTATTTGCATTGAGTTAAGCATTGTGTTAAGATGACTCTTAGTGAATCATTCATTATTCATATCAGAGCATCTCTCATAACTTCTATATTTATAAAGTGCTAGGAATCAGGTATTCTGGTGAACACAAGGCTTATATACAGCAGGGTAGTGACTTGATTCAATTCCTGTCACTTACAGAGTATAGCAGTATATCTGAGTTCCATTTGAGAATTTTGAAGCCACAGCACAGTCCTGGTAGGTTCCCATGCAGTATTTCCACCAAGGTCATCAACCTTTATTGCACAGAAACATGTACCCTATCAAATCTCCATCACCTGCTCCTCCATGAAATCAAACACAGTTTTGCACACTTCACGATGTGAACGTGCTTTTTCCTCTCCGACCTCAAGTCCCAAATCACAGGGCAGCAGTAGTTGAAATGAGTTGGACATAAATTTAAGGTATAAAGTACCATCTGTTTCAAGCAGTTAGAAAAAGATAATGGGAGAGACTGTTTCCCTGATAGATGGTTATCGGGAAACAGCATTTGGTTGAGAAATTGCTAAGACATACCTGGGTCACTTACAGTCAACCCAGTATCCAATGACAAACAGAGATAAAAATACAGTGGAATTTGGGAAATGGTGTTATTTTCCTGCTCTGTGGGCTTAGCTCTGGAATTGGGGTCTGCTGCATTTCACGGAGAATGGACATCGCATGACATGCCCAGGCTTCATTCATGACTAATCATCGAGTCAGAGTGGCCTGTTAGAAAGGCACCCAGCTGCCTTTGAGGCCCAGAGCTCTAACAGCACAGAATCAGCATCCATGGCGGCTGGACTGGGCCTCTGTCCTTGAGTGTCCATGCATTAGGAGATCTGTTAATTAATAAGAACACAGGCTGAAGAAATAATGATGGGTGTCCAATGCCTTGCATTGTATTGACAAGTGTCACTCACCCCTGGCTTCTCTATATTTGAACATTTTTTTTTCATCCATGTTTGCTATGACTACAGTTTCAGAATTGTAGCAATGGAAGAAGAGCTTATTTGCTTGTGTGTTTGTTTCTCTTGAGTTCATCCCCTCTGGTATTAAATTCTGTGTGTTGCTCTCTCTCCCTGAATTCCCCAGCCCTAGCTGGCCTCTGTTTGAGATGCAGAGACACAAAGTGAAAATGGCATCGCAGATCCCAAACATCAGACCTGCAAAGGCTGTTTTTGTCTCTCCTCCTTTTTACATCCATAGCTCAAGCGATTCCTGCTCGTCTGTTTCCATCTTTTCCTGGCAATGTCTTCATGATAAAATGTCCACTTTCTTCAAACTCTCATAGCCCCTGCTGCTCTGCTTCCCATTAACCATGCCTGATTCTGCTTGTTTGTCTCCAGATGTATTCGTTAGCATTTTTCCAGTTGAATCTCATCCTCTTATTTCTTGCTCATATTGCTAACCTCTCCAGGGGCCCATATGTTTCCACAGCTCTTGTGCCAAAATCACAGAGCATCTTAATACAAACCTTTCTTCAATGTCCTCACACCAGCCAAAAACACAAGCTCGACGGGCTGCCAGCCTGATTTATAACCAGCTCTGTCCCAGCATTGTGACACGAACACTGCCTTTGAAGCAGAACTTAAGCACATTGTTTTCCATGACAATGAAGAGGCATGACAAGAGGGAAGGTGGCTTTGCTCCCGGGCCTCAGTTTCCTCATTGTGGTGAATAATGAATTGCGCAGTCAGAATATGAGAGAATTGCTTCTAAGTTTCTTGCAGCGTCCATGAAACATTGGAAACGTCATTCTGCCTCATGAAATAAGAAAGAAAAACCTAAAATTATTGGTGAGCACCCGAGGAAAGGACAGTGTGCTTCATTCAAAGGAAACTCAAATATGAAGGAAATAACTATCTTAGAATCTATTTATATTATTAAGGAAAATGGAGAAAATGATACCTACAGATAACTGGCATTGGAGTCAATGGATCCAACTCTATATCAGGCTTCAAATCTGCCAAACACTATGCTTGTTCACAATGGTGTGTGTTACATATCTACAAAGCCTAGACTTTGTTATATTTTTACTTTCTTAGCCAACAATCCATTTATATTTCCAGACACATGTCAAGCAAGCCTCCCCTTATGCAGGGGTTAGTTTTGACTATCCCAGAATGAATTACATAATCATATTCCTGTCTTTCCCAAGTCTTCTCTGCAGACCTCAGAGGCACCACATTGTGGTACAAAGGTGTAGGCTTACCTACCCACTGTCACCAAGGTTGTCTTTGTATCTCTGCAAGGCAAAGGCTATCCATTCAGCTTATCTATGCATTTTCAATGTCCAAAATTTTAATTAATACACTAAATAAATGCCAAAAAAGATATGTGAATGATTAAGCAGCAGTGCATTATGTTATTTCAACTATAGCTAACAGTGAGTGTACATAAATGAATGACTGGTTTCTAGGGGTACAAGTGGAGTCTTGTTATGTCTTTGTCCTTTTTTAGAATTTTCTTTTTCTGAGTAAAGGGAACTTCTTTGACTGCCATAGCAATCCTTATCTTCCCAGCCTCTTGTGCTCAAAGCATTAAATTATGTTGGGTACTATACAGACAGCATATTACATAAAAGTCCTTATGTCCAATTCTGATAGCCTGAGTTTGATCTCTGGCACACACATAAATGAGGAAGAAGAGAATTTTACAATGTTGTCCTCTCCTACACCTGTCAGCTTTGCCATGTATGCTTCACCCTGTTATATGTGCATCTTACTCACAATAGTAATAACTGAACATTTCAAAACTTCATTCTGTTTGGTTATTTGTAACTTGATTTTAGCTTGCTTACGTATGTGTTTATTCAATTATAGTATTTTTTCAGTTCTACATTCCTCATCCCAAGATCCAAATTCAACAACGATAAAATCTTGGAATGCTGACATATTCAGTAGATCAGTATTTTTCAACCTATGGTTTGTGGGAACTTTGGAAGATCAAATAATTCTTTCACAGGGGTCACCTAAGACCATTAGAAAACACAGATGTTTACATTACAACTCATAAGAGTAGCAAAATTACAGTTATGAAGTAGGAATAAAAATAATTTTCTGGTTATGGTTCACTACAACATGAGGAACTTTATTAAATGATCACAGAATTAGGAATGTTGAAAACTGCTGCAGTAAGTATTTAAGTACTAATTCATTTTTCATGCTGGGACAATTTCTTTCTTTGTTTGCTTACTCCTCTTGTAATGATGAAGTACTTAGTAAGTACAAGGTATTGGTATATTAGCGTAAGATGTGCTTTAACCTGAGAGAAGTTAGAATGGTCACAATGGGAAAGAATTGTATTAGTAATCAATGGTCTCTGGTAAGATGATGTAGGGCAAGAGCATAAGGTGCTACATGAAATGCACCCTCTTCAAGACATGGGGTTATAGTGGAATACAAGAAAGCTTACTATACCTGTAAGCAACCTTTCCTTCCAGAACAAAGATGGCCTGCAATATGTATAAATCTATTTGTTCAGCATCCCACTATTGTCTATGTCCACGCACAATATGTCTGATGGTGAATTTATGGAGGAAACTTAAACTATATATTCCTAATACCTTAAGCCTACCCATCTTGAATTATTGGGTCATGAAGAACCAATTTACTACAATTGGCAAGATCAAGGTTTTAAATTACATAAATACAGCATGTAGCCATAAAGTGAAGCACTAATTATTCTTTTCACATCTGTTACCTAAAAAGCCTTTGCCCCCGTTAGAGATTGGAAACATATAAATGAAATTTTGAAGTCAGTGGCTTGAGTAAGACACAGTATTATGTTTTCAAATGGAATCTTAAGTCAGGAGGCTATGCATATGAATGAAGAATATAAAAATCAGATTAGATGCACTTGAACTTGGGTAATGTTCCATTATCAGAAGCTTCTTACACATCTGATGGGATGAATTCATAGGGCTGACAATCAGGGGTTACCCAGATCAGCCAGTGTCACACAGGGCCCTTGTGAAGAAAACAAAGGCAATTGATGGGTCTTGAATTCCCTGTGGTTCCCTGGGAAGTACAGGGCAGTCAAGGTATGATGGGGACTGCTGCATTGTACAAAATTTATCTTAATTTTTACTAAAGCATACCTATCCACAAACATGCAGATATGTCTATACACAGCCACATTAAAGAAATGGATAAATGAGATGCAAGAACATCTTTCATAGATCTTTTTTAAAATGAAAAGCCATTGCAGAAAGCATTGTTTATAAGCTGGTAAAGTACTGAAACACAGTCCCAGATCAGTGCTTCAAATTAGCAAGAGAACAATTTTTTAAAAAGTCTTGCTATATCCTCACTCAGGGTAGCCTCAAACTCATACTCCCTTTGCCTCAGCCTCGGGGGTGTTGTAATTATAAGTAGACATGATTTGCCATGTCCAGACTGAAAAAGTATTGGAGTAAATCTATTTTTATCTAGTCCCAAGTCTTTTCTTTAGTCTCTTTTTCACTTCCCAAAAATAAATATGTCACTGTCATGTGATCCTAGCATCCATCAGTAAAAGGAAGGACAAATATGTAATCAGAGGTTGATGCTCATAGGATATACTCATAGCTGACCAGACAGGGATCATGCAGTGGATCCATCCTTTCTGGAAACATGGTAGACTTTGTATGAAATTGGGTGATTGACAATGAAGAGCACTGGTCCTCAGTCCTTTTCATATCTTCTTTATATGGCTACTTAATTTAACCAGAGTGTTGTCTTCTGGGCTGTCCCTCCTCCAATGTATTTACCATACAACTCAGAACTATAGGAGCCAAAAAGACAAGGAGAGAGAATAGATGATGCAGGAAGGCATAAGGCCAAGCACTCAACATAGTCATCCATTCACTCATCAGATATCCAAATGCCCGCTATGTATCAGGTACTGTAACTTGCTCACTGGAGAGTCACTTAAGTCTTGGCCTGTAGAACTGAGTCTAGAACAAAATGTGGGTAGGGTGTCTAGAAATGCTGAGAGTTCCTCCAGGGGGGAAAGTTAGGCATGGCGCTTGATAGTGGCTCATTAAAGGCCTTCTCCATTGTTCCTCACAGCATGACCCCAATGACATGAGAAAGTCCATGAGTTTTACAGGCTTTATTTTCATGGTGGATGGTAGCTGGATCTGGATGCACCCCAGTGAAACTCAGGGCAGACTTGAGTTAAATAGGGAGAGAGAAAGGGGAAAGGGTCTGGGGAAGAATGCTTAATTGGCTCTGCCCTCTGGCCTTCAGACATTTCATTAGTATGCAAATCTCTGTAGGGCCTGAGGCCTGTAGTCATGCCCTCTACCTGTGCTCTTTGTGTGGGGCTGTATTGCCTTGAATGTGACTGAACAGTGCAGGTCAAGGGAGTTCCACTTCACATGTTAGGAGCCTGGATTCTGGGAGCACAGTGGAATAGATGCCCGTCCCTTACAGGCAAAAGACACCTGTTTGGTCTCAGGGCTTTCCAGCCAGCACTTTGACCAAAACCAGCCATCCTATCACGGTCCTACATGTTATCCTACTGTAATGAAATGCTTCCCAATATGTTTCTGAAATAGACTTATCCAAGGTATCTGATACAAACTCAGAGTATTTTCTTGCCCTCTCTCAAATGTATTGAAGCAGAGCTTCCCAGGGTGGGACCCAGTATTCTGTATTAAAAACCTAATATCTTCATCTGGAGATTCTGTTAACCTGGTTCCTAGGTCTCTGTTGAAAGGCACTAGTTTGGTAGATGTATGCACAATGGACTGTAGATAAGACAGGAAGATGCTTTCTCAGCAACCTGCTTCTGTAAAGGTAACCCCAACATCTTTCACTTTAGGGTTATATGTTTCAAACCTTGTCTGCTTAGGGGAATTATTGAACTTGTAATTGCTATCCCATCAGCTACCACTTGCAGATTATTTTGGGACAATGGTTGCTTTTGTCTGTGTGGTATTAGAAAAATAAAATTACACCACATATTGCACAGCTATAGAAAAAGTCTCTGACTTTAATGTACAGTGATTTCAGCTCATGCTTTGAGCTTAATGGCAATGTGCTTTAACACCTGGTCTGTGATAGATTTTGGAATGTTTTCAGGAGCCCACTATCTACTATGCATAACTTAAAATTATAGGTGCCATGAGTCATTTAACGGGGGAGAAAACCAACTCTACACTGACCTTGCTCGCTCTTTCATTAACACACTCTTCCAAGTTAATTGTCACTAAGAACAAAATAACATTTTTTATAAAGGATCATTCCCCAGAAGCAACCCCAAAGTCTTGATCTCAACCCCTGCTGTTAATTGACTTAGCTAAGACCTTTTTTGATGACTATGTTGTGTAACACTGGAAAGGATTATTTCTTTCCGAAGCCCTGTTTGAATCCCAGATTGAAAGCTGTAAGAGAAAGAAGTTAATTATGATACTCTTTTCTTCCTGTTAAGAAGCACCCTATACAGCAAGGACAGGAAAAGCCCTTCTGTGACAGAAAAAGGAAGACAATGGCGAATCTGTTGACTCTAAAATCCCCACAATTGCCACACATTGTAGTTTCTTTGTTTTCATTTGTGTCTTGTGAGTCTGACCATGGTTACTTTCAGTAACTCATGAGTTGGTAGGTAATTTATTCTGAGACTCTTTGGCTACCACTGAAGCTATTATAAACCTCTTAAAAATTCCTTACTTTATTCCTGTTTTCTTCTTTATAACATGGAGCCATCATGTACTTCAAACATAGCATTCTAGAAGTAACTCTTATTCATGTTGTTTGCCAAAGATTCTAGATTTCAAACGTATCTTATTGTTGATTAAACTCTTAAATCCCTACCCCAGCTTTTATACAAAAGAAGGTAGATGATTACTGTGACTTATAATAATATTATGTGTCTCGTGATTGATTTCTATATGCTGTGCTAATTGGGTTGGTGCTACTACCCTTCTAATTTTATACCAGAAGAAAATGCAATGTGATAGTGAGATGAAACTGGTGACACTTGCCTGAAATTCAAGTACTCATGAGGCTGAAATGGAAGAGTCACTATAAAATTGAGGCCAAACTAACCATATAGCAAGACAATATTTTAAAGAATGATAAATAAGTGAAGTTTTAAACTCAGGAAATTAGACTCCACAGTTGCCACTCCAAAATGTATCCTCTGGATTGCAGGTATAATGGTGGCCCATTTGCCTTCTCAACATTCACCAAACCACTCTTGCTCAGAGCCATTCTAGATTCATTAGTTTTACATATTGGCTTTTTACTGATATTTAAATTCAGAAAATTGTTTATTATATAAACTACTGAAATATGTGAGATGCAGATTATATATGATATGTTCATGAAAATGACTCTTGTTGAGAGCTTTTCTTAGCTGCAGGTAGCAAAATACCATAAAACTATTGTTTTGATTTAAAATAATGTCATTTAGAGTAAGATGCAACAAATGGCACTACTGCAGCATACAACGGCTTTCAATTAGTATAAACTAAGTCACATGACACACACTGAGCTCTTTGCTTAGTGCCTCTCTGATGCTGAATATCTTGACACCATAAGTTTAGTAAGTGGCACATGATGATCCTCTCATGGTTATGCAATATAAGATGCTATAGATTTCAAGATACACCGTTACTTTTATGCCTTCATAAATATCAAAGGCACCGCTAGCTATGTGATAACATGACAGTATATACAAGATCAATTTAGTTTCAGGCATGTTATAATATGAGGCACTCTGAATTGATTTTAAAGGGTTATCTTTATTACTTTTATTAGATAACCTCTTAAAATTTTATCTTACTAAATGAAGATACAATTCAACCTCAGTATATAGAGCACTGGTTAAGAATATGAATCATGGCTTAGGGTACGTACTACTATAGACAAGATATATGATGTTAGACAATGTTTCCTCTGGGTTTTAGTTTAGTAGTTTATATTTTTCTTTTAATTCCTTTTGTGAAATAACATAGGGCCATGTGCAAAAGATAAAATTTTCTATAAACAAAGCAATCTTTAATGTTTTTATTTTTATACTCAGACAGAAAAATAGAATGGAAAGCCTGTGAATATTTTTTCTAGATGTAGGAAGTGGACACAAGTTTTGATGCTTGTCTATTAATTCTGCCCTATGCCCTTTGCATATGATCTTAGCCCATGGATTATTTCAACTAATGAGAAATAACAAAGAAAGTGCAAGCAAATCCTTAAAATATTTTTTCATTTTTCCTGTGCATAAATTCTTAGATTTCTAAAGAATTCATCACAGCTAACATGAGACCATCTGATAAAGGAGAAGGAGGCTGCCCCATATGAAAATCTTTCCAAATGTCAGCAATGTGTGTGTGACAGTTTGTATATGCTCAGCTTAGGGAGTGACATTATTAGAAGGCATGGCCCTGTTGGAGTAGATGTGGCCTTGTAATAAGTGTATCACTGTGAGTGTGGGCTTTAAAACACTCACCCTACTGCCTGGAAGCAAAAATTCTGGTAATAGCCTTCAGATAAAGATGTAGAACTTTCAATTTCTCCTGAACCATGCCTACCTGGATGCTGCCATGTTACTGAATGTTCCTTGATGGACTGAACCTCTGAACCTGTAAGCCAGCCCCAATTAACTGTTGTACTTATAAGAGTTGCATTGGTCATAGTGTCTGTTCACAGGAGTAAAACCCTAACTAAAACAGTGTGTTAGCCCACCCCAAACTAACTAGTAGTGTAATAACTAATTATCTGACCAAAATTTTGGCAAACAACCTAAAAAAAGCAGGGATGTTCTGACTCAATGGGTCTTGCCCAAGTTTCTGATCCATGTAATCAACAACTTGCTGTTTTAAGACTCAAGAATTGGGGCTAGCAACATTTACTTGCTGTTTATGAAAGCTAACTGATGTAACCTTGAACGTATGCTATTAGTCAAACCACAAATATACACAATTTCCCTGTGGGGTTTTTTTCCTGACTATTTTTGTCAATATGAAGAAAGCCTTATCTTTACTTATTGTTTTTTTTTTTTATTCTCATAAAGCTAAACATGTGTAAAGTCCTAATTTAAGTGTATTAAATACTTTAGCAAGATTTGAAAGCTTTTCAAACTTTTCTCCTTTGAGGGATTAATACAGTATAATTCCTCCTGAGTTATATTAATTTTTTAAAAAATGTTTTTAATAGTACAAGTACATTCTAAATAATAGCTTTTAATAATATTGCTATACTTTGACTACAGTCTTTCAATGAATATCATATTGGACATAGAAAGAATCAACTTGATGCATCAGAACTTAACAATTGTATTGGAAAACCTGCAACATTGGATTTATAAAAATAATTAAAGGTCATTTAAGCCTTATGTTAGAAAACAAAATAAGCAAGCCTGGAAGAATAGTGTAAAATGCCTGACAGTGTCAAAAAACAGAGATGTGAACTCAGATACCAGAACAATGTTTACCTGTGTACAGCGAGTTTGCAGAAGGCACCATTCTTCTAACATCAGGGCAGAAAGTTCACATCTTGCTTAACCTTGAGAACTCAAATCAATCTTTCCCTGAAGATCCTTGAAGTCCATAGAGAGTTGCAGAATTGTATGATGCCCTCTCAGGCAAGCTGGACATTATGAGGTTATAAGATGATGCTCATTAAAAGTACTGCTTTTAAAAAGAATGTTAACCCCTGCCCTCATCTGGGCAGTGTTATAAACAGGAACATACTGTCTCTTTTGCTATGTGTTAGTGACTAACACAAATCTATCATATTTATTTAAAATTACATAGTCTAGCATTTGCAGAAATTTGTGGATATGCAAATATGTTCTCTGCAATTAGAGTTAGCTTTCTCTGCCTTGATATAAATTTTATTTGCTACAGAATTGGCTACAGTGTCGACCCTGATTTAAAGTGTAAAATACATTTACAAGGACATATCTTTATAGTTATGGAATTTTTTTTTACTGATATTGGTAATTTCAGCACATGGAATTAGTGGATATTCATATCATTTTTCCCCTATTGGAGAATAACTTCAGTGAGGAACAAACCTGGATTTAATACCTCCAAGTCTATAAAACTACCTTTTCTATTGCTGAGGCAAATTAACATGAAACTTATAGAAGGAATAGTTTAAGTGGGCTTAGAGTTCCAGAGAGTTAGATACAGTGGCAAAGACAACATGGCAGCAGGTACCAGACATGGTGGTTGAAGCTGCAAGCTCAGAGCTCACATCTGGAACTACAAGAGGAAAATAGAGACAGAGATATGGGGGGAGGAAAAAAAAAACAAAGAAAGATACAGAAAGACATCATTAAAGAGAGATAAAAAGAAAGACAGAGAGACACAGAGAGACATGCAGAGAGACAGAGACAAAGAGACAGAGAAAGAGAAACAGAAAAAGATACAGAGAAACAGAGACAGAGAAAGAGACATAGAAAGTGACAGAATCAGAGACAAAACACACATAGAGTGTCAGAGAAAGAAACAGAGAAACAGAGAAATTGAGAGAGAATTTGAGAGAGAGGCCAAATCAGCGAAGAGGCAGATTCAGAGAGAGAGAGAGAGAGAGAGAGAGAGAGAGAGAGAGAGAGAGAGAGAGAGAGAGGTGTACAAGGGACAAAGACACCCAGAGAAAGAGACAAAGAAAGAGGACTGTGAATGGCATGTGAGTTTGAAGCCTCAAAGGCCCCCACCAGTAAAACACTTCCTTTAGAAATGCCATATATCCTAAACTTATTGAAGGAGAGTCACCAACTGGAATCAAGGACTCAAATGTCTGATCCTATGGGAGACAGTCTCATTCACATCCACAGATCATCTCTTCACTCATTCCACACTGTTGTTCAGTAGTACCTATGGCTCATCACAATGTAAGGCAAACCTTTTCTGTCACATAAGTCAACTTCTCTGCAACTTAGCTGTTGACATAGACACATGTACATGTTTTTCTAACATCTGTGTCTTACTTAGTATTTGTTGTTAATGACCAGCCATATGCTGAGGTTGAAGAATGTGCTTAATACAAAAGCCCTAAAAACAGGATTCTCTGGGGCGGATAATTCTAACTAAAGAATGATTTTTTTTTATTTGTTAATCTAGAAAAAGAATCCGGATTCAAGATTTCACATATACATCCCCTGCTTTAAGAATTATAAAAAGAATGAAAGAAACTTCCTCTGATACCAAGGCTCTTTACTGGAAATTATCAATAATTATTTAACAAAACAGTAATTTGGAGGACTCTGTAAAAGCTGAGAGACAAAATATGAAAAGGAAAAAAGATAAAATCTGTCACAGTTTTTTTTTTTACATTCTCAGATTGTCAAGTGGGATTTTCAGATACATTCTTCATGATTTTTTAAAAAATAATTAAAGTAAATGGTGAGCTGAAAACCACTGAACCGATATGGTTTCATTGAGAAACCCCTAGACTCTATGCCACTTTTCTCATTGTTTGTTTAATTCTTTATCATTTGCAAAGGAAGGCTCCTCTTAATATTTTACCCAAAAATAAGTTAGTAATACCACAGTTTCCATCACAGTGATGAATGTTTGGTGTGTGTCATTAAATATTCATGCACCCGTCTTCTTTACTAGTTACTGACTTCTTTGAAAATGCATACATATAACTTTATCTTTAGTGGCTGGCATATCATCAGTTGCATAATGTTCCAATTATCTATTACTGCATGACAAAATGTCCCCAAATTTAGTAACTTAAAACACACATCTCATTTCTCATAATTTTATGAGTTGATGGGCAGTCCCCTTCTGTTATGTACCATGAGTTGGGCCAGGCCTTGGAAGTCCAAGAAGGCCTCATTCACAGATATGTCAGACAGTGTTGTCTGTTGGCTGGGTATCTTGGTCCTCCACATGCTCTCTCTCCTGCCAATAGTATAGACAGGCTTCCCTAGAGTAAGAAGGCTGCTTTCCAAGAGCAAGACACACAAGCTGCCAGGACTTTCAAAGAGTGGGCCCAGACCTGGCACAGTGTCACATTTACTGCACTCTGTGCATAAGAACAAGTCACCAAGTGAGAGCACATCCAAGTGGAGGCAAATTAAGTCCATCCCTGCAAGGAAGAAATGTCAAGCTACTTTCATCAGGGGGTGGCGGATTTAGTATACTTGTTTTTAAAGCAATCTTTAGTTAGTTGCATTCAATAAATGGGTTTTTTTTTTTTTTTTTTGGTTTTAATGAGGGAATGAGGAAAGGAATGCCTGTTGCCTGGATGAAAACCAAAATTATAATGATATTTTAGAAAGAGAACATTCACGTTTCCCTCTATATTTCTCCCCTATGGTTGCTTCTACCTCTATTTCATTCATTAAGAAGTTTTGAATAATGAATAAACTCATTCCGGAAATCAAATGGAATAACTGTCATTCCAGAAAGAGGGAATCGTTTCTGCTAAGATGTAAGTAATGAAATTACATGATAGGTTTTCAGAACAGGGAGAAAGTAACTAGATGCTGGTGAATGATATACATAGAGGTTTGGTGAGGGGTGAAGCTGAGCATGTGTCATGAGGAGTCTGATGTCCAAGTAAAAAGAATTGCATTGTTCTATAGGCAAAGAAGTGCAGCAGCAGGAGGACTTGTAATAGGACAACATGGTGATGAACTTTCATGTTATTTCCTTCATATCTAAGCTCTGTCTAAGATACTGACCAAGAGATCACCTTCAATATATATACTGCAGTTAGTGCAGAAAAAAATTAAATCAAATTACCTTCTAAATAATTATATTTATACCCAAAGACCTGGGCTTTTTTCTACATTGGTCAAATAAACATTTTTTTTTAATGTATCAGGCAACAATTAGTGGAGAGATATATATGTGGTAAAGGTAAAAGACTTCGTGGTCAGCTGCCCTAAACATGCCATATGTATTTACCCCTCTGTCACTCAAGGCTTAGGGAACATTGTAGAAGAAGAGCTCAAAAATGTAAGTGATGGAGGATGGAGAGGAGTTCTGTGAAACGCTGTCATCTGGACATGACATGACATGGCTATTGATCATCGTCCTTGAAGAAAACCACACAAGCTTAAGCCAGCTAAAATTATAGCATAGATGGGATAGCTGTTCTCTGGTTCCCACTCAATACTAAGGAGCTATGACAGTGGATAGTCTCCGATAGATGAAGAATCACTATTGATGATGTAGTAACTGTTAGGTTCCTGCACTGTAGCAGATGGCTCGACACTCTGCAACTGTTGCCAGCTCTTACTGGATGTATGTTATGACACTTAATATACATACAAAGTTAGGTGGGAAACTGGAGAAAAATAAAAGAGGAACATGGGAAATAATGGTAAATGTGATCATATTTCCTTAAATACATGAGTGAAATAAAAAATAAGGGATTTTTATTTACTGAATGAGGTTGTTCATATAAACCAGGTGATATGGAAAACTAAGTGTGAGAGAGTTCATTGACTCTTTGAGGAAACTTGTTGAACTGTGACAGAGAGAAATCAATTCACATAAAGTCTGTCCAAATCATCTTTCACAAGGAAAAGTCTTTATTGCTGAGATTATATATCTCATGTATTTTTGTCCTCAGAGACATACTCTAAAAAATATTTTCTTATTCTTTTATTTATATAATTAAATGTAAGCTGCCTTCATGAATTATTCTTACTATGTTATAAATATTTAACTTTTGTCATTTTACTTGTTCCCTTTATCTTTGTGAATTTAGGTCTACTTGAACTAAAGACTTTGCTTGTATATTTTACTCATGGCTATTATGGCTAATACAGAGAGGTATAGCAGCGTTATAATCTCTTCATATTTAAGATTTCCACCACAAATAAATTTCATGTGCATTGGCTCAAATGAAAAACAAAAGAAAATAGTAATTACCAAAAGCAAGTATCTGAGATAAGCCCTTTGGGTATTAGAACCCCTTTTCTATAAAAGAACTGTGGTTGGGGGCGCTGGAGAGATAGCTCAGCACTTGTTTCTTTTATAGAGAATCTTGGTCTTTGATACCCAACACCCACATGGCAGCTCATAACCATTAGTCACTCCAATACCAGGGCATTTGCCCATCTTCCTCTGGCTTCCAAGGGGCACTAGACACATGCATAGTGTATATACTTATAAAGTAAAAATAAATGTATTTTTTAAAATATGTATTTAGTTGTTTAAGGAATGTGTGCATTTATCCTAATTTCAGTAAAATTATTGTCAATGCACAATAAAAGTGAGCTCAGATGAAAGACAGATCCAGGAAACATTTTCAGTATCAAGCTACTTCCAGTACCTGAGGTATGGTTTCTTTGCTCACTGACCCTTAGCTAGCCAGTTTCCTATTTTTCAGAAATTGCTTGCTTAATGCTTTGAACCTGAACATGACAAAGAAATACACATTTCTCCTTAAGTTTACCTGTTCATTAAGGCCATGGACCAAGGGCAAATTCATAAAAAGAAAGGCCCTTCTGAGAAATAAGAGGACCCAGCACCAGGTACCAGCAGGTAGGATTCTCCTTGTGAATTTGGAGCATGCTATTCTACAGATTAGAAACAAATTTCACCAGGTGTGAGAGAAGAATATAAAATTGGCTCAGGTTCTTTTTTAGAGAATATCACTTCCCTAAATCAATAAAAAGATTGGTTTTAGGGGATGGTTATAAGGAAGATAAAATAATGATTTTTTAAAATAATTCTCTCTTGTCAAAAATGAATAGTTTGTAAATGAGACAGTTCTTGAGTCTCCTTAAGGATTTGAGGGATGAATAAAGTCAAGTGAATTCTTCCTATTATCATTCTTGTGCTTAATCCTCTTCCTCCTCTTGGCTCTTTGAGGAAGTCCTCGTATCTATGTAATATAGCCTCAGTTGTTAGTATATTTTATTTTAATCACTTGGATGGATTCAGCATGCTTCTTGGTTCATTGTGTGTTCAGATACCAATTCTCCCTGGAGATAGTGCTAGGCAGCAATGAAATTTGATAATCCCAATAGTAACCAAACTCCTTTCAGCTTTCCTATTACTAAGAATCCAGTTGACTAATAACTCATGGTCACCTTGTCAAAGGTCAACTGATCTAATTGTTTGCAGCTGTTGGAGAAAAGGTGGGTGAGATAGTCTCATAGCCTCTCTCCACTCTCTGTCTGTACACGGTTCACTCACACAGTCCTGTTAACCCCACACACCACTACAAACTGGAATGGTGCATTCTGATCCCCACTTTAAAGTGATAGTTACGTGATATCAATGCAGATTACTTCTTCCTGTTTTTATGATTCCACAGAGGGAGTCTCTTTCCCCTGTTTTTATTTCTACTCTGTTGAGTCATGGCTTCATCATCCTGGTTTGAGACAAGGAGGAAATACTGATTCCTGCTTTAGAAAGAGTAACTCAACATTCTTGCTTTTCCATGTTGCGTATCAGCTTACAGAGTACTCCAGCTACCTTCTAGGTGGTTTGTTGACTGGCAGGTGAGACCTATATAACAATGAGTGTGACACAGCGGGTAGTTTAAATTTAAGGACTGAATATTAGTAAGTCAATCTTATTAACCAACCTCAGCTGGTATTCTCCAAAGGAGCCTTCAACAGCAACAGATTTGACAGTCATTGTTACTTCTCTATGTCACTTGTCTCTCACTGTAATTGAAAAGACATTGGGCCATCAGAATGTGGTTGGTTACCATAGCTGTTCTTAAACAACTGTGGCTTAAGTTCTTGTTGATACACTGGTAGGATTCCAGTGCTGCGCATGCTCTGAGATGAAAATGATCACATTGAATCCCTTTGCTTTGCCTAACAATCTCATAATAATTCTACCCAAGTAGGAGGCCCAGCACTGTGATTGAGGGAAAAGGAGAGGTTACATTTTTTTTTTTAAATTTAAAATGAAGAGCGAGTAGAAAGGTAGAGAGCAAGTTTTCTATTTTATTTATTTGTCAAATCTTTCATCCAGAGAATCCTTTTGCTTGTTTGAAATCTTTTATTTATGTCCAAAAGATAGGAAAGATAAAAACGATGCTGCTGAAGAGAGAGCGAAGATGAAAAGGAGGTCTCACTTAACACGTTTTCTTCCACTGTGGGGCCTTGTGATACCCAGAGAACAGGTGGCCTACACTCATCTTTAGTACCCGAGGGGAAGACCACCCTACAGGAACCAAGCCCGGGAGAATATCTGTCTACAAACATCTCCATGAACAAAGAGCATTTGAACTGTCCGCCTCATTTTTCTCACCCCCTGCTGGAGTCCACTAAACTCTTAAGGGCTTTTTGAGTTATAGAATCAAAGATAATGTTTTAAAAGTGGAAGATGACCCAATCTTTGAATCCCTAGGTTATCTCATCTCAACATCCTATTCTTTCATTTCCTACCCAGTCTAAAATAGCACACCTGGCTCAGAGCTGAGAATCAATGAATGTTTAATGACTGAATGAGTGAATGAAAAGAGAAGTTTAAGTTGATAGTTGTCCTTAGGAATAGGGGAAGGACAAGAAGCAGACATGTGCCACATAACAAAGAATCTGATTCAGAAAGTTTCTCCATTGGCGTTTCAAAGCTTCAAATCTGTGGCTGTAATTACCCTTTCCATCTTTCAAAGGTAAATTCTCACAAAGAGAAAATCCTGTCTCTGCTAGAGTATGATTCTCCCCTGCTGGAAACACCTGTTCCTGACAGATTGGGCTTCACTTCCCCCATAGAGACATTGTGAAGATACGACCCACAGGCTTCTCAAAGCAACAGGTCTAAGTTGACAATGTTGCTTGATTTATGTGACAACTGCTTGCCACATAAAGGAAGGGATCTTTTTCAGGTGCATCTAAGTTTCTGGTTTGAGCCACCAGTTTGTTTGTTTAATTATTTTCCTTTTTCCTTGAAAATAAATTATCAATCTTTAAAAAAAAAAAAACTCTGTCATATTTCCCTATCCATTTCATCCTTTCCTAGTGTCACTCCACACCCTAACTTGACTATTACAATTTATGAACCATGGAGTTGCTTGCTGTTATCCTACCATAGCTTCAGCTTTCAAGATGTCTTTTGAAGTATCCCATGTGTTATATATAGCAAACTCTCAAGCATTGTGGGAATGTTTACACTTTTGGGGAAATCTCAACATTTTCTAGATAGTGTCCAGTTTCTTGTCTCAAGGCATTCTACACTTTCATATTAGACTGAGCTACTTTCAGTGATATCATAGATATATAACAGACTTCAGGGGAGTGCTATAATGAAACACATAGGTAAGTGGTCAAGGAATGCTATCAGAGGGGGTAGTATTCAATATAAGCCAAAGGTCTGAGGAGATGTATAGGATCTCTGAGTGCTCACATTCCATACATTAGTCTTTGTGGTTACATTAGAAAGCATTCTTCTCAGCTGAAAAGAATGAAATTAAGTTGCATGTAGGAAAATAGATGTAGCTAGAGATATCAATGTTAAATGAATTAAGTCAGTTTCATAAAAACAAACATTTCATGTTTTCTCTGGGATGTAGAAAGAAGACATTATAGATACAGCATATCATATATGTATTGAAGAACACAAGTATAAGGAAGACTTGGTAAAAAGAAGGTATTAGGAAGGGGAAAGAATGAGAATGGAGTGAGGGGTGGAGAAGGAGAAGGGTGTACTCAAGGCACATTGGATGCTTGAATGAAATGTTTGCTCATATGCAAAACATTTTTTAGAAAATCAATGAAGACAAAAGGAAAGTAAAAATTGTTTCTTCAATAGTAATATATATAATTGTATATATAATGACATATATATGCATATATATATATATATCAATACTTATATGTATAATGATATAACGTTACTATTTATTCAGCTACTTCGTCTTCAATGCTTTATTAAATTAACTATGAGTCACTGTCGTAATGGACGAATCCAGATAGGGTTTAGTGTCTGTGGAACACTCACAGTAGTTAAAACAATGACATGTCCACATGTATGGTTTATTAGAGAAAGAGGATATGCTCCACAGACAGCAGGAGCATAAGGCATGCACTGTAACTGACATAGCTGGCAGTAGAGCCTAAAGATGCATGCATTGCTTCAATTGTCCTCTCTTCTAGGTCATCGTGTATACACTTTCTCTCCTGGTTCAGGAACCATTTGATTTTATATAAGAAGCACCACAGAACCAAGGAGCTCACAAAACAGCCATCCAGGGAGAGTTTTATGAGGTATACTTCTCTTGTAGTCATCTCAGTGAAGAGCTCTCTGGATTTAAACTAAAAGTATATATAACTCATTAGCCTTGTTGCTATGATAAGCCATGACAACAGTTTATAATAACTTGTTGGGGCCTATGGTCACAAAGTGACATCATCAAATAGTGCATGTGTGATAGCTTCATCAAGGATATGAATACATGTCCTACCTCAGCCAAACAACTTAGGAAAGTTACCTACTTGGAATTTTAATGTGTAATTATTGCCATAGTGTTGGAAAACCTTTTCAGCCCTAAGATATTATGCTCTAAAATTCTCTGCATTGTGACTTTACCTTGGTAATCACATCTCTACATGTTGATGTGGGAAGCAGCACAGGGCAGAATTGTATGGAAATCTGGGCCTTGGCTTTGAATGTTGTGAAACAAAGAGTGAACTACTAGAACACAACACTGTGGAAGGTAGTTTAGACTGATATTTTAAACCATACTTCTCTAAAAGGAGGGGGAAAAGTAACTATACATACAGCATAGCATATACTTGACCTCTTTAACCTTAAAAAAATTAAATAAAATTTGAAACAAATAAAGGTAAAAAAAGAGAAATCTTCAAAAGAATAGAAACTATTTATCTACAAGTCAGTCATATAACAAGGGGGATGAATATGGATCAGTGGGATGAAGCTTCCCTAGAATGTGTGGTTCAGTAAGTTCAATTCACAGTACTATAAAGTATAAAATAAATAATTTTGGGATCATATATTAGTTTTAAAACACGTCTTTTGCTTTATATTTTTGATGTTCCTAAGAATTCTACTTTTCACCTCATCTTCTCTCGCCCAAGCTTGGTGTCACTATAACAGTTATATTTTGCATCTCTGTGACTAAAATGCCGTACAGAAGTGACTTGAAGGAGAGAAAGGTTGTCTGGATCACAGTTTTAAAGGGCACAGTCTATCATGGTAGGAATGACATCCTAATTTCATTCTATTTCAATAACACACTCTGATCAAAAATCTGGGGAGGAGTTTCTTTGGCTCACACTTGCAGATCACACCTCCTCATTGGTGGAAGTCAGGTCAAGAACATAAGCACAAACTCAGCAGAACTCAGAGAGGAGCACTGCTTACTAGCTTGCCCTCTATTTGCCCTGCTAACAAGGCCCAGGGCTGTCTCCATAGAAATGTTACTACCTACAGTAGGCTATGCCCTCCCACATCAATTAACAATCAAGGCAATGTTCCCACGGCCATGCCCACAGGCCAAGATGATGAGACAATTATTCAAATGAGGTTCCCACTTCCCAGGTGACTCTAGGTTGTGTGGCATTGACAATAAATCTAACCAGGACAGATGGGTGTTTAATGAATGTTTAATATGTGATCTTACAAGGTTAAATCAAGCTTGTTCACTTCTGGGCCCAACAGGAAGCGGTGCTTGATTGGAACTACATAGCCCTCAAGGAGTATCCCCAATGGTCTAATTCCATCAACTAGAACTCAGGTCCCAAAGAAGTCTCAAAGGGATACCAGTCTCTGAGGTCCACATGATCAAATACTTGGAGAGCGAGTATGCAATTTCAGGTTCATACTCTGACAAATACTCTCCAACCTTTACCACATTTTCATAAACTCATATGATCTGTGGCTATGTTTGTTCTTTTTCTCCAACTTGTTTGTTTTTACTTTGTTACTGATTGTCAGCAGTAAATTATACAATCTAGAAATTAGGTGATGATGTTACTCTTCACGATTGGCCTATATTCCTTTAAGATCGCTTCACTATCACACAGCCTAAGCTATAATTTTGTATTTATAAATTCATAAATTATCACCATTACCTCATAAATGCTCTTTTACTAAGAGTGAATTCAATCTACCCCTCATACTTCATATTTAGTTAATATTTATCTTTATAAGCATGGATGTTTAGTTTGAATATATATATATATTATATAATGAGTGTGTGTGAAACCTACAGAGTCTAAGAGAACATCAGATCATCTGGAATTGGAGTTAAGTTCCACACGTGAACCACCACATATGTACAGAAAACAGAACTCAGGTCCTCTGCAAAAGCAACACGTTGCCTTAATTACTGAACCCTCTTTCCAGCCCCTCATTCTTCATATTTTGGCGGATTATAAGGATCATTATTATTTCCTACAGATGAGATGGATTAATGGCTTCCTCATATAACCGCTAAAAGTATTTTGATTCTCAGAACACCCAAACATCACTCTTATTTAACCTTATTTTTGTTATTCATTTCATACTTAACACTGTATTGCCTGCCATTCTGTGTTGTGTTCATGTGATTTCTCAATCTGGAATTTCACATTTATATTTTCTGTCTAGTTCTCACATACATTTAAATCCAGGATTATTTCCTTATAGCATTTTAGCAGGGATCAAGTCTAGCTGAGGACTGTGTTTGGTTGATCTCATCCAATCAATAGCTATCTAAATCTATCTATCTATCTATCTATCTATCTATCTATCTATCATCTATCTATCTATCTATCTACCATCTATCATTTATCTCTATATATCTCTTTCTTTCTTTCTTTCTTTCTTTCTTTCTTTCTTTCTTTCTTTTTCATGAACTGGTAGGTACGTATTTCACATGTAGTATATAGTTACAGTCATTCATAATTGTGTTGAAAAATATTCATAGGAAGAACTATGATAGTTCAATTTTTGATGTGTGTTTCAACCATGGTTTACTCTAAATCTAACAGAGAAGGCAACCTTAGGTGAATACAAAGGGAAAAAATCATGTCAGAGATGGTCCAAACCATATCTAAACAGCCTTGCTACCATAGCCGCTGGAAAGGCATGATAACGAATAGAACTGGACACAAGACACAGTGTGTCTCTGTTGACATGGGGGTTGAAAGAAATCCGATGCAGTTGGGACAGCAAATATCCTGTGGATAACACCTGTCAGTGAGGATATTCCATAGGTTCTTTGCTAATAGTGTACATTGATATAGAAAACAAGAGCATATAAGAGAAGTATGCTGGGTGGATAAGAACTGTATTAGTCAGGGTTCTCTAGAGTCACAGAAATTATGGAATGTCTCTGTATATTAAGGGACTTTATTGGAACAACCTACAGTCTGGAGTCCAACTAACCCAACAATGGGCAGCTGTAAATGGGAAGTCCAAGAATTTTGTAGTTGTTCAATCCCATGAGGCTTAGTGTTTTACCTGGTCTTCTGTATAAGCTGGAATCCTGAAGGAGTAGGCTTCAGTAGATGTGCTGGCAATTAAGTGCAAGCAGGCAAAGCCTTTCTTCTTCCATTGTCCTTATGTAGGCCTCCAGCAGAAGGCATGACCCATATTAAAGGTTTGTTCCACCACTTCTTGACCTAAGCTATTCTTTATTTGACACCCAGTCTGGCCTTGTGCTCAAGAGATATATGTTTGTCTCAGTCTACTGAAATTAAAGTTGTGTACAACTTGCCTGGACCTAAACTTTTCATGGCCACTATTCCTCAATATCCAGATCAAAAGCATGTGGCTTCCAGCCTCAAGATCTGGATCATAATTGTGCCCTATATTTCTTAATTGTAGTTCATTCCAGATATGGTCAATTTGACAAATGCGAATATCAACAGGTTAAGGCGATTTCCCCTACTGTCAAGGAGGAAAGTTTTACTTGTTACATAGTCCCACTTCGATGACTAAACTCTCTGACTTTTATATACCCGACAATTTCCATGACATCTGATAGTTAAAGTAGCAGCTCTTTGTCTATCTCTACTTGTACCTCTACTTGTCTATCTCCATGACTAAACTACATGCTTTTGGAAGTCAGGTACCTTGGTTTCTCCTGATTCTATATTCAATAAAAATGAAGCTCAGAAAGGAGCCCATTATTGGCCAATTAACTACAACTGATTGAACTCAGAGGCCGTAGTAAGGATTTGAGGACTAAAGTATCATTTTCTAATTTACAACGAAGAGGGAACTAGGAAGCTTTCTCATAAACAAAGAAGTGATAACTATCAAAGCACTATTAATCAAAATGTGTTTCATTTCCTACTAGGCTTTGCTCATTAGGAAAATGAAGGAGGGGATTTATTTACAGGCATAAATCAAGGTCCTTATGCTGGAGACAATTCTTCTACTGAAGTAGAAAAATAACCCACAGTTTATAGGAAACAGTTAAACATCTTTGTGCATAACAGTTTTTTTTTGCCAAGGTGACTGAAGCTTCCTGTAAGTAGGGAAATATTGAAACAAAGATTTAATACTAAAGAAGACAGATATTTATCCAAGTATGGTTCTTGAGTTTTCTAATTTCATGATCATATAACTTAATGTTTTGCCATGTTTTGGAAGTGACTTCATGGTTTATACACATCATCAACAATGGCTATAATATTTAGAAATAAAGATCAATGGAATTTCTGCATTTCACTTAATAGTAGTAAATGATGATTTTCCTTCTTATATTGACTAAATCCTCATCAAATTCCTGAAGGAACCTGGGGTGTTTGGGTTTAAAGAGATGGAAAAATCTGCCAGTATCTAAGGGAGTTGTGTGTTCTGGTTTGAACAAAAGAACTGTAACCACATTGTCTGGAACTATAAGTCTCCAATACATCTATTACTAAACAAAATGCCTGTGAAATGAGAGTAATCAAGAGAAATGATGATAGAAAATATGTCATGGAGTATATGATCTCCAATTGGGTCTGAGTTTTTGAGAAAAGGTGTCCTGCAGATGTCTAATGCAATAGAAATAATTCCTCAAAATTTCTTTGATGAGGGTGTCAAATCCTACTGACATATTTCTATGTTCTCTTATGTCCTGTGTGAGTACCCATGAACTCAATGCTAATTCCAACCTAGGGTATTCATTAGCCTCCAGTTAAGTAACTGTGTGTTAAACCTAGCTTCAACCCATTGGATATTTGTTCCTTGTGTATCCAGCACATTAAGTTCTTACAAACATTTAATTAAGTGGTGTTTTCAACATTATCACTTTCTAATGTTGAATTTGAGGCTTAGGGAATTTAAAGAATTTCTCATATTAATGTAAAATGACAACCCAGATTTGAACTCCATATTGATGGGTGATATTGATTTGTCACTAATTATTATTTGATCAACCTTCATAAAAATAAAGTATTATAGCATATAAACACAGTAGAGAGAATATTTTGTTATTTTTGTATTACTTTTTTGTAATTGTTACTTCACTTTAAATTTTTTAATAACATAGGATGCTTTAATTAATAATAAGTGATGATGTGTTCATTTTCTGGGGGATTTGTAACTCTCTGTACTAATTATTCGATCTGAGAATTTCTATGTAGTTTTGGGATTCTGATTTAGGCATAGATCTCAGCTGGAGGGAAGACACATTGGTAACTTAACCAACTATGATAAACTATGAGTGTTCCAATTATAGAGGTATCCACTCAATGACAAGAAAGGATACAGAAAGAGATATGAGCTGTGACTGAAAATATCTACCAGTCTATTTGGATAAGACATAGAGCCTAGATGGAAGAACAGGTTTTGACAGATAGAGATGAAAATGTTGAGTCAGATGAGCAGAAAACAAGTATAACAAAAAGTGTGAAAGCAGAAGGCAGAATCCTGTGCTTAGCATGGGACATGCCTGGGAAACACTTTATAAAGGTACACAGGCTATTGAAAGGTTTTATATATATATACATATATATATGTATATGTATATATATATATATATATATATACATATACAACTATGATAAATATAAAACTATGATAAATATATAAAACTATGATATATATAAAACCTTTAAACCTATAAAATATTATATATAATACTATATTATATATAATATAGATATATAGATATATTAGATATACTATATAGAAAATAAGTCCTTATATAGCTATAAGTCCTCCATTCTATTGAATATATTTTTGTATGTTAGAATAAAACTTAATTGTCATTATTAATACCAACTTTGATCAGAAGGATATAGACCTCTATTAAGAGATAACTTCCCTTATGTGTATAAAAAAAGACTAAGCACTTATTAAAGCCATTAAGTAATTCTTAAATAATGAAAAGATCCAGGTCATTAATGGAAATAGAGAATTTGTGAACTTTCAAAATTGCTGAATTTTTATTGTGGAGACCATGTGAATTAAATTTTAATGAGTTTTTAATTTAAAATAATATAAAGTCTGAATTTTTTTCTCTAACAAGATATGTTCTAATTATTACCACTGCAGTTCATACTTGGTAAAGGCCAGCATTGCTTTTGGATAGTCCATTAAATCATGAAGTGATTGATTTTCTTTTCCTTTTCTGCTTGCAAGGGGATTATTCCTACCAAATATAATTGCCCTTTAGTGAAGAGTGTTAGTTTGATGTACTGTGAACTTCCTTGGGGATGATCAGTCCCTGTGAATAGTTGCATTAATCTAGTACAGAAACATTAGTGGCTGGTAAGGATTAATTCTATTTTAAGAACTCTTTACAAACCTTGAGTATACATAAGCTTCATAATAACCTGTTGCCAGTTTCTCAGCTGTTACATCTTTATAATAGTTATTCACATTGCTTCCTCACAGGTGTCGATTCGAGGATCTAATGTATGTGTGTACATTCTTTTATAATATTTTCACCATTTCTGTATTTCATAGTAGAAGAAAAGAAAAGAAAACACACAGGTAGCAGGACTGAAACTTTTGAGCTCCTCTTTCTATCTCAGGGAATTACCAACTCAAGCTTTCCTGATTATTCTCTGACTCTTCCATATTGTCCACAGAAAGTTAGATTTTTTCTCTTTTAAAATCTTAAATTCAAATTTCTAAAGCCCATTATCATTTCACCTGGGCATTCCAACAGGTTAATCAGTGGTAGAGCTGAGATCATCATTAACTCATCAGGCAGACTGCACAGAATCTCAGTTAATTCACTGCAAGTCAATTAATCCTTACTGGAGTAAGGTAGCAGCAGGTGGTGATGGAGAAAATAACTCTCAACCAGCTCATCATGGTTTTAATTCATCAAGATGCCCATGAGCTTCCTTCCTGGTACATAGCATTGACTTCATGAAGGCCACATTATTTTCCTATTTAGCATGATGGATTATGTGATTCTCAGGAAAACATTTGAATTGTGTAATGATCATAGACAGAAAATGCTTTCTTTATCTGGGACTATTCAAAAGCAAACTTGGCATTGCCTTTCTATTTCTTGCTGTAGAATTAAAAAATAAATAAATAAAGAGGAAGCATAGTCTAATATTGTGTTTTGGATTAGTTCTAATTGATCCTGCAGAACTTAGAGTCTCAGTCTAGAAATGTTAACATATGGTAGAAAGCTCCTTAAAAATAGATGGCTTTTCTATTGACTATAGTGATAAGAGTGACATCTCAGGGACATAATAGCTTTTTATCCAGGAAGTTCCCCAAATTGAATGTGAGGATGGAGCAGAGCCTTAGATCATTATCACTCGTTGCATCTCCGATCTTGCAGGTGATGTTTAGCACTTTTTTTGCCAGCACACTAGAATAGCTTTAAGCATCTAATAGATTACCATATCATCCAAACACTGGGAAGATTCCTTTCTAGCCACCCACTGGGAAATGCTTCCTGGTTGAAGACCAATCCAGGATAACATTAACTAGGTAAATTTATGAAGCATTTTGCTCTTCTTTAATAATTATGTGTTTATCTAATTACATTCTGTATGGAATGTTTCATATTTCAAGGTAGGATCTATGTATAGTTTGAAAGTTTGAGGGAACCAGACATGATGATATTTCACTGTGGCTGAATTTATTTAAAGTTTTAATGCACATAAATTTCAGTAATTTTGATCAAATATGTTTCTTGTTGATGATGATGTAAGGTGACATATATCCCAATAATAGAATCCCTTTGGAAGACGTCATTCAACACACTATGGTGATGACGATGTTAGATGAGAAATAAAAGAGGGAGAACATATGTAATACAAACAGGCACCATGATGTGTCTCATCTAATTTCTGCCTAGCATAGAGACAGATCTGCAGCATACACTGGCTTAAATGTTGAGAGATAACAGTGATTCCAGGACTATGCCTCTGAGTTTCCTAGTTTATATTCTATACACCCTGTGGGGATATAGACGGAGAACTCAGATGACATAAGGACAATGATGCCATTCTTTCAGATAATAAACTGTTCCTAAACATGCTATTTTTCAGGGTGGAAATAAATTGCAAAGAGTTAATGTGACAAATTGCAAATCATTGGATAAGGCCAAATAATGTATAATCCTGTACATGAATAATTTGTAGGTTTTCCTTATTGCTGTAGAAGGACACTTTGAATGAGAACAGACACATACATAAACCTCTAAGCGATTCAACTTATTTTTCAGACAAATATACTTAAAATCTGATTATTATTGTATGTTGTAACTTACATAATTTATACTAAATTTTTACAGTACTCCCTATGTAAACTTGAACATGACTGAAAAACAAAAGTAATGAAAAACAATAGTTAAAATCCAAATACTCTAGAAAGGCCGTTTGAGAAGTTATCAAGAGTTGGTACATAGTTTTCTGTATATCTCATGTAAGCTTGGCACATACTTTCCATGTATTGATTGTTGATATTATGCTGAGCTTGCAGTAAGCTTCAAGGATACATTTATATTATATGTATGTGTTGTTTCTCCATGTTATCAGTATGCCCTTTCAAATTTTATGATTACTATAATTCCCAGAATGACATTCAGAAAAAAAGAGTGCATTGTTTATATAAATGGAATTAAAAGGTGATGTCAGATTTTACTACATGCTTTTACCATATCTATCTAGCTTTATGTGATAGAATTCAGCTTTCGAATGCATTTGAACATGGATGCATGTTATCAACAAAGATATATAAAGACTGTTCCAATCAGCCATTCTCAATAAGAACAGCATTATTTAAACATTTAACATATTATGTTGTGATTTTTATCTTCTTTCAATAATACATGTAGTTTTTTATTTATTCTGTTTTATAGATGTAACTCCTTGCATAAGACCTCTATGAAGTAACAAACATTTCATTACTTGATAAATTATTAATTGAATTTTTAGAACTTCTAATCTCCCATCCCTAAAATTCCATAGAAGAAAACTATTTCCTTGTTTTTAACAACAGCTGTAGCTGAATCATAAAACTTCTTTGCAACTTAATTCCCCAGCATAGAAATGAGCAAACATCAAATTCCACCAAATATTTACTAGGGAATTTGTTTACAGTGACTCATTTTGGAAAAATAGAAGTAGTCAAATTTCATATGCTTCACAAGAGCCATTCTCAGCTTTCTTGACTTTAAAAAAAAAAATGCTTAGACCCTTGTGATTCTGCTTCAGCCCATGAGGCAAAGCAAGGGAAAAAATTTTGAGAAAAACAAATGTGCTTCCATGTGTACAGTGTAGGGCTAGGACAGCACCACTGCTAGCCAGGAAAACAAGTTGGACCTTTTCATTTGCATATTGAATGTCAGATTTACCATCTGGCTTCCCCTTCCTCCCCATTCAGACACACAAGCATGTACGAATTGGCTAGGATGTTGCATAGGTCTTTACTTGATTGTTATTAAAATGATTCCAAATATTTTCTCACGTTTACTTTTCTACCAAGTATTTTATTGAGTATTATTCTGTCAAATGAAATGATTTTATAAATGACTCTAAGCTATCTTGGAGGTACCCACATGACACATTACATCAGATTGTGATCACTTGTATTTCTATGACAAGCTATGTAAATGAACACACACACATTATAACACTACATAGGTATATGATTTTATAGGCTTACCTTTTCTATATGTTTATATTTTATTTTACAACATTTATTTATATATTATAAATATTATGTTATTACATGTCATGAGTTTGAAGACTTGGTATAATTTCCCTAGATCAGAAGATAGAGGCAACTTGAAACATACTTAAGTGAGTTTCATAGTTACTAGGCACTTGATGTCAGATCTACTGAATTCCTTTCATGGGGTAGCATAGAGAATATGGCATTTTATTGTAGCATTCATAGAGAGTTTAAAAATGTAGCACATGAAACTAAACATCCATATATTTAACAGCCTTAAATAAATCCCCATATTTACCAAATGTTCTATGATGGAAATACTCTTTTTTTCATTATTGTTTTTGTTCTGAGATAATTAATTCATACATGTAAATATTATGTGTGTGTTGTGTGAGAGAGAGAGAGAAAGAGAGGAAGAAAGAGAGAAACACAGACAGAGCTAGAGAGAGAGAAAGAGAGAGAGAACGAGAGACAGAGAGATGAGAAAAAATGAATGAATCAATACAGGTAAAGTACACACTAGTTGAATCTCTTGTATTTTTTGATAAATTTTAAAAGTTTCTCTCACATAAATGAAAACATTTTTTACACGTACAAAAAGCACAATCTACCATATATTTCTCCCATAATTAATGCATTAATCAAGAGTGTACATATAATTTTTTCTCTGATTTCTCTTTTGGAACTGTTTTGTTACTCTAGTCTTTATTGAATAGAAAGAATTACTTGCTCAGCAATTGAAGGCCTTAATTAATTAGAGACTAATTTGTATTATCAGTTATCTATTTGTGCTATCCACTGATTGATGGGAATAGAGGAAGCATCTTGCAAAAGTCAATTCCTCAGAAGTATAAAGCCTACAGAAATCATGAGAAAACTCTTTATCTCTGACTAACTTGGTGTAAGGAGTAGAGCTAGCCAGTGGAACTATGGCTGTGTTTTAGGAAACAGTACTCATTCCTCAGTTCTCAGGCTAACATGACATGAGAAGTATCCTAGATAGGCAAACAAACATGCCAGACTTTTCTCTTCTCTCCATAAGACAAGGAGGAGAGGAGTGAATTACTTGGCTGATGAATTTAGGAGGAGGGATACATAAGGCTCAGTTACTTTTTCTGAATCCTTAACTGAAGATGGTACATGATGAGTGTTTTATCTCTGTAAAAGGCTCTTTGGTACCTCGAAGTAATGAATTCTGGGAACATTATTTGCCTTTGGATTAATTCTTTAGACTTAGGATTGGCTGTTTGCTATGTGTGGTATGACTCTCTTAAGTTCTCTTGAATTGAAAGGCACAGGGAAAGTAGCCTCACTGTACCTCTATAACCAATGCGCTCCTGAAGGCATAGTATTCTTTCTAGTGCAAAACATCCTAGGGTACAGGAGTTGAATATAGCCATAAAGGAATGGAAAATGGAGCTGAAAGTAATTCTTTCCCTAGAAATAAACTCTAGAGTCATTTCATGTGCTGGAATGGCTTACTTTGGAGTCAGTTAGGGGAACATATAAACTCTTCAGAAACCGTGCCATCAAGTATTTGGTTTTTGTGGGGATACCTCAATGGAGGTAAAAATAGAGACTGCCTCAGCCCCTGCTTGACCACAACTTAATGTTCAATGTTGACAGTTAAGAAAATTGAAGCTAGCTATAATACTCCATACCTGTAATCCTAGCCTTTTAGAACCCAAAACTGGGTTTGAGACTATATTGGGTTATATGGTGAGACCCTGTCTTGGGCTGGGGAGGGTTGAGATAAAGATTGGGAAGGATGGATTGGGAAGAGAAAGAGAGGTAATTGTAGAGTTGTTATGCAGTCTCTTTCCTGCTCACATTTTTTTCTCAAATTCCTTTGTCTTGTATTGATTGCTGGATTTGGAAAAAGAAACTAAGACTGCAACCTAAAGCCCATTCCTTTCCTCTTTTAAATTTCAAAGAGGTACATATAGAGAAGTAGTAAATTTGGTTAGGAGTAATCCATTGTACTACTCTTTGTGGCTAAAGCTTGAAAATACTAGTAAGAGATGATTAGTTTTGTTTAACAGAAAGGGATAAATGTTATAAAACTCATTTATTGCCAGATCTGGTGTTATATTCCCTGATGGCTGTCTCATATATGCTTGTACATTTTCATCTCATTTCTTCTGTATTTGTTTCATAATTGGTTTCATTTTCTGAGAGCATAGAAAGTGGGTGATGCTTACTATTGTTTTTAAAGCCCTAGGCATAGGCCGTGGGATGACTACAGTTGAAAGTGGCAATCAGGTTTATTCCTACTATGACTCTGGTATTAACCATGATCATAAAAAATGAGGTCTACTGCAGACTCAAAGATTCTGGCTTCTTTCATAATAGCCATTATGAAACACACTCTACTCCAGTCAGTTCATAAATGGTGTGTTCACAGACACCTGATTTTAGAAACTAAGCATGTCTTGGAACTTTTGGGAAATCACACTGTAGTTTTTCATCGACGTATGTCTTCTTCCCTCTGACACATCCTTCTGTAGGCCCTCTCCCTGTGAAGGAAATGAGTACTTCCTCCCATTGACACTGTGGCATGTTTTGGCCACAAAGAATATCAATGAAAGTGAAAGTTGAACACAACTGTGTTTCAAAGAGCCATCTCACAAATTCACCATAGTCTCCTTTTCTATGAGTGCCTGCACTCCAAATGCAGGGAGGTTGATTCCTCAGTCTGGGTTACAGCTAGAGGGAATGAGAAATAAATCTTGCCCATAATCACCCTTGAGATTGTCAGTTATTTGTGACTATGGCATAGTCTTAGCACAAGAAAACTAAACAGACATTGGACAGTGTTCATTTACACTCTAATTTCTCATATTTCATCAATTGTATCAATGTCTTCTTTCACTGTTTATAAAATATGTGATGCTTGTTTTGTTTTCTTATGTTCTATATTTCTTATTTTACCATATGAATTTTCTGCTTATATGTATCTGTCTACTTAATATTATCAATCCAAAAATCTCTACCAGGAATTTCATTACACATTGAGTTTAGAAAGAAAGAAAGAACAAAAGAAAGAGAGAGAGAGAGAGAGAGAGAGAGAGAGAGAGAGAGAGAGAGAGAGAGAAATCTATCCTTCCAATTTGATTTGATTGGTGGAGGGGGTGAGATAGAAGTTTGTATCTAACTTGATTTTGTTTTGTTTTGTTTTGTTTTAATGTCCATGAGAATATTTTGACATTGTGAATTTCAAAAATAGTCTTGCTTATAAACATTCTGTGGTCTTTTAGCATTGTCATACCCCAGGAGACAAGCAGAATGTTTGTGAGATTTATATAGCTGACAGAGGTTTCTATGTACCCTGTGCACTACATTTATATTTTCAGCTTAAATCATTGAGTGATTATTTTCTGAAGGAATTTCGTCTTTCTTGGGGGAGGTTGAAAATCATGTCTACTGGATGATTTATTAAGTGAATACGTAAGTGAAATGAGCAGACTGGTGCTGGTATTTTCCATAGGCAGCAAATTATGAATAATGATTCTTCCATGCTTCAACTCGCTTGCAGTGATTCTGAAAATAATTCTAGTTTTCTCAGGTTGTTTCAGCCAAATGGATCTGTATAGGCAGGAATAGCTCCAAGCCTAGCAGGTTGAACCTAATGCACTGTGTTGGGGCACCATGCAAGTTTATTAAAAATCTGGGCTTGTCTGTCTTTAGGTTCCTTATGTTCATTGTGGTCACATGCACTGGGCACCATCTGTGAGGGGGAGGTTGGGCAATATTTAGCATAGCATAGCAAATAAATAGGATATGAATCTCAGAAACTTTCCCAGTTCATCTTAAAATGTCAAAGGGTTTATGATGAAACAGAGGAAGGCTGAGAAACCTGTGATGCCTAGTTTTCTATCTTTACAAATGCTCACACTCATTCTCGAGAGAAAAGTAGAAGGCCAATTTTTTTCAAGGCAGTCTTTTCAATATATTAGCTATAACTAAATGCTATTTGCCTTTATGAGGTCACAAAATCTTGAACTGTAAGAATTTTATATTGTGCAAGCAAATAATTTCAAAACTGAATTTTATCAATGCTGTTGCTCTACAACAAAGTGCCCTTCCAAACATGTATATCAGATTCAATATATAGAACTTTTAATTTATTGGTTTATAATATATTTCAATTCCCATGAAATTGATAAAAATTGTATATATTGTGCATATTTTATATGATAAATACTTTTGATCCAGAGTACTACAACCTGAATATTGGATTTTATTTGATGAGATGCTCTAATTTATTAAAACATTTTATAGTCAAACACAATTTAGTTCCCTAATTTTATTACTTTTAATACTGAACAAAATTTACTTCTCTATTATGTTGTTATTGTTGGTAGTTCTGGCTATGAAAAGACTTTTACTTGTTTGTCTTTAATAGAGTAAATTACCTTTATATGCTATAGAAAATGACCTTGCAAGATTTCCCACATTTATATATTAAGGATTCTGCAGTTTCCTTCTACAGATCTCTGTGTAGCTTCTCATCCTACTTTTGTTTCCTAATGTATAAATTTAAAATATTGTTGTAATTAGTCTATTGGTGATCTCCAATAAACTACAATAGCTGAATATACTTTAATATTCCTAGATTAATGTACACCCAATTGTCATTGCCTAGAATCTAGCTTTAACTCTTCTATATCTTAGTAACTTGTCATAGATAAATGAGCAAGCAACTGATGATGTGAGGAAGATGGTGACAAGGGAAGCCAAGAGCAAAGGCACTTCAGGAGATCATCCCTAGGAGACAGGTCTGTCAGACAAGCACAGGCCCAACAGTTTCTCAGAGTTGCAGAGGTATAGGCCCAGCATGGTAATGCATCTGGAACCTTGTCCCTAGCTCTAAAACCTGTGAAATTTTATATTTGATAGGATGTTATGGTACAAAAGAAATTAAGTTTCATTTTGCTCTGGTATCACCTTCCAGAAGCTCTTCAAAGAGGTAAAGTTACAGTTATCTTAGACAAATGCATAATTATCAGACCCCTGGGAAAGATACATAGCTCAACAAGGCTGATCCATTAGAAAACATCTACCCTGCAACTAGGTTCTGCCCCTAGCTAAACATGTCATACGAATGGTCCTATGAGTGGTTCCACATGGTCAATGTGACAGTGATCAGAGGCAATAATATGGTTAGAAGTGGGTAGTAGAAGGAAAAAAAATTTTTTTTGCATAAGTTTGATAGTGGTACCTGTAGGGTCTCCCTGAATTGAGACAAAGTAAGCAATGGGAGAATGTAAAGTTTCAGGTTTCAAGTTTCATATATTAAAGGCCTGAATGTCAATTGGTAGGTTTTGAGGGGCAACTCAGTCATAGAAACACTTTATTCATTGGTTGTTACATCACTAAATTCACAGTTGAATGGTCTATTAGAATGTGGTGCCTGGAGAGAAAAATGAGGTTATTTGGAACATATCTTCAGAGGTTGCATTAAATAGGAATCTCTGAAAGAGTAGAATTGACAGGGTGCACATATGTTATAAAATAAGATTTATTAAACTAATTTTATATAGAAAGGCTAAGAAAGCAACAGTGGCCAACTGAATTCTGGAAAGGATGACTAGAAGTTGCCTAGTCTGTGAGTCAGGATGGTTCTTCAGTGTTAGTGTGGTGCTGAAGACCTAAAAGATTCTTAAGAGAGTCACTGATCTCTAGTAAAAGGATAAAGGCTAAAGAAGCTGGAATCTGGTGTTAGCTAAGGATGGCAATAATGATAATAACAGCATGAAGAATGGATATACTTACCAGCAAGAAGCAGAGGCAGGCAGGCAAGCAGCTTTGCCTTTTTCTTAGATATCATTGTATCTGGGTCATCCCATACAAGGTGCTGCACAATGTTGGGAAGCAGTTAATCTTTCCCAGAAATGCCCTCACAGTCCCCACTGCCAAAGGGTGTCTTTTTGTCGATTTCAGAGCTCATCAAGTGGACAATCAAGATTAGTCAACACAGAGGGTCTCTAGCCTGTCCTCGGTTCTTCTCGTCTCTCTCTGTTTCCTGACAGATTTGTTCCACTCTGCTCTCTTTACCATCAGTTTCTGCTTCTCCAGTGGCCCATAAGACGTACACAAGAGCCCTTGCAATGAAACCTCTGAAATTTAAAGTTAAAATGAACCTTCCTCCCTCAGTATCTTTTCATAGTGACAAAATGTAGTAATAATATCTACTGGTAGTATATAAGTTGTATTATAATCCAGTCCATATGGATCAAAGGTGTCCACATAAAACAGATTCACTGAGCCTGTTAAAGGAATGAGACAATCTCCTGACCAGAATACCAATAGTGCAGGCACTAAGATCTGATCCACAATTAATAAATGGGACCCCGTGAAATTGAAAATCTTCTGTAAGGCAAAGGACACCATCAATAGAAAAAATGGCAGCCTACAGAATGGCAAAATATTTTCACCAACTCCACACCTGACAGAAGGCTAGTTTCTAAAATATATGAAGAACTTAAACTAGACATCAACAAAGCAAATAATTCAATTTAAAAATGGGGTACAGATCTAAACAGAAAATTCTCAACAGAGTAATCTCAAATGGCTGTGAAGTACTTAAAGAAAATGTTTTAATATCCTCACTCATCAGGGAAATGTAAACCAAAATGATTCTGGGATCCTATCTTGTACCTGTCAGAATGACTAAGATCAAAAACACTAGTGACAACTCATGCTATCGAGGCCATGGAGAAAAGGGAAAGCTTCTCCATTGCTCAAAAGTGTGTAAGCTTGTGCAGACATTTTGGAAATCAATATAATGGTTTCTCAGAAAATTGGGAATCAATCTACTTCAAGACCCAGTTATACCACCTCTGGCTATGTACCTAAAGGATGTTCCATCCTACTACAGGGATACTTGCTAAACTATGTCTATAGGAGTTTTATTCATATTTCCCAGAAATTTAAAAAAAAAAAAAAAAAAAAAACTAGATGTTCCTCAACAGAAGAATGGACAAAGAAAATGAGGTACATTTAGATAATGGAGTATTAATCAGCTCTTTAAACATAACATCATGACATTTTCAGGTAAATAGATGGAATTAGAAAAAATTTTCCTGAGTGAGGATCCTGGACCCAAAAGACAAGCATGTATGTACTTATTTATTAATGTATATTAGCTATAAAGTATAGGATGATAGTGCTCCAACCCCCAACCAAGAGAGGCTTAGGAAGAAGTAGGGCTCAAGGGTGGACACATGACTCTCCCTGGGAAGTTAAAATAGAACGAATACTGTGGGCAGATTGGGGATAGGTAGGGATGGGAATACAATACGATTCTGGCAAGGAGATAATGGATGGAGAGAGAAAATACTGGGAGAGACAACTGGAATTGTGGGACATTTCAGGTGCAAGGTAAAAGCCTAATAATATGGAAACTCTCAGGAATCTGTGAGGGTGACCCTAGTTAAGATTCCTAGCAATGGGAATAGGAGCCTGAACTGACATTTTCCTATAACCAGGCAAGACTTCCAGTGAAGAAGTTGGGACACCAACTCAGCCACAAAACCTTCCACCTATATTTGTTTTCCCCGCCTGCAAGATGTGCTTGGTTAAAAGTGACACAAAAATATGGGAGTGGCCAACCATTGACTGTTCCAGCTTGAGATCCAAGGCACTAGAGGGAGCTTATGTCTGACACTGCCTGGTAGGCCAAGAACCAGAAGTTTAATAGCCCAGAAACCTAAAATAGAACAAAACATGACCTGGAAAAAGAAGTCAATGAAATGATCCCTAATTATATTCTGCTATATTCATAGACAAGAACCTAGCATAATTATCATCAGAGAGGCCTCATCAAGCAACTGATGAAAACAGATGCAAAGAACCACAGCCAAACATAAGGCAGAGCTTGGGATTGCTGTGGAAGATGGAAAAGAAGAATAGTATGAGACAGAGGGCTCAAGGACACAATAAGAACATGACCCACAGAATCAACTAACCAAGGCTTACATGGACTCACAGACACTAAAGCAGCAATCCGGGGCCTGCGTGGGTCTTTCCTAGGCTCTCTGCATACATGTTGTGGTTATATAGCATGGAGTTCTTGTGGAAATCCTAAAAGTGGGAGTAGGAGCTGTCTCTGACTCTCTTGCCTGCTTTGGGGACCCTTTTCCTCCTACTGGACTGCCTTATCTACCTTTAATGTGAAGGAAGGTGTTTAATCTTACTGAAGCTTGACATACTCTGTTTGGTTGGTATCCATGAGAGGCCTGTCCTTTTCTGAAGAGAGAAGAGGAGGAGTGGATTTGGGAGGGAGGTTAGAGAGGAGAGACTGGAAGGGGCAAGATGGAGTGAAAACTGCAGCCAGGATGTTATATATCAGATAATAAATTTAAAAATTAATTTTTTCTATATAACAATTAACTGTACTCAAAGTCTGGATATAACACTGCCTTGCTGGTCATGTCTTTGTAATAGGTTAAAAGTTGTTTGCATTCTACTTAGATGTAACTACTGGATCCAGGTTTATGTGTGGTTTCCATGACAGCCTCTTTTGTGGGTTAGCTCATACTTTACCCAACATCCCCAAAAGGTACATGTCAGAAGGTTGGAAGGTAAAAATCACTAAGAGTTTAGTCCATAGTACTTCAGGGAGTTGGGCTTAATTCTAGGGGCTTAATGAATCAGAAGTCATTAGGATGAAGACTATTCTATTAAACTAATTACATGACTATTTTAATTGTTCACTTTGGCTTCTGCATTTATCTTTGATTTTTACCTGGTCAGCAAGACAATTTCAGTAATTTCTTATGATCACTTCCTTTCTTTTATAACACTGCTGTGGTAAATCTCCAACCCAAAAAAAACAGGTCAAAGAAAATGCAACTCAATAAGTATGAATATAAACTGCACACGTAGATTGGGCAGATTTACCATTACACTACTCTATTCCCTAGCTATGGGATCCCTTATAACTTGCTGTTTTTCCAGGCCATGTTCTTCTCCTCCATTGTCCTTCCACCTCTTCCCCCTTTCTGTCCAATTAAAAGACTCTTTTCTCTCAAATATAAATTGAGCAGAACTATATTACCATATTGTAATTGTTAAAGTACAAGATAGGCCTAATATCCAGTCCATCATTTTTGTTAACTAAATAGAACCTCTGTTATCTCTCCTAACTAAAAGACTTAGTCCTGCACCTGGCTGATATCCTGGCTTTAGAATACAGGTAGAAGGACAATGGAGGAGAAGCACATGGCCTGGAAAAACAGCAAGTTGTAAGGGATCCCATAGCTGGGGAATAGAGTAGTGTGATGGTAAATCTGCCCAATCTAGGTGCACAGTTTGTATTCATACATACTGAGTTGTGTTTTCTTTGACCAGTCTTATTTGGGTTGGAGATTTACCACAGCATAACACTGTTATTATTTTATAATCAACATTCAACTGTATTTTTCAGGATATCTGTCTACTATACAGCTAGGAATACAAGCATACTCACCTTGACAACAAAAATTTGAACATACCAAAATAGCTCTGCTTCATTCTAGTTGTTTTTAAAAAGTTTAATATCCACAAATAAACTTCTGAATCCTCAACTACACTGAAAACACACAAGAAGAAAAAAAATAATTAGCATATATTCTTTTAAACATTTTGTTGTTTCAGGCAATCTGTTAATATGCTGCTGAGAGAAAATATTTGAGTTTATTCCTAGTAAAGGATTCACCATGGCTTGGCATTATATTTCATTGTAATTTTTGTTTTATCTATTACTTATACCTAATAATGTTATTGAAGTTTGCTTAGTATCTTACATTTAACTCAGTTATCTTAGTAATTATAGCACTTTAGCATTATTTAATTATAACATTTTAATATGAGACTATACTTATTATCATCAGTAATTTAAATGCTGTCTCACATTTATGTAGCTTGGAAGTATTTTGACATATGAACTTAATTTGTATATATTTGTTTATTTAACTGTGTCTATTATTGTCAAATATTTGATATTCACTGAAAGAAGTACTTGTTTTTTCTCTATTATCTTCTTTCTGTTGTTCTTATAATTTCAAACCATGCAAAAATGCACTGATAGTTATTAGAAATAAATCAAGTAGCTAGGCACCTGTATTAGTTACTTTTCTGTTGATGTGACAGAATACTCTGACAAAAAGCCACAGGGAAGGGTGGATTTATTTTCATTACCTATTCAGAGGGGAGACAAGCCATCACTCAGGGAAGGCATGGTAGCAAGAGTGTGAGGCCCGCCAAGCAGTAAGAGTGCAGAGTGGTCACAGTCTGTCAACCCACAGGAAACAGAGAGAGAAAGAAAAGGAAATGGGCCCAGGCTATAAAATCTCCAAGTCTTCTCCAAGTGATGTGCTTCCTCAAGCAAGGCTCCATCTCTTGAAGATTCCATATCCCTCTTGAACAGCACCACCACCTAGAGACCAAGTATTTTCATACATGAACATTTGAGAATATTTTTCATTCAACCCAACACAAAAAACTGAGAGACTCAGTTTTGTAATGCTGATGCTTGGGAGTTGGAGACAGAATAACTGAGAGTGTTAGGGTTGCCTGAGCTACATAGCCAGTTTGAGGCTAGCCAGGAATACACAGAGAAATGGCAATTAAAAGCTAAGTAAAAATAAGCAAGTGAACCATCTGAAAAAGCACCGAATAGGTTAAGCAGGATTAGTTTGAGCAATGAGGGAAATTAGTGATAGTTACAACATAAAATATGTGTTTGCGTCCATACTGCTATAAATTTAACTGATTAACGTTAATTGGTGGACAAAAGAAGAAGCCAAAATAAGATTATATAACTATTGCATCTTCAAACAATAGGAGCCTTTCTCCTTCAACTTTGTACAACAACTTTGTTCCAGAGTGTGGAAAGGGGGGGGGGAGGGAGGGAGGGAGGGAGGGCGGGTAACTTTGCTGTGGAGAATTGGACCAAACATGACTTGAGCTAACAGGCGACTGAGCTCAACTTCAGGAGTCCCAGTCAGGCTGATAACATTTCTCTTTGATGTGAGGGAGTGAAAATGGCACTTCACCTCTATTACACTCTCTCTGAAACCTTAATGCCAGTCTAACCATCACAAAAACATCAGACAAATACCAATAACGGGGCAGCCTATAATTTACCTGACCAGTACTTCTCAAGACAGTCAAAGCCATCATAAATAAGAAAACTTTAAGAAAGGGTCACAGTCGTGAGTGGACAACGACAGCTAAATGTAGTGTGGCATCCCAGATGGGATCTCAGAATAGAAAAATAACAATACAAAAACAAACTAAAACTCTAAAAATCAAAAATCAAAATAAAAAAAATGAATCATCTCTGAATAACACTGGAGTTGAATGTCACAACTTGTCAGTGTTGGGACTCTTAAGTAACCTGTGATCTTTAGTTCACTGTCATAAACCAATAGTGGCTTATTAGTTATATCAAATGTAATGTGTCTACGTAAGATGTAAGCTTTCTGTTGTGATAGTGAAGGTAATCTAAGTAGAGGAAAGAGTTACTTAGAGCTCTGGTTTCAGAGTTTTCAGTTCATGAATTCTTGGTCATGGACACTTTGGAATATCATCATCAATAATAACAGCAACAACAAAACATTACACTTTCAAGCAGTGAGAAGCAAAGCTATTCACCTTTGGCTCCCAGGAAGCTAAGAAACATGGAAGGGGCTGCAAAATCATCAATATTCCTTAAAGGAACAAGCTTATTGATGTGATTGCTTACAACCATACCTTACTTGTAGACATTTTTTAACCATTTCCCAACAGTGTTCAGTATCAAGCCTCCAACACATAAGCTTTTGAGACAATTAAATTCCAAACTATGATATGGGGATATATTAGAACTGTTTTTATTGTCTTCTGTGTTTTTCTATAAACCCAAAGTTTAAAGTTAATGTATAAACAGGGAGGACTTGTAGAGTGATTATTGCACCAACGTAATTGTGAGCACAGATAACATTTTATATGCTCTGTATATTGTTTATGCAAAGCACCTTAGATTATCAACAAGTGTTTACAAGTCATTCTGGAGTCAAGCCATGAAAGCTGTTTTTATAGTGTTTAACTTCTAGTGCACGTGAACTCCTTTGGGGAAAAAAAAAGCAAGGTAATTGAAATTATAATTATCCTTCATCATTTATTATAACCTGTGATGGGAGCTAGGGCTCCAACTTAGCAGAAACATGGACTTTTATAAATATTGGATGATAATTAATCAAAACGAAATACTTTGCTCCCAGACATAAACTTTATTTCTTTGGAAAGTTAATTGGATTTCAAGTAGTATTTTTGTAAGTTGGGGTAACTATTCATTAATACCAGGGGACATGCACGATTGTACAGCTTTGAGAACATTTAGGAAATGCAGATTGAGCTGGTTTAAATCTGTCCTTCAATCTCAGGCTAGAGATCGACTGATCTCACCAAGGCTGCACTGTCAGAAACCTTAGAAGCACTGTACTTTTCCAGTGCAGCTTTGACAGTCTTGAATACAAGACATTTGGGCCCCAAGTGTATCTGACACTGGTTGAGGGTGTTTGCATTCTTTAACTTGCAGTTTTTCTTTTCTTTTGTTTTGTTTTTCTGACACAAGGTCCTCTTTGTTACCTGACTTCTCTGGAACTTGTGATTTAGTTCAGACTCTGTAGAGCATGCAGCGATCTTCTGTCCTCTGCCTCCCAAGTGCTGGGAGTGCAGGTGTGTGCCACTTTGGCCAGTAACTCTTTAAAACACTATTGCATATTAGACTATCAAAGGCAAGAATGATGACATCATAATAACTCTCTATGCCACACAGTACTTGACCCATTTAAAATTCTAGAGTAAAATTGATATATTGTTATTTTATTAAAGTTTATCCCTTATTAACCTCTGATTTTCTCTTTCTAGATAATTGAATTAAAATAAAGCCATGAAACTCCATACTATGTAGATTTTAAACTTGTTTTGCCCATAATCACATCTGTATATATCAGCGGCTTATCCCTTTCATGTTTTTTTTTTTCCTACCCATTCCCAGTGCTTTGTGGGTACATTAATTTGACACATTAGACTGTATGTATGAGAGTAAGAGACAGTAGTTCTTTTTTAGAAATGCAAACTTTAACCAGGTTTAAGTTTCTTGTCACTTTTTCTCAGAGAGAAAAGTTCTTTTCCATGGTTCCTGCTGACGTCTACATCCTGATTTCTTTCTTTTGCTTTGAACTGAAGTCTTGGGCTTCGGATAATAATGCCACTCTACCAGTTTCATGTTTAGCATCCTTCTCATCACACACCCACGATCTTGGATAACTTCATTTAATTTGCCTGGTACAAACTTTATAGTACATACCAATCAGTCTCAAATACCTATCTGTAGCTCACACCACTGTCTTGAATTTCAGAAGTACGAAGCTAATTATGGATATTTCTTGCTGAATAACGAAAAGACAAATGAATTCAAAATGTCCAAAATGAATTCATGGGACTATATTGTCTCTAATTAATCTCTAGAAACTTTGTCTCAACTTTCAGTCTATGTGAATCTGTTGTGCAAGCCTGAATCTGAGTTATAGGAGCCATCATCCTATCTTTACATACTTACTGTTAATTGTAAAGCACACATCACTGGTTCACTTCCCCAATAGCTAATAAATCCATCCCCTCTGCATATCTACTTTCTTTGTTTTGAATAATGGTTCTATTACAGTGTACACTCCCGTCTTTACCATTAGAATTTTTTTTTTTTTAGCTGAAGTAGTCAATTCAAGCAATTTCTTCATGTAAGTCAACTTTTCCTCAGTTCTGAATGGCATGTGGTGACATGTGACTTCTGGTTGCTGGCTGAACACTGGGAATGAGTACCAAATCTGGTAAAATTGCCATGTAACAGCCAATACTCTTGATCTCTTAACATCTGTGGCTATTTTTAGTCTAATCATTCTCATTTTTCATGCTTAGCTTTTCAACTTAAAATTCTTCTTTTTTTTTTCTTTTTTAGAATATAACTCCAGTCTAGAATACTGTGATAGGTAGTCTAAGATTTCCCAGATCCAGCCAAAATGGACCTGTCTACAGTTTCTTTTCAAACAGCATAATGACCTTCCTCTTATTAGTTCCCCTTTGATGGTGTTAAAATTAGTTTTACACACATACCACCATCCATAGACTATAATGCATTAATATTCTACAAGATAAAATGAAACACACTCATGTGCATTCACTCAACAAATTTAAGCTCAAAGGTTTATGTGATAAAATAAATTCCTTTTGGTATATATTGCATGAATGGTTCTATTATAATAAATATGTGAATTTATGGAAATTAGTACTTTACTAATTTTAGAATATTATCACTTTCATTATATAAAATTAATTAAAATATGGTTCTATATCTAGAAAGAACAAACACTTGATTCAAATTTCAACAGAAATATTTTCAATTTTAATTTAATTTATTTTCTTTCTTTAGGCAAGGTTGTGAGAACCCTAGCCTTTGTGGGCAAAAGTTACTGTTAATTTAGTATCCTTTGGCTTCAACTTACCAAATACTGAGATGATAGCTATGAAACACCATGTTGGGATTATTTGGTATTACAGATCAAATCCAGAGCTCTATATGTACTGGTAAAGTGCTTTACTAACTGAGATATATCCCCAGTTCACAAAGGTTTATTTTGCTGCTCTTTTGAATCTGATAATACGTTGAAGCCCGTTCTTCTGAAGATACTTATTTTAGAGTATATTTATTTATCTTTTCCATAGTATCTTTTAAAAAAAAAACTTATGGTCATTTATGTTGTGCACAAGAAAGTTGTTGCTCAGGTTGGGGCTGCTAATGAACTCTGTAAACACATTCAGCATCTGGCAGACATTCCAAGGTGAAAGCCAAGCAGATGGCTAATTTAATATAATCTAAGTGACTTTGGATCAGATAAAGCAATTGAATTAACAGCACTTTAACTACACATACATCAGCTCCCCGCCATTTCTTCCATCTCTTTCCAATAGGCATTTCTGCAGGATGAAAATCAATGCTAATTGAAAGCTCATATGGTGATGTTTATATCTGTAAAATGTGTGGTTAAGGAGCATATTAAAAACATGTGGGCATGAATATTAGGATTGGGAAATGAGTTTAATATAGAATAAATCATAATGCCCTTAGAGTTCCTTTATGGATTTTAAGTCACAAATTATATTCTATCCAGTGCACATACTATATTAATTTTAGTTACTTAGATTCTTTTCATTAGATTCACCAGTATTTATGGTTGATACATAGTGACATTCATCTTACTAGCCTGTGTGACAGAGATGGTTTGAGTGTGGTGTGTGTGCATAGATTCAAACAGACTGAATCTTACATTGTTATTCAAGAGTTCTTTGTTCCCAGTACTCTATACTGGAGGAAAAGTATATTTCAACTTTATTTATAAAGAAAGCAAGGTAATCAGTCTCAAAGGTTTAACATGTAAATAATGGGAGTAATTATAGAATTAACTTTTTGTTATAGTGGGAAAACATCACCATCGTAGTTTGTAAGAGCAGGGTTCAGATTCTAGCACAGTAGCTTACAGACTATGCAATGTTATATGGTTTCATTATCCTAAATGTCAGGTATCATCAGTCAAGTGAAGCTGGTAAAGACATACACCTGGCTATTGAGAACACTAAATGATACAATGTTTACAGTCCATGAAACACAGGATGGGAAGTAGTTCAATGTAGAGAAATCATTACTATCAATGACTTCTTACAGTCCCAGCATAATGGCTAACATGACTTCATTGGTGTTCTTTGGCAAGGACAATTCTAAACACTAATAACATGAATATAAAAGCAAAGGAGAAATGTAAAAGCATAAGAACTTTAAAGCCTTGCTGCTAAGGAACAGATTCTAGCATTGCACCTTACTACTTTTGTGCCTTTGCTAATGGCAATAACAGTTCCTCTGCTTTGATCTTCCTTTATGTAACATATAGCCAGCACTTATTTTGCATTGTTTCACAGGAAATTAATAAGTGTGGAAATCTTGGAACAGTGATCAGTACATAGCAAGCCTTGTGAAAGTGCTGGAGGGCCACTAGCTCTCAGTAACTTCCAAAGAAAATTAGGAGAAAGCTCAATACCTCAGATGTGACTAATGCTTTTTTTATATGAACCTGAAAGCATGGTCCACGGATGCAAATGTAGGTATTTATCAATTTGTGTGTCAAACTAAAAAATAATAATCAGCAAAGGAATAATTTGTGAACTATACAGCTGATAAACCATTAATAACCAAATTAAAATCCAATCAACTCAATAGCAAGACAAAAATAACCTGATGAAAAAGGGCCCTGAACTGAATAAACATTTATCAAAAGAAAATCTATAGATAAGTGAAAAAAAATGATCAACATCACCAATCATCAGGCAAATGCAGTCGAAAACCACAGAATTATCTTGTTCCTATTACAAAGATTATCAAAACATGGTGATCATATGGAAACTTAATCCCTATTAGATGGATTTCAAAGTCCTTGAAGTGTCATGTACACTACTGGAGGAGGAAAAGCATCATGATTCTATTCAGCTGCTACACCAATGAGATTCATCAATAACAGGGTTGGCAAGACATGCCCACTCGTACAATAGTGGCATGGAAGTAACCAATCACTTCCTGATAAGAGTAAAGGCCCACTGCACAAGTTGAAACCCCTACTGGGATTACTATCAGGATCAAGTACATGTGTCTTCCTGGTAATAGACCCCAGGGGATGGTCTACTACTATTTTTCTGCTGACTGCATATAATACTAATGCCTTATACCAATAGATTACTATATTTCTCAACACCCATCATAGAAGCTTCTTTTATCAGCATATGCTTGTTGATACAGAGATTCACAATTGGCCAAGTATAGAAAATAATAAACACCCCTCCTCACAAGGCTCAGGAGGTCTTTGTGGAAGAAATGTAAGAAAGATTCTAAAAGCCACAGGTGGTAGGTAACTGTAAGTAAATAGCATTGTCTGCGGAGAAAAGGGAAGTTGCATATATCAGTTCATAGTAATTGAGAGAGAATGTATAATACCTGCATAAATTCAGGTCAGAAAAAATTCCAGCATGGAATGTGAAGGTAGGCATAAAGTCCCATTCCTATCTAAGAAGCTACTGGCAGTTGACAGCTGTTTGGAGAGGGAGAGTCAGTTTTTATAAGTGTATGGTCTCTAGTGGATTGATCACCTTCTAGAACTCACATTCAAGAGTGTATGGACATCAAAAAATGTATTTGATAGGATTAAAAGGAGGGAACACGCACACATAAAGTTGTGTGGGTACAGAGTGGGGTTGATCTGGGAAGAGTAAGAGGGCAGAGTGAATATAATCACAGGAAATTGTACAATATTTTCAAAGAGATAACAAAAGTAAGAAACATATGCATATTATTTGCATATTATTTGTGAAGCAATGAAAATGCTTTAATACCATTGGTGGGATGTAAATAAAGTTGTAAGAGGCTTCTATAACCCCATGCCCATTGCAGTATTGATCAAAATATCCAAATTATCAGAGCAACCAAATACCCATAAGAAGATATGTGATAGGATAAGATATGGTTGCAATAGTCCATGGAATGCTAAAACAAATCCTATCAGGTATAACTGTGGATAAACCCAGATGATATCTATGCCAAGCAAATTTAGAGAATAGTGGTTTTGTTTAAGCCATTATGGTTGTAGGATAGACAAGAAAAAAGACTACAATGATAACTTTTCAGATAGACAGAAGAAATAAAAACAGTTGGCAATATATTCTATAACATGATAGTTATAGTTAATAGCATTCTGCTTATGTAAAAATTTCTAAAAAGTATATTTTAGATGAGTTCACTACAAAGAAAAAATGTGTTAGCTGGTGGATGTACAAGTAGACTTGATTCATTCATTTTATGATATATACATAAACACCATACTATACCCTGCAAATACATGAAATTAACATTTATCATTTATCAATTAAAATAATATTAATTAAAACAATGTTAGTTATATAAAGCAGTTTTAAATGTTGAGTAACCTAAAAGATTAGACCTACATTTTTTTAAAGAACACAGTCTAAAGTTTTTAATTACCAAACAATAAGTTGTTTTGTGTGTGTCAAATAGAAAAATACTTGTACACAGTCTCTCCCCTCTAAAAGAAAATTATGAGAAACAGAGGAAACATTAAAGAAATATGTGTGATGACTTTATAATTAATTATCTTATAAGAGGCAAAAATGTTAGTCTCTAGATGACTGAATGAGACAAAGAAGAAATTTTTCTCTTAGAACCCAAGTCTAATTGCCCTCATGATTCCTCCTGGTACCATGACAAGTGATGCTTTTCTCACTCAGGCCAAATGAGCCCAGCTGATACATAAAGGATGGCTCCTCTACCATGTGCTAAGCCTTCCAGTCCAGGGTATGTTTTCTGAATTCCTTAACCTTTATGTCAAAGTTAGCAGAAGGAAACTCTCCAGATGGATGTATAAGAGCATCTACAGATCCATCCTGAATTATCAAAAGTAGTCTTGTCATGCTGTGGTACATTGATATCTGTAATATGAAATACTCCCTGGCATAGGAAATTTTCTATGCTGAGGATCTTTGAACCATTAGCTTACTTGATATTTTATTGCTCAAAATATTTATACACATGTGGATACACATCCTAAAACATGGACAATAATGTATCAAGGGTGTTAGAAAATTGCCGTCAGTGCTTAGGATGGGTACTCTCGGTTCTAATCACACCTGGTTATCACACCTGGTTTCTGCTTTCATCTTTCTTTAAAAAAACTTTTAATTATTTTTATTTGAGTATGAGTGTTTTGCACATATATGTGTGTGTATATTATATACATATATACTACGTGTGTGTGTGTGTGTGTGTGTGTGTGAGTGAGTGCGTGTGTGAACCACATGTGTGTATTAAGCCCCAGAGGTTTAGCAGAGAGCCCTGGATTCCTTGTAAATCCACTTATGGACAATTATTGGCCATCATACAGGTGCTGGGAACTGACCCCAGGTCTTTAGCAAGATCAAGTATTCTTTATTTCCAAGCCCACTCTCCAGCCTCCAATTTCTGCTTTCAAATGGGATTTTGTAATTTTTTCTCTTTGTGCTTCTACCCTGTGACTCTACAAAAATGTACAGGATCTTTCTCTTCCTATGCCCCATTTCTGCTCTAGGCTGTTCCCTCCCAGTCACTGCTATCCCACACACCCTAGCTCTCCCCTTCTACCAGCTCTATCCCTATAGGCCCACTGCATCTTGGGCCCTATGAAGACACCATGTAATTGCCCTAGTTTCCAAGGCCGTCAGCATAGCTGCTGTAATATCTATTGCTGCTTCCCTTTCTGTCAAGTTGCGAAATACTCTCAACTGTTCTGCTTTCTTGGACGTGTAAAGCTTGAAAAGAGTGGATAGTTCTTTAACCCAGGCAGTATTTTCATGTTTCCCAGGATTAACTTTTGCAAACTACTGACATTAACTCCCTCAGGAACTTACCCACCTTGTTCTATTTAATTTGGATACTGTAGATTGCTTTAGCCTTTTTCTGTCCTTTTCAGAAAGAAGGTGAAATGAGTTTTACATTTTATTTCTCTTGTTATAGCTTTTGGGGTAGTCTGTCTCTGTCTCTGTCTCTGTCTCTGTCTCTTTCTCTCATGTGTGTGTGTGTGTGTGTGTGTGTGTGTGTGTGTGTGTGTGTGTGTGACATATTCAGGGCATGTGTCACGAAATAGCTCTGGCTTGCATGGAAATTGTAGGTTAGTCAGGCTGGCCTTACACTCACAGAGATCTATCTCCTCTGCCTCTGGGCCTCTGGACCTCTGGGATTGAAGGCATACTTCAGCAGGCCTTCCCTTTCTCCATAATCTGCACCTCATTAAACTAAGAGAATATGAAAGGATGCCTCTGTAAATTCGGAGAGTTAGGTCCAGTTATTCTTCCCTGCCCGATCAGAAATAAGACTCAGATCCAAAATATATTTATGACTACCTTCGCCATATCCATCTCCTATTTCTTTCATTAGCTAAAGGTCATAGCGTTTTTTTTTTTTCCAATGCAAAAGCAAGAGGTTTATTTTCCAGCATGTCAGGTGGACCCTCAATCGGTCTCTCAAGGGGAGTGACTAGAAGGTGACCCCAAAGGGCTATTACAAGCAGCTTTTATAGTTTTTAGGGGCACAGGTTATATCAGCAAGGTTACAGTTCAAACTTGACTAAGCATATTGACCTTTAAAACTATTGGCTAGCAAGCATGACATGCATTTGAACCTGGAAACTTCCAGAGAATCAGGTTACTATCAGACAGTAAATTCTGAGAATTTTTTACTCAAGAATGTTCCTGTGGGTGGAGAATAAAACTTGGTCTAGCCTTGACCCCAGGCAGGAGGAGGAAGCTGTAAGGAGGGTGTGGGACTGGAAAAAGCCCTTAGGTCACTCATTCTCCTCTTTTTCTTACACAAGCTCCAATCCTGAAGTTAAGCTCAGGTCTTGGGTCACTAACTCGTTCTTCAGGTCCTCAGGGTGTCATATTGTTGGCACAGGACCATCAACTGTACTGCTCCCGTTTTTCTCTATTATGAATGCTATAAGCTTGTTCAATATGCAGGGTCCAAAGGTCAACAATAGCAGGAGAACAATTAGGGGTCCTGAGGGTGGTTAACCAAGGGGAGGAGTTAAACCAAATCTAGAACCAGCCATGACTCTGTTCTCTTTCTTCCAGTTGGCTAGCTCTTCTCTCACGTTGGCCATCATCATATCCCAGTTTGTACAACCTAAGTCCCCAGGTTGTTCCCTTTAACCATTCTTCTTGACCATTTTTGGGTGAATTTGATCAGTATGTGGTTATAGGTGGCATTTGCACAAGGGGTGTCCCAATACTCACTGTGTCCCTGGTAGAGTTCCCCAGTTGTATAATTTCTTTTTACTGTGATCAAATCCCAGGAGGAGGAAGGTTTCCATTAGGTGTCTCCTGTCATCTTGCATCCCCAGGAGGCACAATAAAATTGTTTTGGGCCACCTCACTGGTGAACTTCTGCTTATCTTTTTCCATCTTGAAGGTTAACATAAATGGAGGTCTCACTCAGGTGATACTTCCATATAGGGAAAGTGCATTCTACCAACCCTTCCCCCAGCCAGGGTTCTCTTTTTTTCATACAGTCATTTTGCCTCCACCAGCACTACCATCATGGGTAAAGATGTCCCATGACTCTAGACCTGTTGCCAGTTGTCAATGTCAAAAGTGAGGTTGGGCCACCATGTGGGTTTGGAGGCCATCAGGGAGGTGACCTCATCTCCAGTTTCAGTAGAGACCACAGTCCAGGTTTGGTGGACAGGCACATGAGGGCTACATAGGGTGGAGGAAAGGTACCACCAGGCAGTCATGATCAAAGTCAAGTGATCATGAGCTGGAGGTGATTGTCTGTCTTCTGTACCAGTGGGGTCCCCAAGAAGCACGGTGTCTGAAGGTTTCACATGGGAAGTGTGTACCCAGGTCAAAATATCGTCCACCTTGAGGGCTGTGGGAGTTGTCAGCAGTACCAGGAAGGGTCTCCTCCACTGAGGTTCCAGTGACTTTGCCCAATGTCTCCAGACATAGACTCAGCCACAGGTTTGGAAGTGGTGAGAGGTCTCTGGTGTCTTTGGCAGACAGTTTGGTCCAAATCTCATGTTTATTGACTGAAGGGCTTGGAACCTCAAGAAGAGGTTCCTATCAGTGAGTAGGGACACCTCCAGGGAGGGCCCAGTTGACACTAAGGGAGTTAGGGTACTAAACAGGATCTCAAAAGGGTTCAGGTTAAAATGGTAGGGGTGTTCTGGGCTTGGAACAGGGCCAGGGGAAAGAGTACCACCCAGTCAGCATCAGCCTCCAAGGACAATTTAGTTAAGTTCTCTTTTAGGGTTCTGTTCATTTTCTCTCTACCTGCCTTGAGCTGTGGGAACAGTACACACAATGGAGCCTCTAGTTAGTCCCCAATATCTCTGTCAATCCCTGACTTACCTTAGAACCAAAAACAGGATCTTTATCTGATCCAATTACCTTGGGTACTCCAAATCTTGGGGAAATTTCTTCTAATATTTTCTTGGCTACCAGGGAGGCTGTTTCCTGCTTGATGGGGAAAGCCTCAACCCATCCAGAGAAAGTATCTAGAAATGCTAGAAGGTATTTGTAATCATATTTTCCTGGCTTAACTTCTGTAAAATCGGCCTCTCAATATATCCCAGGTCATTCTCCTCTAGGTCTCTTGCCCTGTTTGCTCTCAACTGCATAAGCATTTACTTGCTGACATGCCTTACACTGTTCTACTCTCTTTCTGGCTAAAACCTAAGGTCCATTACATATATTTTAGATCCCTTGACTGCTGGGATGAGTTTTTTATCCCCTAAATGACTAAATATATGAATCTGGCCAAGTAAGTTTTTTGCTTGCTTTCTGGTGAGTATAATTCTTCCTTCTTGTGTGAGCCATTGTCCTTCCTTCTCTAGGTAATAGTTGGTAGAGTGGCTAGCAATATAAGTCTTTTCTTCTGTATATTCTAAGTGAGGCCATCCCTTAGTCCAGTCCCATTTCTCAGCAGGTGTCTCTTGTGGGCCCATAGCTGGGATAGGCTCCTGCATAGCTACTTCTCCATCCATTTGATCTGCCTGGCTATTGCCTCCGGCCACTAAATCTCTTCCCTTCTGATTTCCTGGGCAATGAATAATATAGTTGATGGCTTCATCAGAACATCCAAGAGATCCAAGATTTCCTTCTTGTTTTTATTTCTTTTCCCTCTGATGTGAGCAGTCCTCTCTCTTGGTATATAGCCCTGTGGACATGGGCTGTGGCAAAGGCACACCTGCTATTCATTTAGATGTTAATTTTCTTGCTGGCCCCAAGTCCCAAGGCTTTGGTGAAGGCAATTAGCTCCACTTTCTGTGCTTATGTGCCCGAGTTAGAGGTTCAGCCCAGATGACATGTGCCATCCACCATGGCAGCACCTGCTTGTCTCTGACCTTCATGGAGAAAACTGCTCCTGTCTGTAAACCAGGTAGCCTCAGCTCTTGGAAGGGTTCAGTCAGAGAGGTTTTTCCTCCATCCATGGGCTCTCTCCTTTTGGGCCAATTAGTTGTTTCCCATCAAGCAGGAAGTATATCTGGGACCCCATTTTGGAGAGTAAGTCTTGCCCCAACAGAGAGGGTAGGGACAGTCTGGATGACCATAAATGAATGGGATACCTGGTCCATCCCTAGGTCCACTATTCTTCAAGTATTCTGTGAATACATTTTGGTGCCAGTGGCTCCTTGGATCCAAGATTTTTTCTTGGAATCAGGGCCATAGGCTTGGAGGAACCAAGTGTTGAGCCCCTGTGTCCACTAAGAATTGAGTGGGTTTCCTCTCTACACTCAGAGTTACCCTGGGTTCAAGGAGGGGCTCTGAACCCCATTTCCCTTAATCACTGTCTTCACCCAGAGCCAACACTTTGTGGTCTGGGACCACTTTTCCCAGGGCTATAAGCCTCTCTGCTTCCACTTATCAGAGCATTCCCTGGCCCAGTGGCCTTTCTCTTTGCTCTATGCACATTGATCCTTTTCAAAGGGTTTTCTGTCTCTTTTTGGTTGGAGTCTCTCTTCTCTGCTTTCCCTAACTACTGTAGCCAAGATTCTCTGTAAATTTCTTTCCTGTTGCTTTTCTTTTTTATTTCCCTTTCATCTTCTTCCTTTCTCTTTCTCTGCTTCTTCTCCTTCTCTGTCTCCATGTTATGGTGGACTTTCTCACCAACATGCACTAAACTCCTCAACAACTTATCCTGTGGTTCCTCTAGCCTCTGAACCCTTTTTTTTTTTTTTTTTTTTTTTTTTGATATAAAAGCCATAGTCACAGTAACTTTGTGCTCCTCGCTACTGGGGTCATAGGGTACATATTGGTGGAACGCTTCCATGAGTCTCTCTAGAAAAGCTGCGGGTGACTCCTCTGGTCCCTGCTTAACCTCATGTACCTTGGTCAAATTGGTGGGTCATCATGCAGCCCACTTGAGACCTGTCAACAGAGCCTGGCAGTAGACCTTCAGATGTTCCTTACCTTCTGCTATATTAAAGTCCCAGTCAGGTCTAGTCAGGTGAAACTCGCTGTGGATGACAATCTGGTCAATTGATGATTACCCTTTGTCTGAGGGAACATTCTTTCTGGCTTCCTGCATCTTGCTCTTTGGTCTTCAAGAGTACTCTCATGAGTTGGATATCATCCCAAGTGGGCCTGATGAGTAAATAAAACAGTCTCAAAGAGATTAATCAGCTCCTTGGGGTTATCTGAAAAGGGGGTATGTGTTTGGACTTCCAGTTGTACAAGTCAACTGAAGAGAAAGGCCAATATTGAATAGCTTGACTGCACTTATCATCTAGAGACCCATATACCCTCAGTAGGAGATTAGAAGAGGTGGCTCTCAGACTTAGGGTTTCCATGATGGGGACTGGAAGTTAGGGGTCTCCTCCCATTCCTCCCTCCAGTAAAGATGGGTACAATGGCCCCAATCCTGTATGGGCTGAGAATACTGGGACTGGTGTTGGTGCTGGCGGGGACTATGGGATGGGGGGAAGTAGAGGGATATGGAGGAGGGGGGTCTTAGATCAACATGTCTTGAAGGTTGAAGGATCTTGGAGGATCAACTTCTTCTCAGGTCTGGATCACTTCTCCTGTGTTTCCTTTTTCCTGATGGCCAGAACTTGTGAGGTGGGTCTTGGGGGGAAAAGGCTTTTATCCATGAGGGAGGGAATCTCCACTAGATTCTTCCATGTAACTATATAGGATACTTGGTCTGAGTGCCCACCTGAGGTATCCTGGCCTAAAGCCTCTTTCCTCTACTGCTTTGATCATCTGCAAGTCAAAGGTCACTACAGGTGGCCACCCTACTCTGAAGGTGAGCCATTTGGAAGAGCAGAGAGTAACTAACTAACTAGCCCTTCTTTACTACTGACAAGTTTTCTCCTCTTTCCCTAACTTCCCTCCAGTGGTTAATTAGGATGTTTAGTGGGGTAAATTAAGTCTGTCTCATATCCAAAAATAATGTCAGTCCTAGTCCAAGAATACATAGAAAGACAATCAACCCACAGACAAACCAGGTAATATAAACAGTTCTGGCGAAGAAACCAGGTTATAGTTATATATAGACTATATATATATATATATATATATATATATATATATATATATATATATATAGTTTTATATATATAGTTATATATATACAGTTATATATAGCTATATATATATAGTTATATATATAGTTATATATAGACTAGGCCAGCTCCTACCGATACTTTGTCTTACTGTTTTCAAAAGAAAAAGAGTCCTTCCAACTCCCTCTGGGGTCCTGAAGTGTCCTCCAGACTCCTGACCTTCATGAAGTTAATACTTGACTGCCCCAGACCAGAGGCTTTCCAGCCAACACTGTGCTTACGAGCCAAAAGTGGAAGAAAAAGACAGAGAGACAAATACTTATGAATAGACACCTTTTTCCTCCAATCAGTCTAGTCAATGGTCACTCAGGGGTCTCCCTGATGAGCCCACAAATGTAAGATCCTGACCCTTGGTCAGTAGTATTTACTTTGAGAGGCTCCTGGGTGAGACACCATGATACAGATCGATTCAAAAGCAAGAGGTTTCTTTCTGGCGTGTCAGGGTTAACACTCAATCAGTTTCTCAAGACAAGTAACTAGAAGACAACCAGTCATAAGCTTTTTAATTAACAGGTGATACATCCATACAATATACAAAATATTCTCTCTACAATAAAAGTCTCAAGTTATTAGATTGTGATCAACAACTTGGAGACACAAATGAATCCAAAGGTCCACTTCCCAGTTAATTCTTTGGGATGGTATGTTGACACATGTTAAAATGACAGAAGGTACTGTAGTGCACCATTATGCTAAATTCACAATATAAAGCATTATTAGAAAAGAAGTTAGAAATGAGTTGTGTAAGGAAAGGAGTTTGATTACCCATCATAGAATTTTGCCTTGGCATGCTTAATGGCTTATATAAATTCTGTTTGAACATGCTCTTTGATAAGTTTTTTCTCTATCTCTATCTCTATCTCTATCTCTATCTCTATCTCTATCTCTCTATCTCTCTATCTCTCTATCTCTCTATCTATCTATCTATCTATCTAATTTATGGCATCAATCAAGCTAATAATTGAATTTTTCTTGTCATTTGATATGTCTTAAAAGGCAAAGCATTATCTATCTTCTCTTGTAAGGCAAACGTAATACAATTACACTAGCCATTCTTTCTTTGCTCATGTAAGCAATGGTTTTCCGAGATCCTATCCTTGACATTGCCACTCCATTTTAGATGCTAGCTTGATGATTTTTTCTTCTAGGATATGCACTTCAAGGTCTATTGCCAGTTTCACATTTCCAAATCAAATGCTTTCCAGGAGCTAACATGTCTTAACTCTCAAATATTTTTGTTTTACATTTTTCTTAAGATTACATGATCGATATAGCTGTCTACCATGCTGTAAGAGTCCCTGGATCAGGTATGCCATGCTTGATCACTAACTTTGTTTTCAGCCTTAACCTGAGTTGGACTCAAGTTCTGAAATCATTAATTTTGGAAAATTCCTAATTGGGGAATGGAAGGGATCTTGGAAAACAGGACAAAATGATTATAGTTTCTAGTTAAAATGGAGAACACTTTGGGAATGTCAGGAATAAGATGTGTGTATGGAATGGGTAAAGACGACTCAGAGAAGAAAGGCCCTACCATGTTAGGGACAGCAGCCACTGCTCTGTACCATAAAGGTTGTGTCTTAGGAAGGGAATATGCAAGTGTTAAAGACAGAGCGAGCTTGTTCTTGGGCTAAAACTTAAGTAACTGTCAGTGCAGTTGGCCATGATGAATTAAGTAGAACCTGTTGTAATCAGGCTGCCCTGCATGGTAAACTTTTAAAATACACTAACAAAGCACTTTTAGAAGAATTCTTACTAGGTCAGCAATACATTTGCCATATATCACAGGAATAATTCTAATGTAATTCATAAATATCTAGGCTTATGGAAATTGATGTTTTCTGTAAACATTAGTGTGTGAACAACTCCCACTGCCAGTCAAGGCAAAATTTAAATCTGAGGCCAGGATATATCAAGGGAAATAATAGAGATTCATAGATTACAGGGTGACAGAGGTCAAGTGCTATATATTATCTGGCATAAACAGAAACTTCAAGACCTACAGCCATTTTTTTGTGCAGTTATAGACAATCTTCTGTGCCTTTGAACTGTGTTTCTAAAGGCGCTTCTGTGTGATTTCCTAGAGCAAATGATTCTCCTGAAGTTTGAGCTTATTTGAAAAGATTCCTCCTGATGTGCCCTCTGGCTTCTCTTGCAAATCACAGCTCATTGCCTTTTCCCTGGCCCTGTGGACTGTGTAATGAACTTTCCCAGGATTTCACACCATTACAGTCACTTCAGGACCTTAGTAGAAAAATTTTAAAATACATTCGCCATATCTCTGGACAGTATTAGCTTAGGACACACATATTTTCTGAAAGTTTATAATTAGCAGGTATAAATATTATAAAGTACCACCCATTTAGTCACCCATTAGGGATTAATTAATGAATACTTTTAGCCACCTAGATGTTGGAGAGTCAGAAAGCAATGAAATAAAGAGTCTAGGGTTCTATGTGGGAAGATGTGTGGGTGGTGCTTGTACTGATCATCTTTTGTGCATACAGTATCTCTAGCTTGGAACGTGGACAAATACAAAAAAGATGAGAAAAACTCTCTCTCTTCTCCTCTCTCTCTCTCCTTCCCTCCCCCATCTCTCTTTGTGTGTGTGTGTGTGTGTGTGTGTGTGTGTGTGTGTGTGTGTGTGTGTGTCTGTCTGTCTGTCTGTCTCTTGTCCCTATAAAGTTTTGAGGTTTTATTTTAAAGTCAAGTTAAAATTACTTTGTGAATGTGAACTAATTTTTCTTTCTACAATTTAAGAATATTTCTTTGGGTAAAAACATAGTGACCTAATTCTCTGCATGATTTTGTAATCTGTAGGGATGGAAATTAAAAAAAAAAAAAAGTATGCTCAGGAAATGAAACAGAAAAAAAAATGCAAGAGATGAATTACCAAGACATGCCTCAGAGAAAAAAGCAAAACAACAAAAAGTGTGTGTTAACTTCTTAGTGTGTTGATTTTATGTCCAAAGGTTTGGGAAGAAGTTGGATTGATAAAAAGGTAATGTGAATTTTCTATCTAAGGGAGCTTATTCCCGATAAAGCAAGAATTATGCTTTTGAAGTACTTGACTTAATTAAATGTTTATTAGGAATAATCTATGTGCTTGTGGCTACATAAGTGGCCAGTTTGCCCATAGAAACTATGTGCTTTGTAAAAATAAGACAGGTAACTAAGGCATAGCATATAGATGTCAGCCACCACTTCGGTGGCTTGCCCTAGGCTCCTGTCACTTCAAGAAGCATTGAGAAGAGACCTGGATTCCCAGCCCAGGGCTTCAGAAGCAGCACGTGACAGTGAGAAGCCTGGCAGGAATGATTTTCTCCCTGACTGTGTGCTTGATAGACAGCTTTGTGCTTTGCGCTGACTCCATAAGAGTTTCGCTGTGGTTTATGTCATAGCTCTATCCTATGACTTACCTTGATTTATTCTGGTCCCTGGGAACCCCTCCTGCATTCTCTCATAGGTTCAATTGTAGAAACCCTGGGAATACTTCTTTGGCTTGGTTCATAAGGGGATTATTCTTGGGAATTCTAAAACTTTCATTTATTTTGTAGCCACTGTAATTTTATATGTGCTGTTGGGAGAACTGGAGACAATTCCCTTCTCCTGACTCTGATTCCTCACAGGCCAACTCATGGTATCTCATTTACACATTATTTTTTTCTTCATGAGAAACTTCATTTTCTTTCTTTTTTTTCTTTTTCTTTTTTTTTTTGTAGGCCTAATTTTTTTGCAACCTACTTCTAATAACAGTTCAATTTCTCCTCTAGCACACCACCCAGCAGAGATAGTGGAAGAGTAAAGTTATTAGAATATGGTGGAAGTGGACCTATTAAACAATAGTTCTTTGGGGTTGAACTCCATCTTCTTTGGTAGTAGTTTAGTCCTGTAGCAAGCAACATCATTTTCATTTAAAGTTTTGAACCATTTTCATCATCCACAGATACATATTATAAAAATTATGACCTCAAAGCAACATATACAGTAACTACCCTTGTCCAGTGTCCTTCCTGATGATTCTTGAAGTTACTGAAGCAAGGAAAATTTTCTTCCTAAATATAGGGCATAAAATTATTCAAAGGCCTGGGTATTTGTCTTGTTTGTTAGTTTTTGTTTGGTTTGGTTGTTTTTTTTTTTGTTTTTTTTTTTGTCATGAACATCTCCAGCTAAAGTTTGATGTAACAAAAATTCTAATCACGAACCTAAGTGTTCTATTTACGTGCCACTCTGAACTGTATGACTGTTACCTTTATTGTGTTTTTAAAACCTTAAGTCAGCTCATCTCTAGTTATATCCTAGAATTCAAAGAGAAATGTGATTTAGGAAATGGAATTCTGGGTCAATACTCTTTACTGGAAAAGTCCAATGTGGCAAAGACTCTGCATAGAATCTACAGGTTCCATGATATGATTTTGGAGGTAAGTAATGAGTTTCAAAATGTAAAAAGATAATAGAATACAGCTGTGCATCATCCAGAAGATGCCTAGAAACACCCTTAATTCAAGTATAAAGTAAAGGGAGGGACATTGGGGATCATTTGCAGTCTTCTTTAATTAAGACAGGCCTTTGAATCTTTGATGAAGGCTACTTTCCATTAATTCACTAACTAAAATTCACATATACCTAGCAGAGGACCTGAGATCTTGATCCTGCCCTTTTAAGACCAAGGACCAGATGAAAACACTTCATCAGCAATGTATATTTAAGCATCTCAAAGAATTCCCAAAATTTATCCATCCAAGCAATTGGGAGGATAATTGAACACAATGAAGTGTTGAAAGCTCTTTTAAAGTAATATAGAACAAGATTAACTATTCAATTATCCTTTACAAAACTATTATAGTGTTGTGCCTGCTTCATAGTACTCATGGCTTTAGCTTGCAGGTGGTTATTCCATATTTGAAGATACTCACTTGATCAGTATATTAGCAGAGGCATTGGGCACCCCACCCATTTTTCTGTTAGAAAAACTAAAGAACTACCTGTAATGTGGCATCGGCATGATTTATTGCACAATAAAAAGGAATAGCCCAGTAGTTTCCAATTTGCGCCATTTGTATAAACTAGCACATTGCTACAAGGAATATTTTCATTATGCATAGAAAAGTATTATTGGACAGCAGTACAGGAGACACAAAATAATATAAGCCAAAGACAGCAATTTAAAAGCATAGTAGGCTGCAGTTATTTACTATAGGGAAATTTGTTTTCTATGACTCACTGGTTCCTGGGTCATTGCTGAGTGACAGCTAGGTGCAGTATTGTGTACTTTGCATAGTGCCCTAGTCTCATCTGATCAGTTTAACTTCTTTTTATATCCTCTGGTTAGGTAGTCAGAGAATTGTGTCATAGTTATTATAAAGATTTTTATTCTTAGTATCAAGGGATCAAGGCTTATTCATGATAGTCTGTGCTATCCATAAACAATCTGACTTCAGGGGCAGGAATTTAGATAGGATCAGTCCCACAATGCCTACTTCAGGTGTTGCTCCTCTAAGTGGTGGGGTATATCACTCTATGAACACTGGAATAGGCTCAACTGTGTTTTGTTGTATATTCATCTCCCTAAATTGGCTTTTAAATCTATAGAAGAGTAATACAATCACTGTATAATTCACCACTAGACACAGGAAGCAATTCATGAGGAAGGACATTTGCTGGGTTAGCCCATATTATTCTGTATCAGATATCTGGATAAGGGTTCAAAGAATCAAAATGTACATTTACATTAGTCAGACATGAGCCTCCACTCTTTTTGTTTTGAATGTAGGTTTATAGTTAGATCATTTTAAGGATGAATAATAGATAATCACTTAGAAACCCAGGCTGTGAAGAAAAGCTAATCTAAAACACAAGAAGCTCTAAGTTCTTCTGATGCCATAGAAAACAACAGCCCTGCCAACTGACTACTCGATTCTGTTGACTTGTAAATTACCTTGTTTGATTTTTTATTCACCACTGTTGCTACTGTGTAGGCTATTTTGTTGTTTTGTAAGAATACACACTAGCCAGTGGAAAATGAATAGAAATGTACATGACTATTTTTCAGTAGCAATGGAAATTAATATGGTCTGTTAGCCCAACACAAGTGGTTATCCTAAATACATGTATGTGCATAAGTGCAACACAAAGTGCATGGAGAATGGAGATTTACACATGTAGACACACATACACACATACACCGACACAAACACACACAGACAGAGACAGAGATAGGGACAGAGATATCGAGACATAGAGAAGCAGAGAATGCATTTAACAATGATAATTATGAAGAAGAGATCATAGACAGGAAAGTGAATTGGGAGACAGGAGAAGTAGGAAGAAGGAAGGGTTCTAAATAGTATAAACCCAGTACTCATGTAAAAAATTCTCAAAATAATAAAACTTAAATATATATGCACATATATGATACATATGTGTTTTTTACAAAATTAGAACAAACTTAATTGCTTGCAAAATGAAAAGAATTTCTGTAACATATCACAGTTTGTTTTTCTTTAAGAGTACTACCCAGTTTCATATATAACCCAGGCATGGCCTTTGAACTTCATTTCCTGGTGCTTCTATGAACACATGCATACTTCTCCTGCTTTTTGTTGCAACAAGAGCACCCTCACAATATCATCACACACAAACTCAAACAACAACAGAAATTTTCCTAGAACTGGCTTTATACTTTGGAGACCATCTGTTTGTTTAGCTTTTGGAAAATTATACTTGACAACATAAAACTTACATACATTTGATTAATAGGATCCTGTTTAAAATATACCAATAATACAAAAGTATTTCCCAAATATATACTTTTTCTTATTATATTTTACTTTTAACTCATGTTAGAAATGAAATGTGTACATGTGGGTGTCTATTTGAAAATAAATAAGACTTTGACCATGCAGATACTAGTGGTGAAGAGATTTATTTGATAATACAAAGGACTCATAAAGCAAAGTTGATGAGCAGAAACATTCATATTCAAGACAAAAAAATATGCCATGTGAGAAGAGGGTCTCCCACCAACAATGTTAATGAGGAGCCCCTGTTCTTTTCACATGATCAGCAAACAATAATAGCACAATTCTACATGTATTTTTCTATGAAAGACTTAAGTTTATTGAGAATTTTAACTAATTTAGGAGCGGTTGAGTATCAAAAAAGTACAAAGCAAGTTAAGAGGCTATAGAATTAAACTTAATTAATTAAATACATTTGTGTGTGTTTGTACAATGTACATTTTCTTTAATAAGTCAGTGGTTGTCAACCTTTCTAATGGTGCAACCCTTTAATACAATTCCTCATGTTATGGAAACTGTCATTTGACCCCAAAGGGGTCTCACCCCACAAGTTGATAACCAATGTTGTAGTAGATTATTTAAAAATAAAATTAAAATATGTGTTTTTTCTTCATGTGACTTTGTGGAGGGGAAGCAATATTGTCAATATAAAATACAAACACGGAAATATGAGAAAAACTAGTATGTTTCCAGAAAAGCCCACTGTAGGGAAAAAAAAAAAACCTGTTTCTTAGTTTGGATAGTATTATGAACATTCTCATATATTTTCATATTTTCTTTCATTTTCAACATTGAAAAGAAGTATTTAACCAAATAACCTGATTAATATTATTTCAAACCAGTCGAGGTTTTGATCTGGTCTGCCAAGCTTTTGTGTTCCCTCAATGTCTCTATAACATATCACAGCTCATGTCAGACCTACCTGTGGGATTGATGAAGATGAAGAAAGACCCTTCTAGATTCAGAGTCTTCTGCATTTTCCTCAGCCTTCTGGACCTAAAGCATAGATTGTTTAAGGCTGGCATTTGTGGCTCTGATGCTGACTCTGTTTGAGGCAAGGTATTTTGTATCCAAGACTGGCTCCAAATTCTCTAGGTAGCCAAGAAAATTCTAAACCTCCTGTTTTACCTTCAAATGCTAGGGTTACAGGCCCTTTCTGATGCTACATTCCTGGTCTGAGCATCACTAGGATTTGACCCCCAGAGCTCCTATCATACAAGGCAAGCACTCTATAAGATAAACTAAAGGCTCAACACTTTATTCCATATATATTCTTAAAAATAAAATTTGATTGAAGGGCATGAACTGAAAAGCTTTTTCCCTGCCTCATTGCTAATAGCATTTAAAGGAGTCTATAGATGTTGTTTGCATGCACCCTTCTTGTTTGTCTCCACATGCAAGTATTGCTTCAGAGAGCCTCAACTGTAGTATAGGTATATATTTTTAATAATCTTATTCATTGAATATATTTTAATGGATATAGTTATACATTCATGCTTATTTTATGTAGCTGCATAAGTTTTAAACTCAATTTACCTCAGGTCTTTTTTATCTAATTTTTAATATTTTTAGTATGATAGTAGTTTGCTATTTTAAATAACTCTACTATAATACCCTTACAAATGTCACTATTTTCAGTGAGTGGAGGGCTATAAATCTCGAATCCCTAAATAAATATTTAAAATAATTTAATCATTCAAAAATTAGGGTATGTTTTGAACACCATGTGTATATTTAACATGATCTTACTTATTAATAATAAGCTTACTAAGTTGATGATAAATTGTGGAATCATTAGTTCAAAATCTAGAAAGTTAATTATTGCCGTATTCCCTCTAAATTTTGATAAGAACATTAACATATGAGGATGCAAGTGTACTGCAAAATGTAATTGGTGGAATATAAATCTCAAAATAGTGGTTTAATAAGTACAAGCAATGAGCCTTTCAAATGCTTGGGAGTATGTTCATGCATATGTGCTTAACAAAAATAAAACAGCAGTATATTGCAAATGCATAAATTAGAGACTATCTATTAGCAAGTGAAGCTAGCCTGCACATGGGTGTCCTTAGACTGTCTGCTTCTTCTGCCCTAAGCATTCATTGGCTATGTGCTTACTAGACCCATGTTCTAAATCTTGCCCTCTACAGCAGCTTTGTGCCATATCCTGGGAGTCCTTTTAGTGACCATTCTCTCAATTTTAGTGTTTATTCTCACAATTTTGCAAGTATTAAATTTGGCAAGTATTAGCAAGTACTCATATTCTTGGTCTCAACAATTCCATTAATATACGCTTTTATACATATTAAGACTTTGTAAGACAGTTTCAGAGTAATTAAAATGTACTGTTTGATAATGGGGGCTTTGCACTAAATATGATCCTATAACCACAAGTTACATATGCATATGATCACTAAGGACAAAATATTTCAGAGAGTAAAGTGCTTCCTTCACATCATTGAGGAGCTGAGTTTGGATCTTAAACACTCAGGTAGGAGCCACACCTGAGTGTTTATCTCTTTAAATTTAGAACCCAACATGGAGAGACAGACCAATCCCTGGACCCTGATGCCTTGCCAGTTTAGCTGGAACAATGAGGTAGCTCTAGGTTTACTGAGTAAATCTGTCTCAAAAAGCAAAGTGGAGAAGAATAAAAGAAACCAGCCAAGGCTAATGTAAGGCCTCCATGTGCACATGACCAGCAGAGTGCACACACACATACAGGTGCACACACACACACACACACACACACACACACACATGCACATGCACACACACAATGTTTGAAAATGTTCAAAATAAGCCCATTTTACAATACAAAAACATGTCACAGTCTGTTCCTGTATTATCCCCTGTTTGTACATATGTGTGCCATCTACACACACACACACACACACACACACACAGAGAGAGAGAGAGAGAGAGAGAGAGAGAGAGAGAGAGAGAGAGAGAGGCAGACAGACAGACAGAAAGAGACAGAGAGAGATACAGAGAAAGACAGACAGACAGAAAGACAGAGAGACAAAGACAGAGACAGAGAAACAGACAGTGACAGAGAGATATGCACATGTTGAGTTCCTTGTTCAATGCATCCTGATACTCTTTGTTAAATGTGATCCTGACTGATAAAAAAAAAAAAGACAGTTTTAAAGTACTCTCCATTTAGATGTATACTTTAAAAAATTATCTATTCATTTGTTGCTGATTTCCTATCTGATATTTCCATAGCTTTTTAATATCTTAAGGAACCATCTAAAATATCATTTATTCAAAAATTTCAGTCTAGTCAGCTTACGCTTAGTTATTGCTTGAACAGCAGTCTCCATATCCCTATAGGTTTCACAAGATGAAGGCTTCATCCTCACCTGTGCTGACGTCTGCTGTAGGTAAGCCAAAGTTCTTGTCCTTGTTAACTTCATTCAGGGTTCAACGTGACAGGGCAAGCCCTAAGATATCCAGTCTCCTCACAGACAGAAACCAGTGCCTAGTAAACCATGCCTTGGATTTTCAAGCTTCCTCCTGGAGGTGAAACAAATTATTCAATTCACAGTTCACTGAACAAAGAAGCTATATGACCATGCTGGATAGAAAAAGCCAGAAAATAAATATTATCTCCCCCTAGAAAGGTATAACACATACTTAGTATGATAATTTCATCTTCTTGAGCAGTGTGCTCATTTGAGGTCCTAGAATTATAAAGCCATGCATGTGGTAAACCCTTTAAGCATTAATTACCTTGCAGTATTTGACTGTAATGCAGCCATAGTGATTTAAAGCAAGAAGCTGAAAATTTTCTGTAATGAGCCAGATAGTGACTATTTTTCTCTTTGTGGGCTATCCAGCCTCGTTTGCAATTTCTCAACTCTGCTAAAGTAGCCAGAAAAGTAGCTCTAGTTATTATTGGAACAAGGGTAGATGCCTGTATTCCAAAACTTTATATACTAAACCAAAACATGTGCTGCATTTGTTTTGCTGATCATCTGTTTATTTTGGCATAGATTAGTTCTTGCCTGGTTACTACATCTGGTTTCTGTTTTCAGCATGTGGAGGGCTATAAATCTTTTCTCCTAAAATGTATATGTAAATTACCTTAATTACTCAAAAATTAAGGTATGTTTCATGAACCATAAGTACATTGAATATGTAGTAGAAATTTAGCAAAGCCCGACAGGGCATAGTGTTTAGATTTTTTAAAATCAATATATGTATGTGGTTGAGAATTTTGTAACTAAATGCTGTATAAACATAATTTCATACCTTCCTTTCACTCCCAGATTCCTCCTATTCGTTTCACTTCATCTCAAATTCATTATTTCTTCTTTCATTATTACTGTAGCATCTGTTTATCATCCATAAATCACCTGTGCAACTATACACCTATACACCTATAAATATACCTATATACCTATACATATCCTATATCCTATATAGACCCTATACACCTATATATGTATTTATAAACCTTTACCAACACCTCTATACCTTACATATATACAAATATACATATACCTACATACTTTACATATAGAAAAATATACGTACATAGAGCTTCCTGAGTCTAGTGTTGGCCTTTGGTACATGGTCCTTGGTATATAAGGCTAACCACTTGGGATTCGATAAGCCATCTGCAGGCTTGTCCTTAGAGAAAACTAATTCTCTCTCAGCAGTCATTAATCAGCTGTAGCTGTTCATCTAAAGGTGGACACTTGTGACATTTCCACATTCACATTTGCATGTCAACTGCTATTGTCATTGTGTAGTAGTTTTAGAATACTAAAAATACAAAGAAGATTTCATGGGTACAGCTTCCCTGACATGTCTAGAAGCTTCTATCAAGCAGCAGGCATCCTACTCCTTCTACTTTTAGAGTTTTTCTGCAGCCTCTTCCACAATTTACCTTGTTCTTTGTGTATAGTGGTTACCTTGTGGATTTGTTTGTGCACCAGTATGGTCGACATATTCACCACAGTGCATGTTGAGAGATCAGCCAACTAGCTAGAGTTGTGTATCCCCTACTATCTGAGTCCTGAGTAACAAACACAGGTTATCAGGTGTCATGTCTGGCATCTTTACCAACAGAATCTAGAGTTTAAACTATTAATTTGTTAACAAGTTCTGTTAATGGATAACAATTGTGGAATAATGTTTAGGGACACCTCTGCTCTAGAATGAGGCAGATTGGATTTATTGCAATAGCTCGAACTATGGTGAAAAATATTTTGGGATACAGAGAAATAATTTGAAGAAAAGTCATTTTAATATACTTTTTTAAAATGGCCCATTTAATAGAATTAAACCCCAGTGCTCTTCTGTGAGTAGAATTGAGAATATCCAGTAATCAAGAAAAGAGTAAAATATTCTGATTTAATCATAATGATATAGTCAATGTGAGTAGTCACTTGATAGAACATCATTCCATCACTTTCTGGAAAAGTTACTTCGCTACCACTTGCCCCACTCAGACATAACTACACCTAGCCACAAGCTGTAGACCAAATGTGGCCCTATTGATGTCTTTTGAAATATTAGTGAAGTTTCTAATAGACAACCATAAAAAATCTTAATGTCTGTAATGGTTGACAAATTAAAACATCATTCTATTGGACTGAGATGCTGAATATATTTGACAAAACTAGATTGCTCACTTTTGTTCTAAGACTCAAAAGTGCATCTTCATAAGAACAGAATAGCTAGAACATATTTTCAAGTTTCTCCTCCTCCCCAAAATGTAGGCTTAAATATGAAGGAGAAATGTTAATTGATTCATTGAACTTTGGAAGCAATTATTTAACATTTTCAATAAACAGAAGCCTACCTCTAATCCCAAGCGACAGCTTTACTAAAGGCATACATTATAATTATGCTTCTGTTTTCATTTCTTCCTAATAATGCAGACCAGGGAAAGACTGTTATTCTACATTGGATTTCAAACCATCATTCAGGCAAAGCTTCATTAAACTGTACCACACATGAAAGGTCACTGTGTGTGTCACGTGTTTCTGTTGTAGCAACTGAATGCTACAAAAACTCAACTGAAAATACGACTTGGGTAAGAAGAGAACTCAGATAATAAGTTCATCCATTCAACAAATAGAAGTGCAGATCAATAGACCGCAATCTCACCCTGAAGAAAACCTTCCTGTGTGGAAGACTGAAGTCTGACAATTAGAATATCTTTATGTAAATACAAAGCTGGACTTAGCTCATCTCAGAAGTCGCGTTTCAGCACATAGAAATGCTACTTACAATCCATCAACTGCTGCTGTATATCTCTAGGTTGGCTCAAAATACACATTTAAAAAATTTTTTTGAAGAAAGAACTTCAGGTTGGGAATGAAAGCTACTGGGTATAATTACTGGCTAGGTCTTGGACCTAGAGTTTGTACTGAGAATTAGAAAAGAGCTGCCACATGAAGCCTAAGTTCATAGTCTGACCATTCATAAATAAAAATGGAAAAACTTTCAATTAGTCAAGTGGCTGCTCTAAACCTACAGCCTGCCTAAAGTTATAGATCAACCATAAGGCATCATAATGACTCAGGTCTTCTATTATATGATGCCCTGAATTCAATCCTATGGCCCCCAAATGGTTCAGGAAAAAAGGGCCTATGATAGATAAGTTTAGCTGAAGGGAAAGCCCTACAACCTTAGCTATTAAAGAACTCTGATGAAATATGGTCTCTAATGAGAAGGAATACAGTTAAAAAATTACAAACCACATGTGTGATCCCATATTCAGTGTTGACAGAGAACAAGGAAATAGGTAGTAAGTTGGGGACGGGAGGGAAGAAGGGAGCAGGGAACAAAAAAGGTGAGAATTGGAAAGAAATCATTTTCTGTATTTTTCCTTTGCATCGTTCCTATATTTACATTTTATGCACACACACACATATGCACATTGGTTGGTTTATTCTTAGGAATCTGTGTTTTTAACTGAGAAATATTCCACAGTTTTCTGAGTTTCTAAACTATTATTGAAATTTGGTGAGTGTATACATGTGTGCATGTGTGTGTACAAATGTGTGCTATAGCATGGATGTGAATGTCAGGCAACAACCTGCTGTGTTGGGTTCTCCTTTTCCTTTGTTTTCCTGAGATCAATCTAAAGTCACCTAGCTTGGAGGCAAAGGCTTATACTTATTGATCTAACTTTCTATCCCCAGTTCTACTTTTTTTTTTAATATACATTTTATATTGAAAGAAAGCAGTAGCCAGGCCTGTTTAGTTTCTCATTTGCTTTACACTTGAAATTTATGATTTAGTCCCACATTTCCCAATGCCATGTACTTTGCAGAAATTCACCAAATATTTGTGGGATAAATGGTAATCAACTTTTGTCAAGGTTTCAAAAATATGCATTATTTGTTGATGAAACACAAAGAAAAATAAAGACTTAGCCAACTATACACAGTACAATATAACAGTATATAAGTATTTAAAGCAAAGATGAAATGAATAGCCCTGATATACAATCAATCACAATGAAGTATGCTTACTAATGGATATTCTGCATTATCATAATATCATACTGGAAAAATAAGTCCAGATGAATCCTATTCAAGTTAGATCACAAGCATAAATGCAACTTAGTTTACAGAAGAATGAAAATGACAAGATTTGTTTTATCAGATATGCTTAAATCTCTCCACTATATTACAGTTTGAAATATCAATATGTAGAAAAAATGAATTTTTTAATAGGAAGAACTGGTATTTATATATAAATTAATTTCCTTTGATGTATATTTTTTATACTTTTCTAAATGATTGCTTCTAGTGAGTATGGATAAAATTTTCTCAAGGCACGTGTTTTTAAATGAGTCATATCCTTAAATACCACGTGAATTATAAATGCCACATGTATTTTTACATTGGTCTCTTGCTTTCAGTCAATGTTTCAAAGTGACTTTTAGTAGTTTTCAATTGATAGAGTTCCAGAGAAATACCAAAGCACATGCTGAAGGCTGGTAGATTAGTTTGGCTTTTGAACTCAATGGAAATTCAAGAGTTTTTCTATAAGGTGTAACCTTATTTATTAGAGTAATAGGAATACTTTTGATCCCATAAAGGTAGGCCTTTTAACTCATATTTCATATAAAACTTTTTGTGAAAAATCCATCAAAATTTGTTAAAATATGTCATATTTATGGCTGATGAGCTGACCCATCAAGCCTGATGATTTGAATTCAATCTCCAGAGACTACATCATGGGAAGAGAATGGAATCCAAGTCCAGTTCACTTTCTAAATTCTATACATTCACTATAATACATATCATCTATATAATAGGTTAATATATAAGTATATAATATCCTGTGAGACAGTCAGATGATTTTCTTTTGTGCCTTACTTATAAAAAATATAATTAACCTCTTACAACATTCTGTATTTTTTGTTATATCCCAATTGCCAAGTTACTGTGGCAATATTATTCATTTTAACTTTTTGTTCTGTTTTGGTTTGCTATGAATTCATTCTGTTAACCAGGCTGCCCTGGAACTCACTGTGTAACTCAGGCTTAAATAAAAATTTATGGCAATTCTCTTGCCTCAGCTTTCTCAGGGCTAGAATCATAGCCACAGGCAACTAGGCCTTCTCAGGTATCATTTTTTTATATTCTTCATTTTGGTTGCTATTACACTTAGGATTCTATGTTTCTAATTGAAGTTAGTATTCTATGGTTTTCTTGAAAGTCATCATGTTAGAGGGAATAATTGCTTTTAATTCACTTAATTCTTTATATTTCTTCTTAGCCCAGTATCTGGTTCATCTCAGTAATCCAGTAAGTATCTCTAGAATAAAGCAAACAGACTTTTTATTCATTGTTTGAACTAAGTTCAAGTCACTAAATGTCTTTAGACCTTGCTTCCTTGGCACATCACTGGCATAGTGACTTTTAAGGATCTTTTATTATTAAAATAAAAAGCATACTGGACCTGAACAATGCTACAAGCCTTTCTTTTTATTGATATTTAAAACATGATATAATAATTGAAGAAATATTAATCTGTTAAATCATTCTCAAATAAGTTTGTGCTCTGTTATATGATTTCATATTGAGATGTCCCTTTTCTCTCTAGGAAGCACTTTCAAATAGTCATTGCATTAATTCTCTACAGATGACAACAGGCATCATTTTTTGGGTCACAGAGAATAATAGAAAATAATTTTTCAGCTTTTATAGACAACTTAATTCCACAACTCCATGACCAAGTTGATGTAGGGGGTGCAGACATTTTCCCAAGGCTGGTGACCTGACATAGAAGCCCAGAACCTTTGGGTCGAAATAGGCTGTGCAGAATTTGGGAGATCCTTCTCATTACTGGGGACCAAGCTTGGCTAACTAGAGCAGAGCCTTAAGTTGGCTTGTTCTCACATTGCCATGATTTTCTCCCATTCTTCTTCCCATTCCACACATTCACAGTACTACATTTCTTTTACATATACAGACATATTTGTCACTAAATGAAAATAATTTTAACAAGAAGTTATAGGAATCTCTAAGCTTTATGTTCCAACTATAATGTAGAAGTGATATTAACTCAGAAAGTGGAGGTAGGAATGTGCACTTCTGTCAGGGAAGGTCCTACATTATCTAGCCTGCAATATGACCTAAAAGAAGAAAATTACATAATATTCCTTTGTAATTTCCCATGCTTTAAATATAATTGGACTTTAACTTAAAGTATTTTAATATAACATGAAATGCATATTTTATTACAATGATTTTTTAAATTTAATTTTATTTATTTTATATTAGGACTGCAGTTTCTCCTCCCTCCTTTCTTCCCACTTCCTCGCCTTGCTCTCTTTTAAATTCCCTCTCTTTTTTATTGCATATTCTCTTTATTTACAATACAGATGTCATCCCCTTCCCCCATTTCCCCTCCCTAAAAGCCCCCATCCCATCCCCCTCCTCCTTTATGCTTTTATACCATTTTTATTACATGCATGTAATAAGGTCAGTCCTAGCTTGAGGGTCTATCAATACAATAGATGCAAATAGTCAAGGAGCAAGCAATACAATAAACCCAAATAGTCAAAGAAAAAGTAGGGCACTAAACCCAATTACATGAACACTCCCATGCTCACTGTTTCTAAAGACTTATCAGGATGACCAAAGTATCTGAGCCTACTTCCCTGTCCTAGCCCGAGGTCATTTTCATGTCTGAAGCGTTCTTCCTTGTTCTAGCCTAAATTTTAGATTTCTGTCTGAGATTGCATCTTTTGTTCTAGGCTCAGATTTAGGTCCTGCCTGAGATGACTTCTTTGCTCTGGTCTAATGTCAGATTCCTGCCTGAAGCCTACTTCCATGTGCATATTTTATTGAGTATTCTCAGATCAATATTTGTGAGGGAAAATGGTCTGAAATTCTTTTTCTTTGTTGAATTGTTGTGTAGTTTTTGTATCAGGGCATATATGGCCTCATATGGTAAATTTTGCCATGTTCCTTTTCATTTTATTTTGTGGAATAATTTGAGGGGTATTGGGATTAGCTTTTCTTTGAAAGTCTGGTAGAATTCTGCAGTAAAACCATCTGGCCTTGGGCTCTTTTTAGTTGAGAGATTTTAGTGTTTGTTTCTATTTCCTTGATTTAACTTTGGTAAGTAGTATCTACAGAGAAAATCACCCAATTCTTTTTGATTTTTCAACTTTGTGCAGTACAGATTTCTGAAATAAGACCTAATGATTCTTTGGATTTTTTTTTTTTTATGTGACTGTTGCTGTGTACTATTTTTTCATTTCTCACTTTGTTAATTTGCATAATCTCTCTCTGCCTTTTGACCAGCTTGCATAAGGGTTTGTCAATCTTGATGATTTTCTCAAATTTCCAACTCTTTACTTCACTGATTTTTTTGTATTGTTTTCTTTGCATTGCATTGATTTCAGCCTCCAGTTGATTGCTGTCTCCTCCCATTGGAGGTGTTTCTTCTTTCCATTCTAGAGTTTTCAGGAGCACTACTGAGTCAGTATGAGATCTCAGTAATTAATATACGAAGGCACTGACTTTTACGAACTTTCCTCTTAATACTGCTTTCATTGTGTCCCTTATGTGTATATATTGGTATTCATTTCCACTGAATTCTAGAAAGTCTGCATTTTTTTTTCTTTCCCCCTCAACAGTGATCCTTAAGTAGAGAGTTGATCCTTAGGTAGGAAAGTGCCTTTCCCTATCTCTGCTGATTCATTTTATTTTCCATGAGATTTTAGTCTTTCTGTCGTTGGTGACCAGCTTTAATCCATGGTAGACTGGTAATATACAAAGGGCTATTTCAATTTTCTTGGCATTTGTTGAGACTTGTTTTGTGACTGAATAGGTGGTCAATTTTGAGAAGGTTCTGAGGTGCTGAGAAGGTATACTCTTTTTTGTTTATTATATTATCTAGATATTTATTAAGGCCATTTGAGTTATATTGTCTGTTATTTCCATTGTTTCTCTGTTTATTTTCAGGTGCAATGACCTGCCCATTGGTGGGAATGGAGTGCTCAAGTCTCCAATATTAATGTGTTGGGTTTCCATGTACGATTTAAGCTTCAGTAGTGTTCCTTTAATGGATGTGAATGTCCTTGCATTTAGGCATAGATGTTTATATATGAGATGTCACATTGGTGAATTTTTCCTTTGATGACTACAAAGTGCCTTTCCCTATCTCTGTTGATTAATTTTGTTAGGAAATCTATTTTGTTAGATATTAGAGAATGGTTGAACCTACATGCATCTCAGGTTCATTTGTTTAGAAAATCTATTTCAATTTTCTGTTTCCTTAACCTGGCTACTTCTTTTTCTTTGTTTTCTTGGCATTCTTTAAGGGATTTATTGGTTTCTTCCAATTTTTTGTTTGTTTGCTTTCCTTGACTTAAAGGGATTTTGTTTATTTTTTCTTCTTTAAGGAACTCTTTTGTTCTCATAAAGTTGGTTTTAAGGTGCACTTCTTGGGCTTCAGCTGCATGGAAACATTCTGGTCTTGCTATCATAGGATAGCTGGGCTCTGGTGGTGCCATATTGTCCTAGCTATTGTTGATTGAGTTCTTATGCTGGCATGTAGGCATCTGAGTTTGGGGTGTTTATAGGTGTAGGTGCTGACTTCTAAGTTAGTCTTTGTTAGAAAAATATTTTTTTTTCCTTGGTTTCTGTTTTTTCTTTGGTCTTTTGGGCTTTGTGGCCTGGATTTCTGCTTGACCTCTGAATCACTAGGGTGTCTCAGACGAGGTTGGGTGCTTGACTTCTGACAACTTTCTTGGTGTTTGGTGCAGCAAGTGGTCTCTGTTCTTCTGACTGGTGTGGCCTGATCCTGAGCAGCTGGATTCTTTTAGAGTTGGGAACATAGGCCCAGCTAAAGGGCAAACAGTGAGGTGAGGGTAGGGGAGGCTATAGAATGAGTCTTGGGGAACTGGGTCTAGTTCAGCTGGCAAGGACTCATTCACCTGTCTCCTGACTCATTTGGCTTATATCTGAGCAGCTGAAGTGTAACTATAAGTTTTAAAATATTGAATAAAATATATTGGATTCTTATTAGTTCACCTTCTGACTCACTGAGTGATGAGAATTGTAAAGAGCATTATTTGTATAAGAAAGTTGTTTGTAATGACTTCCATTTCTGCTTACAGGTTATAGCTTTATATTTACTACATCATATAATTTACATATAATTATATATGTATGTAATTTGCATTTTGGTGATGTAAATTTGGGTGTAAATATGGCTGTAATTTGAAAGGTCTCTCTGTTTCTTTATAAGGAAATTACAGAGTACTATAATATAGATACATTATAATCAATTATTCTTTCGGAGGGACACTTACTTTTCCATATTTATGTTGAAAACCCAAAGAACTATTCCTTCCTAAATAATTTCATAAGTTTATACTTTATTAATTTTGTGTTTATTAACTCATTACATCCTTTTACCATGTTTGAAAATCATCTTTGTGGTTTTGTGTTGCTGAATGGCCAGTTTATAGTTTCAGATTTATTAGTTGAAGGCCTTCTAAGGCCATTTGTTTGAATTAATTCTCATTTTTAAATTTTTATAGAATTGTTTATATTTTCCTGAATGATGCTCATCTATGAATCCATTCTCAATATAAATGTTCTTCCAATGCTTTTCCCAGCTGAAGCGTCCCTTTTCTTCCTTGTCACATAAACTTTGTTATTTAAATGTATAAGGTTTTGTTGAATTCATCCATTTGCTAATTTTTTCTTAGATAAAAATTCATTTCCCTTTGCTTTTATGAATCCTGAATTTTGTATCTTTTGTGGAAGTAAGTACTCAGTATAAGATAAAACTCCTTCTCTTACTCTGTACTGATAATTTTGTACATTTTTGCATTTAAATCTGCCATCCATTTTAATAGAGATTTTTTAAAAAAGATATGGCAAAAGGCAATTTATTTCTTCAGTTAGTTATTTGCTAAAGGCATATGGTGTGTCAGCAATTGTTCTCACCCTCAGATTATAAGAGTGAATGGTAGAAGGTTCTAGGTCTCATACAGCTCTCTCTGGTGAGGAGAAGCTACTAAACAAATGGCCAAGTACACAATATCACACAGTATGATACTAGGAAGTAAGAGATGGAGTCAAGAACATTCATCAGGCAGAAGAGATGACTGGTTTAAATGATGCTTTCAAAGATCTCTCTGTGAAAGTGATATCTGTGATATCTGATCAGAAAGCAGTAAGTGAACCACATAATAACCGGCAAAAAGATGTTCAGGTAGAGGACCAGACGGAGAAAAGAAAAGGTGGGAGAATATGAGAAGGAACCAGAGAAAGGGACATGCAAAGTGGTGTGGAAAAGGAGTCAGGATGCTGCCTCATCACGAGTTGATGGAAATCAACACTGCCTCAGAATTCCTTCTACATTTGATGAGAAGCTACATGCTCAGATCTGCATTTGAGAAGTATGTTCTGCTTGTGTGTATAATTCAGAATGCACATACTCAGGAAACTCTACCTTTTCCAGAAAAATGACCATCTATGAAGACTCAAAAGTTGTTTAACTTTTTGTTGATGTGAAAGTTTATATAAATCCCTATATTTTTTGACAATCTAGTATATTTGTAGTTTGAATTGCTAAGTTTGCCGCACTATTCCTTGATGTCATGTTCTTTAAATTTTTGGATGTTTTCATTGTCATCTTTAGAATAAACATAAAATATTTGTCTAACTGATTGGTCTTAATTTTAATTAATATGGAAAAATAAATATATATAATTTTTCTAATAATAAATTTTATAGTTATACCTTCTCCAAATATGCATGTACATTTTAGTAGTACATTTAGCCTATCCTATTTTTGCTTCTATTGTTATTAATAAATAATTATTTTCAATCTGAGAATCTATTAATATTTTTAAACTCCATTCTTGAAAACATTAGCAGTGTTACCGTTCAATGATTTGTATCTGTCTTATATACTGCTATCTGACTCAATTTTCATACTTTAAAATCCAGTTGCTCATTTAGGACTCTTAATCTATATATTTATATTAAACACAATGTGTTATTATTTGAAAATTCATTTAGAATATCTTCACTACCCATTTATTTTCTTTAATTCATCTGTCTACGACTTAATAAAATATTAAAGTACAAATTTACATTATATCTTTTTTATCAGTTTAAATGATTTTTTCAATCACCATTGAAAGTATACTTACCAATTTTCTAATTTAACTTGATAATAACTCAACTGCTCTATTACCTGAGTATTCTCCCACATGAGTAAACTGAGATAAAAATTCAACAACTTGTTTGTCACACAACATTAATAGTGAAATTCATTTTTTTAGAGTATCTAACTCTATGATATATGTACCTGGCGAGAAAGTTTATCAGGTTTGAAAAGTTTTCTTTGCCGGGCGGTGGTGGCGCACGCCTTTAATCCCAGCACTTGGGAGGCAGAGGCAGGCGGATTTCTGAGTTCTAGGCCAGCCTGGTCTACAGAGTGAGTTCCAGCACAGCCAGGACTACACAGAGAAACCCTGTCTCGAAAAAACAAAACAAAACAAAACAAAAACAAAAAAAAAAAACAAAAAAAAAAAAAAAACAAAACAAAACAAAAATAAAGAAAAGAAAAGTTTTCTTCTGTTAAGTTTGGGACTATGTTATCAAAATGAGTGTTGTTTTATCTGTATTTGTGGAAATAGTTATATTGTTGCTATAGTAGCTACTTGTCTTACTGCTGTGTCAAAATACCTAACAGGAACACCTTAAGGAAGTCACAGTTTCAAAGTTGGGAAACAGGATGATTGGAGCCTGAGGCAGCTGATCACAATGCAGCAAACAGTTCAATAAATGCTTGTGCTTAGTTTGCTTTCCCCTTCTTATTCAGTTCAGGACCCTCCTCCTCACACAGGTTGGGACCACTCACATTCAGAGCATGTCTTCTTACATCAGTAACTTTCTTATATCTAACCCCTCACAGATACACCTAGAGGCTTGTCTCTTAGATGAATCTAGATTCTTTCAAGTTCACCTTCAATATTAGCTATCACACTTACTGAATTTTAATATTATAATATAATGAGTTATCTTAATAGATTTCCTGATGTTAATTTGTTTGTGCATTGTATTCCTAAGATGTGGTCTACTTGGTAACGTCACACTGGTGTACTTAGATGTAACATTTTATTTATGCTCTCTAATCTAGCATGATATGTAAAATTAATGTATTGTTTCATTTTAGTGGTCAACCTGGTTCTGATTATAAACCTTTAAAAAGAAGTAGATTTGCATATTTTCTAATAATAATAAATATTCGTGAACAGAACTGATATTTTGTGAATAAAATAAAGTCTTGGTTTTTTCAGAGTTCTCACCAGAAACCCCATGAAACAGTAATCCAATTATCCACCTACCAAGAAGTAACAGCTAGGATGTTAAGTAACCTGGTAAATGTTACATAATCAGAAAACAGCAAATTCGCAGCTGGAGACTTCATTCTTACATCTAATAATATTTCTCTAATAATTGAAATGAACACTTTGCTATAAATTAAATTGGGACTAGTATTACCTACAACTACTTTTTCAGTTGCTGTTGTGATATTTTGCTTAATAAGTTTTTCTGACTATTCTAAGACAATGTTGCTAATTATATTCCCTAAAGGAACACTTATATAGATGCTAATTATATTCTCTAAAGGGATCGTAACACTTATATAGATTTTTGATCATATTTTCTTTTGGGGAGTTTTTATGTCTGAAATATCTTTAATTCCATCTCATTCTTTCAAAAGATGGTAAACTAATTAAGGAATTTAGAGCTGATTGTTTCCCCTGTAGATGGTTTGAAGATGTTATCCCTTCAGGCCATGGCTCCACCATGTTGCTGAGAAGTTAGCAATCTGGCTACTGGCCTTTGAAGACCTATTTTCTCTTCCTGGTAGCATGCAGATGTTTCAGTTTACCCATTTTGGTTTTTTATTTAGTTGATTCATAAAAGCATTTGTGAGTGTCACCTGGATTCAATATGCAGCATTTCAATGAGATTATTTATGGATATAACTTTCCTATTGTTCATTCTACAAATATGTACTGAATACTACCTATATCCCAAGAATTAAATTTATTGGCATGAGGTGAAAGTGACTCACTAATTTTGAGAAAATCCTATTCCTTCTTGGAGATTACAGTCCTGTTTGGAAAGCTCAAACAGTGATGAAATAATTAAGTAAAATATGACATATAACACAGTGAGAGTTCTACAAGAGAATATAGCATAAAAAGACAGTAAAACTTAAGGTTGGTGGCTATTTAATAAGTATAGTAAGTCATCTTCATTGGAGTGCTCATAACTGAAAAATGAAATATGAGTCTATCCAGAAGAGACCATTTTAGGCAGAGAGGAAGTAAAGAGCAAAGTAGGAAGTGTGATTACAGACAGACCACTAACTAGTCTGGGTTGATTATGAGGCTGTAAACCAAGAGCCCATTAGAGAGCCAGTCACTGGGTATTCAAGTTTCTTGATACAGTCCCCTGACAGTTAAGAGTTGATTGTTGCTGAGGCTGAAGTGTTGTTTTCCTCAGAGGTGTAGTCATTGATAAGTTTCTCTCAGTCCAGTATGAAACTGCCCACCAGCAAAAAACTCTAAATAATTTCAGTTAACCACATACAAAAGGAATACAAGAAAGTAGGAGGGGGACTAGACTAGGAGAAGTGTGCGAAAGGAAGAGGGAGAAAAAGGAGAGATGAGAATGAGAAGGTGAAATAAAAAAAATTCACTATATGAGTTTAAGAAACTGTGAAAGCCTCCTAAGAGGTTATCGATTCTCAAGTGGTCACTTCTAAACATGTATACAAAGTAATGTATTAATCATGTTGTGTGTATCTGTTCATGCATACATGCATGTGAAAATGAGTAAAAATAAAAAATAAAGAAATGTTGCTAAAGCCAGGACTGGATTACTGGGTTATAAAAGACATAGGAGAACAGGGATGGTGTTCTGTCATAAATGTATGTGTGTGTGTGTGTGTGTGTGTGTGTGTGTGTGTGTGTGTGTGCGTGTGTGTGTGTGCAGAATGAATGTGCTGTATAAAAAATGACTTATATAAAGGACACGACAGATAGGCTTTTGCATGACTTCATCACATAATTCAGGATGGTATGTAATCTAAACCTTATAAAATACTTCATTTGCTAACTTCCTACATAGTTCCAGATCATGTATGACTGTGGGTTACTGGAATTATACAAAGTGTAACAGAGGTAAAAGGCTGTTACTAAATGGTGATTACAGATCACACATAAAGAAATAGAAGAACATGTTAATAAAAGCAGGAAAAGACATTTGCATGTTATATCCACACTCATCTGAAGTATAGGTGATCATTTATTAGAAAAAAATAATTATTCAAATCTATCTTGGTGTAAGAAAGTAAAAACAATACACAGGTTGACATCAGTGGCTACAAGCTTTTCTGAGAACAGACTATAAAGGCTGTCATCTGTTCCAGCAGTGTACATGGCCTTTGGTTAGGCAAGTGGAATTCCTTCCCAAGGCATAGTTGCCTGTGGTTAAAAAAGTTTAATCGCATATTATTATCTCAACTATTTCTAAACATTATGGGGGAATTAAATTTAAGGAAAAAACTGGATATGTAAATTACTCTGAAAGGCAATTAAATTACATTCAGCCTGTGAATGTATTAATTGTAGATAAATATTTAGTAAGAAAATTATAATTCACACAAATAAATTTATGATGGTAATTATCATAGTGCCCTTTTTGTTTCAAAAACCCGATATGTTTTAGCTATGCATTAATATGGAAGTAAGATTCAGTTTATGTGTATTAGCTTGGGTCCTTCAGTTAGTTTTATTTCTGATAAAGTTTTTCTTGGTCTTCTTCTTTTCCTTCTTTTTGAAAGTTTGGGGTGGTCACCTTAATCTGGGCCTGAACTGATACTCATTTTAAAAGGTGATCCAAGTACCACCATGGTGTCATTTTGACAGAGATAATTGGACAGATGTAGATCAACCACAGTCCTTTGGAGGGATATTTTTAGAAATCTATGGAAGGTATAATCTAACAGGGATATGAGCTATTGGGAATAGAGAATGGAGGAATGAGAAGAGTTTCCAGACGGGAGACTGAAGGGAATACATCAGCCAGTCATACAGGAAACCACTTTCCGAGAACCAACAGAGAAATGTACTATGGCAGACACAAACATGCAGGTGAAACAATTCCTTCCCTGTAAACTTACAAAAAAAAAAAAAAAAAAAAAAAAAAAAAAGTCCATCTTTGCTAATGCAGCATCTTTACTGTTACAATATGAAAATATAGGATTATTTTTGTCCTCAGTTACTCTGTCCACGTTTAATTACATACCAACATAATGATTGTGAAATAGCAGCTATTTTGAGAATGCAGCAGTACCCTTTTGGGCTCTGTATGCCCTATCCTGTGATGCTGGAGTTAAAAGTAGGAAACAAAATAGAAGAGGCGCAGGTGGCTGTGTTTATGGCCTTCGGGGAGATATGATTACTTCACTTGCCTGATTGCTACCCGAAGGAAGTCAGAATACAATTAAGACTGTCAGGTAAAGTACACAATTAAAGTTCATTGTGAATGCTGTCGACAAACTGGTGTTAGCTGGGAAATGTACTCTGGCAAACAGCTGTACCCTGGACCGTAGAATGGGAAGGTTTCCTTCTAGAACAAATCCATTTTATCAAATCTGACAACATTTTGCCGGAGTGCTAGATCTGGACCTAGAAAGAACTTTTCATTTCATTTAAGCAATTGGCATATATCTTGACATTTGGAAATACATTGACTCATTAGCTTATGTTGCTTAACTGAGAGGATAGAGAAGAGAGAAAATATGTTTACTTCATATTTTCCTCTTTGCTTTCCAAATTCATTTCTGAGCAGAATTGTTGCATTCTGCTCCATTTATGAAGGAGTGGAACCTGATGCTAGGTGATATAGCATCAGGAGATCTTTATTACAAATGGAGTAATAAGTTATTATTCTCTTTTTAAAGTTGCCTTTTAGTCAGTCAAATAGGATGCTATATCCGACCCATATATTATCAATCTCCTCAAGTATCTATTTGCATTTCTATGACACTAAGAAGAGTATTCCCATAGACAAACAACACTGTGGGGCTGTGGTGCCCACAAAAGCATGGGTCGTGTTGGGCTGAGTTGTGAATCCATATGTCTGCCACAGTTCAGGGGGACAGAAGTGTGGGAATTTGACTGAGTTCACTTCACGCTGTATCAGGCAGATGCCGGGCTATGGGAAGCCACTGAATTTCACACTGGGCATAGGGAGGTCTCAGTCTGAGGTCCCGTGGGAGACAGAGCTTTTGGATTGGGGGTCTTTGGGCCAAGGTGTCTGGCCAGAGACTGGCTGGTCTCAGCCCTTGGGCATCCAGGGGTCTTGGAGACCCCAGAAGGACTGAGACAGGAGTCTCAGGGACCAGCCTGCAGCCAAGAGAGGCGTGGGGGAAAAGCTCCGGCAGTGCCCCGCAGGGTAGATGAGACTCTTGGTTGAAGCAATTTGCTTTCCTGGGTCATGGCTGGCTCAGCTAGCTCTCTTGAGTTGACAAGCCTCCATGGCTAGAAAGTAGAGAAGTCCTGGGGGGGGGGAGAGAGAGAGAGAGAGAGAGAGAGAGAGAGAGAGAGAGAGAGAGAGAGAGAGAGAGCGCTTAGGCAGTGGCTCATTGGTTGAAGGCCCCCTCTACAGTTCTCCACTGTGGGGCCCCAAAGGCAAAAGGAAGTCCATGGTTTTAAAGTTTATTGTCATGGTGGAAAGTGGAAGAAGCTATATCTGGTGTCCTCAGGATGGGCCTGATGTTAAATATCTTTTTCAAGGAGGAGGGTCTGGGAAGGAATGCTTAATTGGCTCTGCCCTCTGGCCTTTAGGTATCTCATTAATATGGAGATCTCTTGAGGCTCTGTGGCCTGTAGTCACGCCTTATACCTGTGTTATGTGACCAAAGGCCACAAACCTTTCTTTGGGAGGGGCTGTGGATAAGTGAAAGGAACCATGGCCCAGGAGCAAGCCCAAACTCCTACTGTCCCATTAAGGTCACCAGGGTTCAAAGCAGACTCAACTGGGTACCCCACTGCCTCTCATAGCCCACCACCCCACACACACAATATTTCTGCTCTTTAATTTTACTCCATAAGTAACTGTAAATATCATGTCCTCTTAATAAAGTGGAGTATTCCCTTAGCTCACACACATTATAACCATTGCTGCTAATGGGTGTTACTCACAGAGACTGAGGAGACAATATAACTCCTACCCCCATGCTCCTGCTGCCCTGTACTAATGTAGTTTATGTGATCAGTAGTGGAGGAAGATGAGTTGGGGCAGGGTTTTATTATAGGAATTGTCACCCAGGGAATGAGTTTGCTTTGCTTGGTAACACTCGAGGATAGAGCCTAGAATACACTTCTATCTGTAAACAAGTCTTTTGACTACTACCATAATAATAGGAAAGTGTCCTGCTTAGAACAAAAATTAGAGAACATAGCTCTGAGTTTTTGTGCATGCTTTTACTTTTATCTTACCCTTCTTTGTGCATTGCCCCCTTGAAAGGGTAAATCTACTGAGAGTTCTCAGTCACACCAAGTGAAACAGGCTTGAGATTGAATGAGCAGACAAAACATGAAAAATTCGAAAGACCACAATTTCTCTTTTTCCTTTAAAACCTCTGGAGAACACAAATAGAAAAAGTTTCATGATGTACACATGACACTAGCTCTTGCCTAGATATCTCTCTCACTACTTACTAATGGGCCCTGATTCATGGGACAGTCTTGCACAGCTCAAGATATGTCTTGTGCAATGGATTGACGGTGGCAATGATGCACACATTTTGTACAATCCAAAGTGTTTTACTCACATATGTTTCTTCCAGTGTCTGAAGGACATACTAATTGCATGTAGTGCTGTTTTAGAAGTTGTAAGACTTTTCTTTATATTAATTAATTTAGGATTTTTTACATTCCAGTTGGAGCTTCTTCCTCCTCTCCCACTCTCTCCCTTTCCCCTTCTCGTCCTTCTATGGCCCTTTCCATTTCTCCTCAGAGAAGGGGAGAACTCCCATGGATATCAATCTACCTTACCATATCAAGTTATGGTAGGACTGGGCAAATCTTCTTCTACTGAGGCTAGCAAAGGCCATCCAGTTAAGTGAATGGGATTCAAAGGCAGGCAACAGAGTCAGATACAGCCCATATTCCTGCTGTTAGGACTTCCATATGAGGGCCAAGCTGTACATATGTTACATATGTGTAGGAAAAAGAAGTCTTCTCCATGCATGCTCTCTGGTGTATGGCTTAGTCTCTTTGAGCCCCTGTGTGCCCAGGTTAGTTAATTCTGTAAGGTTTCTTATAGTGTCTTTAAGCTATCTTTCTCTTTTGATTTCCTCCACCCCATCTACAAGACTACCCTATCTCTGCCTTAAGCTTGGCTGGGGTTCTCTGTAAGAATTTAAGGAAAGAGCTTGGTATTTTTTTTTTTTTTTTTATGAAAATGGATATTCAGTTAGATATTCTTACTTCAAACTTTTGGTAAGACCTCTAAGGTTTCTTGGCTTCTACTTGCTGTTCTTCACTCTCTGAAAACATCACTACCTCCCACATCTGCTCTTCTCCAAAGTGTGTGCAGTAGTTTTTATTGTTTTCATCCAAGATGTTTCAAGAGTTTAGACTTCCATTACTTTCTGGAAAGCTTGTCTCTGGCCATTCAAATGCTTTTAAAGGTGATGAAGGTAATACACTATAGTAGAGGAGTGTTAGGGAACATTCAGAAGTGGGAAAGTAAGTGCCCAGTTATTTACTATAGTGGAGGGGAGAAAAAAATATGAAAGTAAGGTAACATTAAAGCAGTACTTACTCTAGGCCAAGGATGTTATTAGGAGATTTCCATACATTGCGAATTATAGACATTTGAGAATCTGGTCAGAGTTTTCCATAAAACAACAAACTTAACATTCTATTGCATCTCCATCAGTCTTCATACCCACATCTTCTTAAATACCTTTATAGCAAGGCAATCAGTGGCTCCTTATAAGCATTGTCCTTACTTGTCTGTCTGTCTGATTGCCTCTCACTCCTGGCCCACTGCTACTCAAATTGTTCACTTTTGCTTCCTCATGATCTCCTCTGTCTGGGTCATTTTAATATCTTAGATTGATGTAATTCCATATAAGGCTGTATCCTAAGAATACTCATTCTCAGTGATAGGTGGTTGGCCATTTCATAAGTTGTCCTTTTTAGCCATTTCCTTCTGGCACAGGGACACTCACAGATTCCAAAGATGACAGCTCTCAGGAAACGGCAGCATATGTTGCTCTGCAGACTTGGCCACTGACATCCACTGAATCATTCCGCCACCGCTCCCCCCCCCCCCTTTTTATATGGCCAGTTCTTCCTAGTACTTTCAAAATCCTCCCCTCTCTCTCTCTCTCTCTCTTTTCTCTCTTCCTGCCTCTCTTCCCCCTCCCTTTTCCTCATTTCAATAGTTGTAAACTTCCTTCTTTTATCATTTCAAACAAATATATAACCAATATATTTCCTGTTACATTATTGGAAAGCACTTTTAAAATATATTTTCAAATAGGTTTAATTAATATATTTGACTATAACTGCCAATACTTTGACCTTAATATTTTTACATCCATTCAATATCACAGGAAGATGCAAAGCAGGACTATGCTACTCTTAAGGTTCTCTATTCTTAAGCTCTGATTAACTCTATATTTTGTACATGCTAATTGCTATTTGTACCATCATGGTATAAACTTTAGGAGACTCAAGACAATGTAGTTTATCTGTCTTTATCCATACTGAACTCTGGCAAATCAATTGTGGCTACTAATTTGAATCTGAGTCTTGAATGTAGAAGTGTGTCCCACAGGAACGCTAGATGCTACTGCTCAGATTTGAGAGCTTGGTGTTAAGTGTGCCTCAGGCTGGCTTATTCCTTGAGACCCCTGATTCCTTTTTCAGCAAGTGGTTTCTCCATATTCTGTAGTTATATTTAAGCTTTGATTGTGTACCTGTTCTTTGGATATTACATTTCTTTAACAACAGACTTTATTCAAAGTATCAGCATAACTCTTGGAAGATATGATGATGAGATATTCTATTAGGCAGTTATTTCTCTTTATTCATGCAGTGATGGTACCTAGTGTAAGAGAGGCACACTGGCTCTACATATTTACTACTCCTCTTACAGTTCTATCTCAATAGACTTTGGATAAAGGTTCTTTGTTTTTCTTCTTTTACTTTCCATTCCTAGTTCTCCTAAGGCTTTGACAGTCCTGGTCTCTCAGAAACACTGGGTCATAATTCTCCAGGCCTGTCTGTCATTCTCATCTTTATCTTTCATTAATAATGGAAGGTTTGACAACTCCCCCCCACACACACACACATATGCATGCTTGGTAACAGTTCTTGCTTATTATCTTTCAGAAGATGATTTGAGAGTATATAGTGATGAATATGTTTTTTTAAATAAAGAGGTCTTTAAACCAAAACAGATCAACCTTCCTCCCTTTCTTTCCATACTCTTTTACTTGAGAATATTCAATTTACTTGTCATAAAATTAAATGAGCTCACACTATCAGTAGATTCTTAAAATTTTGTTCCAGAATTTTCAACATCTCCAATTATCATTTAAGCTAGAGCTTTCTATTTTAAAAATCCCCATTCTGCATTATGTCTAGTAACAGTGCTACCAACAGACAGACATAGGTGACCTTCAACTCTAAGCTAAACATCAGGTTCCCTATGGCAGTGAATTTCAAAATGTGCTGCATAGCAATCCAATCAATCTCCAACTTGCATTTAGGTTGAGTTAGAATTTGGCTGGGCTGAATTCTTTGAAGAGGGATCTTTAAAGGGGGGAAATATTTCTGGGATTTTAGCACTTATACCCATCCTTTCCCTCTAATAATGTCATGGAATTGGGGGAACACAGAGAAGGGGGGAAAACACTGATTATCAAGGTTTGATTCCATTTAGTTCATTGTATGTTTTGCTCTAAACAACAAGCCCCTAAGCACTCTGCTAATAAGATGATCCCCCACCCCCGCAAGTAGAGTGTACACAATAGCTGTGATGACCCATTCACAGAAAACCATTTTCCCCTCTCTGGTCAAGAGAATGAAACTAAACCTTGGCGAAGACCCAAGATTCTAGTTGGGCAAGTCAATGACTGGTCTCAGGGAGTTTTGCTCCAGGTAGAAAAGACACTAGAAAGTTGAACTCAACTTATGCTAATAAGGTGTAAGAAATAATTGATATTTTAATAAGAAAATGTACTGCCCTTTTCTAGCAATGCCACCCCCAGTATACTACTTATAAGCCACCATGATATGCTGGCAAGGACCCATGTATGACTGTTATTGTACTTTGGTATCATTCATCTTTCTTTAAAGCTCCTGCCATGTGACTGGCAGTTCACCATTGGGCTATGCAGGCTTAACTCAAACAATATAACCATTCAGTTTTTCTTTATTTTTTTTTTTCTGTAAGCAACTACAAAGATTTACAGTATGTCTACCCTGAGGTTTTTCTTCAAAACAGTAATAGAATTATCTTTGACTTTAATTTGATTTAACTTCTTTAACTATTTCATTAATGAACTAAAATAACCAATAGTGGGCCTTGGTTTCCTTAGGATTACATTGCTAATTCACTAGGCTTCCTAAGAATTTTGTGTAACAGGGAATGTGTTTTGAGTTTAAGAGCCCAGCATCTGTTCCTTCTTAGTGATGACTGTGTTGATTTCTTCATGCTTCTCACTATTCTTGAATTGTTTTACTGATCTATAAGACAAGGATAGAAGTGTCTGCCTTAATGTCCTACCTTGAATTGAAATAATGTAGGAGTGGCATTTAATAGATGAGTGGCGATTCTGTTTTGTTCACACTTCTACTTATACCACTGTTTGTTACCTTTTACAGTCTCCAAATATTTATTGCTGGAGACACCTTACAAGATGCTGTTTATATAGACACAAATAATACACAGCGCTTGCCCTTACTGAACTCATGATCTGGCAGGCAACACAGATTAGTAAATCCTGCAATTACAGTTCAGTAAGTTAAGTGCCACATTGGTGAGGAAAGTAGATACTTTACCTGTCATGTCCCCATCATGTTGTGTGTGCTTCTTCGAGGACAGTATTCTTTATTTTTAACAACACTCCTGAAGCAAGATTAAGCTGCACCTGCTCAGCCCAGGTACTACAGACATGCTCTAGCAGGGCTGGGGTTATTAGTGAAAGGCTGGACCACACATATGTGCTCAATATCTCAGTCATTTAGCCTCAGTACTCAGTTCCTTGGCCTGCTATTATTATTAACAATAATCTAGCAACTGTGGTGGGTACAGAAGAAAATGGAAACACAAAGACTTGTGATTTTAAAATTCTTCCATCCCTGTGATCATATTTCATCTCTGTCACCCTCGTAACCAATTGTAACCCAGTGAGCAATTTGCTTCAGATGAAAACAATTTGCTTAGTTTGGAACCAGGTCCAAAGTAGGACCTAGGGCTTTCTGGTTCTAGTACATGGCTCCTTCTGCCTGCTCTTCACACAGTCTGACACAGTAGAATTTTAGGCAGTGAATTCCTCAAAGCAGCATTCCAACTATTAATACAAGCATCACTTAGTTGATTAGTTCATTTTATAGTAGTGGATACAGTTCAAAGCTTCCATGTACTGTTTGTCATCTGAACTTTATAATGACACAGGGCCTAAATCCTTTTATCCCTATTTTACAAATAGATTCACAGTGATATTATGTAGAAGTCTAAGATTAATACTCTGGTAGCTCACAGAGGAAGGAATGGAATGATCTAATTACTGAACTTCTCTATTCAGGCCTTTCTCTGTCATTTTCTTGTTGATTACATCATTTCCTAGAACTCTGGGGTCAAAGAAAGGTATTTGACCTAATCCTAATATCTGATCATCTTTCTCAAACTCAGAAGATGGGCAAAAAAAAATCCATCATTTATAAGCAAGCCTTCAAAAACATCAGTGTCTTTGCTTTTTCTGTTGCTGTGATAAACACCATAAAAGTGTGTCTTGAAGGAGCAAATTAAAGGGAAAAAAGCTTATACTTTATTGAGAAAACTCAAGGCAGAGCTAAAGCAGCAGCTGAAGCAGTTACCATGAAGGATGGTGCCTACTGCCTTACTCTTAGTCTCATGTCTGGTAGGCTTTCTTATGTAACCCAGGCCCGCTTACTAGGGATTGTGCCACCACAGAGTGCTAGTGCATCCCATATCAGTCATCAGTCAAGATAATCTCTGACAGCTATGGGCACAGTCAATGTGATGAGGACAGTTGGGGTCCCCACTTTCCACCTGACTCTAGATTGTGTCAAACAGAAAATAAAAAAAAAAAATAAACATCAGACTTAGCATTCCTGCTCAAAATAAAGAAATGGGATGAGTGTTTTGACTCTTATTGTTTTCATTAAATCATGGGTTCATATAATTCATACTGATATGTGTGTTGTCAAGCAGACTCTCCTGTGTGCTTAGAAAAAGACCAAGAAAAATAGGCCCACCCTGAAGTGAGTTAAATCCTCCTCTGGAAAGCATTGGGTTTTTTTTTTTTTTTTTTTTTTTTTTTTTTTTTTTTTTTTTTTTTTTTTTAATGTTAGTTGTACTAATATCTGTCTTTGAGTTCCATCATTTCTACACCAGTCCAGTTTTTCTTTTTTCTTTTCTCTTCAAATATCTTATAATATCTCCCAGCAAGCTCCTACACATGCTTTAAGTTCCACATAAAATATTATTCTGCCACTTCAGCACTTTTCCATTGGTGAGAAAATGTGTTCACTGCTGTTTCACTGTGCCCACGGCATTTCCTAAGTACAAGTCTTTTTTCATTGCATCATGATGATTCGTTATAGTGCCTCTCAATAGACCAGGCAGAAACCATCTGTTACCACCATCCACTCATCACATTTCAGATTATAAGTTTATAAGTTGAATCCAAACATTTAGTGAACCTCTGGAGTTTGTGTATTTACCATTTTATTATGTCATTATTCTCTTATTTTCTTCTGGGTTTATACTGTAGGCACCTTGATGATAGAGTTTATAGTCAGGCTTTGGATTTTTCCTTGCTGGAGGGCTAAACTTATTTCTGAGAACTTGGCACATGCACTGGGTATGTTTATAAGACACAGGCAAAGAGATACACACATATTCAAGTTCATCCTCTCAAATTCTTGGTTTCTATGACCTAGCTTTGTTTCAGATCTGCTGATTGAAAAGATCGTGATAGTGCTGTCTATAGTACCAAGTATTCTGAGACACATTCTTAGAGACAAATCTGTCTGTGGTACTTTATCATATTCATAGGTGTTATTGCATCCTTGCATATATCCTGATATCTACTCATACCTATTTTATCAAGGTGAGTCATTCTTCAAACACCCAGGGTCTAGTAAGGATACTGTATTTATTTAGTCTTTTTATTCATGTGAAAATAACCTATTAGGTATCTACTAATGACTGAAACTACCCCACAGGCTTTGAACACATCAGTGAACAAGAACCATTAAATTTCCATACTCATAGTTTTCGAATTCTAGTGACAGGGAATGAAAGTAGTAATGTTTACATGCAATAATTAAATATATGTTTTAGGGTATATTATAACAACATCAGGATAAAAAGAAAGGGTTCAAGGAGAGGTAACAGAATGCAAGCAATTTAAAGTCTCAGTTTAGTGGTCAGAATTGAATTCCTTGTGAAGATAACATCCGAACACATACTTGAAGTGAATAAGGGTTTCAATCTTGTATATACATGAAGAATAGACACTCAAGCTATAACACATTAATATACACATGTATAGTTGTAAGTGATATAAGAGATTTCTATAATTATGTGCTCTCTCTTTTTTCTCCCTCTGAGATTTCTCCAACACTTTGAAAGATGAGTTAAATGAACAGGTTTGAAATGGTAGAGCCTGTCATGATTGATATTAAGCCCCTCAAGGATGGATCTACAGCCTGTGACAGCAATGGGGCTTAACCCAGGCAACTGATACAGATTTGAAGAGGCCAAAACTCAAAAACTGTCACAGTTATTACACATCTAGTTTAAGGGCAGATGTTTCCATGTGAAAATATGTTCAAACTTGCCTGTTCTTATTTGCCCTTGTCCAGAGACCTTTGAACTTTGTAAGGTCATGGAGGGAAAGGGGCAGGAGCCTATAGTAATAGGACTTGAGCCTAAGTTAATGCTTTCTACCAACAGGGCATCTGACTTAGGTCAAGGGGGGATGAGTTTTACTTTGGTAGACAATAAAGCCAACCTTCCTCATGATGACTCAATCATGATCAGAGATTTCCTTGCCTGGACATACAGTGCTTGGAAAGCCTCAAAATTTTGGGCTATCATGTGCAATAAATAGGTACAATTTCTGGTCACAGTGACTTTGAATATTACTAAATATGTAAGAAAAGGATTTAAGAAGGTCAGCATGAGGATATGAGGTATCAATAGCAGCTTCCTGTAAGGAAGTTAATCAAAGAGAGAATGTGTGAGGCTTTTAAAGCCCTCATTCAAAGCTAAAATACATGACTAGGAGGATGAGAACCTGGCTGAATGTCCAATGCTAGAAAAGGTAGAAATTTGGATAATTTAAAATATCTTCAAGATGTCCACTAGATTTCTTCCAAGTCTTGTTTTGGCTGTGGCTGTACCAACAGAAATGACACTTTATCGTCTAGTAGCAATGAAATTGTTTGTCCTCAGATCTCCCAGTGAGATCTTAGCATTATCAATTCAATCTGATTGAATGTCTAGTCATGTCCTGGACTTCTGTTCTTTGTCTTCAATGCTGGAACTGTTCTCAGAATAAGGACAGTTGTTTGTAATACCTGTCATGAATTTTCTGTAAAGACAAAAGGAGACATTCATGCATATACCTCAACACAGTTATCACCTTGACTACTCCAATGTTTTATGTCTCTCAAAACCTTGTCCTCTAAACTGAGAGCTGATACTCTACTAAGCAAAGAAACAGAAACCTATTCAGGGACAAGCATAAACATCTAGAAAGAAGATAACCTGAGTTGATAAGTCTTTTTCTTTAAAAACAAACAAACAAACAAACAACAAAATCCCCAAGCAATCAAGCCCTAAAACCAAAGTGGAACCATGCCTGATGGTGCATGCATCTTAGTATTCTAAAGGGAATGAAAACAACAGCCAGCTTCAGGAAAACTTCATGACTTTTATACTTCCTACATTACAAAATGTGGTGGTTTAAATAAGAATGGCCTTCATAGGCTCATACATTTGAATGTTTAGTTATCAGGGAATGGCCTTATTTGGAAAGGATTAGGAGATGTGACCTTGTTGTATAAAGTGTGTTTCAAAAGTCCACACCAGGCCCAGTGTCTCTTCACCAGCAGATTAGGATGTAGCTTTTAGTAACTTCTCCAGCACCATGGATACCGTCATGCTTCCCACCATGATAATAGTGAGCTAAAACTCTGAAAGGGTAAGCGAGCTCCAAATGAAATGCTTTCTTTTAAAAGAGTTACCTTTGTCATGGTGTCCCTTTACAGTAATAGTACAGCAACTAAAACACAAAATGAATACTGATCAAAGGAGACATGAGAAAATAATCCTTAGTAAAAGTACAGACATTTCAATTAGACAGAAATTCTGAATATTGGTCCCAATGCATCTAATCACAGATGTAGTTAATATATATGTGTACTTAAAAATGAGGGAATTTTTAAGTTCTCAACAGAAAAAAATAGGAAGAAATGCATATGTTTTGTAGTTAGATTTAGCCTACACACACACACACACACACACACACACACACAGAGAGAGAGAGAGAGAGACAGAGAGAGAGAGAGAGAGACAGAGAGACAGAGACAGAGACAGAGAAAGACAGAGAGAGAGACATTTACAATTTACATTTATTAAGTTAAAATATAAGTAACAAAATGATTTTTGTTTAGCAAACTGACAAGATGAAATGATATCAATGTATGTTTTTAGTAATGTTTTTCCTTTGTTTCAGGGACGAGTTCTTAATGTCCAGAATAGAACTCATTTTTTTTTTTTAATCTCTAATAATGCCCACATCAATTTTCACATTTAAAATGTAAATTGCTTTTCTAAAACAAATAACCAAATAGGTATATGTAATTCAACCCCAAATAAAACAATTTATCTTTCACAAGTGGTGGGCCTTTAGTTCCATCACAGAGATTCAAGGATATTTTTGTGTAGTTTGTGGCTCTAACCCAGTCTATTCTAAAGTCTATTCTTTTCCATTCTGGTGATATGAAAGAATGTGACTGACACAGCTCTGCATGTGCTATGGGAGTAGTGAGTGTAGCCATGGGATGAGTCATTGAAACATTTTGTGGGGAGAAAGGAAATGCTTTAACCAGGGATCTTCAAGGAATTCTGGGGTGTTTGGTGACTTAAAGGACAATGATTTTGCTCTGATTACTTCAGTAATCTGGAGCCTTGACATGTATCCTCACATTACAGAGGACCATAACTTTAGAGCCATTGCCATAGGGCAGATCCACCAGCATCCTTTAGGCCAACTGTGGAGAGCTGAGGAAAACATATAGCATTTCCAGTGTGAAGGCTGAAGGCAAACCTTTCTTTACTTTTCACAAGCAGAGATCCAAGGATTTCTAAGATCTTCCCCTAAAGTGTTGTTTTAACATTTACCCCATATTTGTGCTGTGTACTGTTACACTAGAGTCCTGGCTTTAATTGAAGCTTGTGATTTGATTCTATTTGTTTCAGAGTACTTATCATTTTATAAGTGGGTATAATAGGGCTTCAAGTGCACACAGAGGTTGAAACTCATTATCAGGTATGCTTTTCCAATGTTTTTGTGTAACATTTATGTTACAGAGAAAATGATCAAATGCTTATTTATCAAAAACAGGGATACCATAACAAACTAAAAGAATAATTCATCTAAATCCAGCTTCATGAACCATCATGGGTATTGGGTTAATTACAGGAGCATGTATGACTCAAAAGCAGGTATAATACTGAGAGACCCACACCAGCATTGTTGAAGACACATAACAAAAAATATTTCCCTAAAATCTACTTGCACAACTTGCATATAGCTCCACCTATAAAAGTGATGGCTCAGCAACAACTGTTTGCTGCTTTTATAGGCTTGGGAGGAGATTTGTGAGTGCTGTAAATTTTAGGAGTTTCCTGAGTTTCATGAATTTCCCTATTTCCCTCAGAAGGAAATATTCTAATTATGAAACACACACACACACACACACACACACACACACACACCATCCTGCTTTGAGGATTTCTAGTCTCTAGCAATTGATCAGTTTTATGGATTACTACCCATTGAATGTACTTTCCTTCTGATCATTATTATTTTATAATCATGGCTATTCTTGGATAATTAATGTTTAAAAGGCAGAGATCATCTATAAATTAGTTTTCATTAATTTATTGTGATTATATTCATGGTCGATAGGAAATGAAACACTTATGAGACACAGATGTTTTGATATATGTAAATAATATACCATGATTAAATCAATTTAATTATCATAGCAATCACTTTGTTTACTCATTTCTTATAAGTAGACATTTGAAATTTACTTAGCTTAAAATATGCAATGCATTGTTGCGGCTAAGGTCATCCTGCCAGACAGCACATAGATCTCATATTTCATCTTCATATCTACTTGAGGGTTTTCACCTTTCAGTGATCAACTCTGCTCTTTCTCTCCCCATTTTTCAGCCTCTTGTTAATCACACACTATTCTGTGCTTTATGAATTCCTGTTTAAATGATGTTCAACAGTAGATTTTGTTTTTAAATTTTTGTTTTATTTTTTGACTGATTCTCCTTATATGACCTAGGCTGAACTGGAAGTTACTGTAGCACAGATTAGACTAGCTTTTGAAATTCTCCTAATGTGGCTTCTTGTGTACCAGGATTACAGGTATGTATCACCATGGGGGTTCACATTCAGCAATTTTCTTTCTGCAGCTGGCTTCTGGATTTATTTGATGAATATACCATAATATGTGTCATGCAGAAATTGATACAATCCTACTTCAAGCTTAGAAGTTTCTTCAGGAGGAAGGTTCAGCTTCACTGAAAACTATCAAGATTCTTGCTTGGAACTGGAGATGTAGATTTAGACAGGAGAATTGCCAATGTTGAAATTGTCACTGAATTAGAATTAGCCTGCACTCATAATGTAAAGATTCTCCTGGAAAGAGAATCCTGTTACTCAGTGAGCACTTAATCAAGGTCTGTTGAACGACTTGATGAGTAAATTCTGTGTCAAGAGAAGAAAAATGAAACTGTGCAGTTTGAAGCCATCTTTATGGTGCCTTCTAAGTGAAGAGGATATTCTTCATCAAAAATAGCTATGACTAGGCAGGATGAAAACTTATTCCAGATAATGGGACAAAGTGAAACCAAGTTATACAAGGATTCCCATGGATAAGAAAAATATGTGATTTAAATATTTTTGATTTTTGATGCTTAAAACTGTGCCTTACAAATGTAACTAAATTATTCTCTCAGAGGCATTTATCAAAAGAAGTTTTGTACACAGTAATTTTGCAAACCTTTTCATTGTGCTCTCTCTCTTCTCTCTCGCTTTGCATGTGTATGTATCTGTCTCTACACAGACACACATGTATGTATGTATGTATGTATGTAAGTATGAATGTGTGTGTGTTTATATGTTTATATCTACTTACTCCAGACTGGAAATTAACTACTTAAAATAATTTAAACAATTGGGGATGGGTCTTAGTGATTTTTTTAAAAGAACATGGTGTTTATTGGAATCAAGTAGTTTACCTGCTTCCCCTTTAGAGTTATTTTTCTTTCCTCCTTTACCATTTTTGGATTGAACTGTAAAGTGTCATCTTGTGACATGTCATACTGTGTATTATAAATAATATACACATTAATCACAAAGAGAGATAAATGATATTATCAAATTTTTTATAGTAGATGACATCAAAACCACAGCCTCTATATTTCTATTTCATGCTTATTAAAATATGTTAAGGCCTGTCCCAATATCTGAAAACATGGTTTTGAAAAGAAGAATCTTAGCACAATTCCTGGAATGAAAACCAGTGTTAGTCTGACTACTCAGTTTTATTGTGTTTAAGAAACCAGAAACTAACACTGAAAAAAATTAATATTTATCAGCATCTTTCAGACTTTACTAACTTTCCAACTCACAATTACATCTTCATATTACTGTTGCTATTGTCCACTTGAATATAAAAAAATCAAGTACACTGCTTTGCTATTTTCCGTACATTGATGGTCATGAAAGTTAAATTTTAAGAATTGGATCATGTTAAGATACAATATACAATAGATATAATTGTGACTTTCTGATGAGCAATAGCTAGAAGAAATTGCTTATATAAATAACCACATACTCAGACATAACCCATTCAGATATTAAAAAACCCACAACCTTGAAGTTGTCTATAGTCTATAACTATTAAGTTATGGACATGCTAGGTGTCAGGAGAGCCAACGTGCAGTCACCCAAGGTTAACCTGCTTCAGCTTCCCATGGGCTGGGACTGTACATATGAACCACCATGCTCATGTTTTTAATAGCTTTGGTAAACCAGAAAAAGCCAAACTGTCTTGCTTGACAACCATACTCAAGGTGTGGTCTGATGGACAACTCCCTGACCACTGCATTGATGGGCTACTGCTATGTTGTCGTCTGAATAAAAATGTTGAAGAGGATCTCTCTCAGTGTATGAAGAGAGAAGAAAAACTATTTATACGTTCTCAAATCTACCATTCTCTCTAGTATTTCTGAGAATTTCTGTGTCCATTGGCTGTACTTGCTGGTCAGTCAATTTGAGAAGTAGCAGAAGTCACATCCTTTGTAAGGTTTAATGTGATATGGTGGCTGATTTTCAGGATCTGTTATAATCCCTAAATTCCTTGCCATGGGTCTCTCTACACTAGTGGCTTTCTCTCTCAGCTTATATTCCATGTCTTCAATTAAACTGAAATGCATGTATCTTTGGAATAAGCAACACAAAGAAGGTTCAATATACATTCTACAAAATTCATGGAAAATATCAATTAAGAAACCCCAATGCCTCTGTGGTATGCCACTGTGGCTTAAGTTTAGCACAATTATATTTAAATGCTTTTAAGCCCATTTCTTAGCCCATAGGCTTTTCATAAATGACAGTATACTGTGGTGGGGAGGTATAGGTATTTCTGGAGTTGACGACCACTTAGACTAAAATGTCTTTCATGTAGCTAATGAGGCATCCACTTCTTTATCCACTTCCTATCCTTGAGAAGAACATAGAATGCATTTGCCCTTTGATTCATCCTCTTTTACCCACTTCATCTCCCTATGCTGATGCACACTTCAGATGTCCTTGTTCTAATGATAATGGGCTTATAGAGAGGGAAAAGGAAAGCACAATCAGTAAAACAAAGGTTTTATGTAGACTTTCTAATTTTGTACTTTTCCTTCTCAATGTTGATGCTAGGATTAAGAAATGAAGGCATTTAGTATAATATCAGCACATAGATTGAGCTCAAAATATATTTTAATTATCATCCTGAATATTTATATAGACATTTCATCTGTATTTACCCTCCTAGCAGGTGATGCTTCCATTGGGTTTTAATTCTTAGTTCTAAAAGTTGCCTTGCCCTTGGGATTTGCTTGGATTTCTATTTTGGACATAGCCAGCAAACATTAGGTTTGTCTTGTTTCACAAGGAAAACCATCACAGGCTCCTAGAACTGGTAGCCAGAGCTAGTGTGATGCTTTTTTCTTGCTTAGAAATAGCTGGTGACTTTTTCCTAATATGTGAACAACTTAGTACAAAAGAATATGAAAGCAGATAAATTGCAATTAGGCCCCTAGGCAATCTCTACACAAATCACATTGAAAATCCAGGGAAGGCAGCAATTAACCATATGGAAAATTTACCTCAGACAGCATATTAGCTTCTCAAATTTCAAGCCAGTATCTTCTTATGTTATATTTTGTCTCTTATCTTACAGTGTAATGTTTTCTTCAAAATCTTTTCTTTTTTCTTTTCTCTTCCTTCCTTCCTTTTTTTCTTTCCTTCTTTTAATCTACAGTATCTCTTGGTCTCCTTGTTTCTCCATTATTCCGTCTTTATCCTATGGCTTACCTTTTCTACATGGCAGAAACATGATTCTGTTCTCTGAATAGCATCACTGTTACTCCCTAGTAGAATACAATTCACAGACCCCTTTTTAATTAAGTGACATTCAGGATGGTTTTACTAATGATACCCTATATTCAGAGAGGTGTCATTTCTTCTTATAATATTATTAAGTTGAATGTAAGAGACTTGTGGTACATTTCTAATACACTTTCAACTGGATGTCCTCTCATTCAGTGCTAGATACCTATGCTGTTATTAATTTATAATATGCTTCTTGGTATTAGTTACTTTTGCCCCACAGTGCCCACAATATCTGACAAAAACTATGTTAAAAGTAGAATATTTACCTTGGCTTACAGCTTCAGAATGGCACAGTCTGCCATGAACTCTAAGGCATAATCAGGCAATTCAGTTCATGACATGGGAATTATGTAGTGAAAGCTGTTCATGTCACTGAAGACCGGGAAGCCAAGATTAAGCCAGTATGTGGGCAAGAATAACATAATCCTGAGAACCTTCCTCATGGTCTAATTTCTCCAAGCAACACACCACCTACAAAACTTTCCAGAACATCACAAAGTGACACTAACACCTGGGGAATAAACATTGAAATAAAAAAAGCATAGAAACCAATGGGTATGTCTAATTTCAAAACCTGCTGCCATTTTGCCTTTCTCTGCCTGTTTCATCCTCTTTTGTGGACCTGCTTCTTTCCCTCCATAAGTGCATGCTCCTCAGACATGTGGTTGCTATACCTAGGTGTCCCCGAATCTCTTCTTGCTGGTACACAGGAAGCAAGTGGGTGGGTGTGTGAAATATGGTGAGCCAAAAGATTCATTCCTTTATTTTCTCTTAACTGCAGCAGCCTTCATAAAACCCAGCCCTATAGGTTATTGATTTTCACAAAAAGAAGAAAAACGAGTGGGAGTGGAGAATTATGATGTTATGTCCTAAATGAATTTTTCACAGAAAAAAATAAGAACAAAACAACAACAACAACAACTATTCTCTGTCTTGGGCGGTTGGTCAGAAATGAGGTTTGGGGAATGGAATAGGAAAGGCAGAACTGTGTGTGTCCCCAGGGGAGAGCACACATTGATCTCTGGAGTGATTGCCCTGACTGCCTCTGAAGCTGAGAATTAGATCCAATATGTTAGTGCTAACATTTAAGTCCTTTCAAATCCCTAGAGGCCAGCTGACTCTGCTTTCTCTTCCTCTCCTTCATTTATGTTTGGGGAAAACTGACTTAACCCTTTATCTGCCAACATTTCATTTTGTTATATAAAAGCCAGAGCCTTGGGAAAATCTGTGGAGGTTTTGATGAGGTATGTTCATGGTTATTTTCCAAACAAAGTCTCTTGAAGAATTTACTCTCCATCTGAGAAAGTAAAATAGCTTCATTTCCCCCTTTGGTCGTTGTCTGTGATGAGCATTGTCTGTGGCATGATGGTGCCATAGCAAATCATATACTAGACTCAGGGCTGAAGAGATGGTTCAATGGCTAAGAGCACTGATGGCTTTTCCAGAGGTCTTGAGTTCAATTCCCAGCAACCACATGTTGGCTCACAACCATCTATGATGGGACCTGATACCCTCTTCTGGTGTGTCTGAAGACAGCTACAGTGCACTCATGTAAATAAAATAAATAAACCTTAAAATAATTTTTAAAAAAGAGTTTTGAAAATTTGACATGAGAAGTGCAACTTCAGAGATACCATCAGAGGTTCTAAGAATAGGCCTTTGGAATCTACATTCCAAAAATGAAAAAAAAAAAAAAAACAAATTTTAAATGCTTATTTTAATTAGTGGACGCATACAGAAGAATCTTGTAAAGAAGGCAGACGTAAGCACAGCAATTCCATGGAGCAAATAGCTATACATTACATATTTGACATTGGTCTGCAAAATTTCATGAATCTGATCCCCCCTCCAAAAAAAAAAAAAAAAAAAAAAAAAAAAAAAAAAAAAAAAACTAATAGTAGGTGAAAAGTGGGTTGGAGTAACTTTTAGATTTGTAGTGGCCTGAAAAATGTTTCAAAAGACATCTAGTGATCTCTCTATTGATTAGTGTGATGAGATCTGGGGTCAGGAAAGGAACAGGAAAGAGATGCAAAGGAGCCCCGCAGAAAGAAGAGTTCAGAAGTACTCGATGGAAAGCTGTAGGCTTAGAAAGAAGCATGTCTATAGGCTACTTTGATCCTCTAAAATATAACCCATTGGCTTAGAAGAAAATCCAGTGAGGAAGTTAGCTGAGCAGAGAGATCCCTCTAGACGAAGGGCTTTGATTACAGCCACACAGAACACTGAAAAGTGGGGTAATACATGCCCACAAGGCAAAAGATAAATGAGAAGTTACCCAAGGGTGTTTGAAACAACAAGGTCATGTACAGAATGAAGACTGTACCAAATTTTTGCACTTGGTCTCTTGCACTGCATATGCCAGAATATTTAAAGATGAGAAATTTGTGGAAATAAGAAACCTTTCAATGAAAAATGTAAGCCATTTATTTATTTTTTTTGTCTAAAAGTTGATCAATACCAAGAAAAATAATCTTTATTCTTGATGATGGATAGGGTAGGAAGTTAAGGTTACAGAAAAACAACATCAACAAAAAGAAAACAAACAAAAAAGCATGAAAGAACTGGATCCTGGGGCTCTTCCCACTCTAGAATGGAAGGGAGAGATAATTCTTTATTTATGAATACATTCAGATACTATTAACTGAATATATGCTGTGTGACAGCCACTAGTTAGACTTTGGGATACAATTGTTCACACTAGAGATATTTATTAGCTCTCATAAAAACCTATATTCCGAATAAAGCAATATAGTAATAGGCTAAACAAGAACAAATATCCCAAAGTAAGAATGACATGGTTTTAAATAGTAGCTGTGCTACTTAATATTTGCTTTGTCTTTAACCTTAATGTGAGATTTTATTTTTCCTGCAAAATTTGTATTTGAATGATAACTTTGAAAGTTTGTGACAAGGCTACGAGTTTGTTACATAGAACAATTAGTAAATGCAAAGAGTCTTGTTAAAAGAGAGTGAAAGGAACTCATATTATTTTTAAAGCAATAAACTGATGGTTGATACAAACAACCATGCATGCATAGATCTACAGTATATATGTGTATGTATATATATTTATATATATTTAAGTATATAATTACATATGCTCATACATACAAAGACATACATACGTGAGTAAAGACATAGGTGAGTTGAGTGTTTACTATAAAACAAGACCCTGATATGTACGTAATCTTATTTTCCCTAGACCCTCTTTGATGTTATCCTTAGTATACAAGATGGTTAAAACAGTAGAGGCAGGCAAGAAATATGAGAGTGAGAAATTAAGAAAGTTAAGAATGAATGACTGGTATAGTCCTGACCTTCGGTATAATCAAGAACAATTTTATTGTCACATGAAAATAATTATATTTTTAATATGTATATGATAACTTGTTAGAGACATGTAAACAAAGAATCTTCTAATATATTTTGAGAGGAACATGGTCACAGAGAAGTTCAGAATTCTTTGGATGTGGCCAGTTTGTGTCTGCATTTCAAACCTGGTTATAGTTATACACTCATTCCAGTAAGACAGAATCTGAACAAAGTATTCTTGGCTTTGATAAGTTGAAGCAGAAACTGTATACTTCAGAGAAAGTAGTCATAAAACTTACCTCAAGTGCTCAGTAGATAGTTATAAGATCTGATGGTTTATTTGTCCATTCTACTATGCTTACATGGAGATTCACAATTTTTCAAGCCTGTGTTATTTTCCCTTGATGTGTTCCTGTTCGGTTTTTTATATGATAGACTTTTGAAGCTCTTTTAAAGGTACTGTTTTTATATTTACATTTTGGTTTTAAACTTACGATCAAGTGAGAAACAATTGATATATTTTTTCTTCTTTTTAAAAATTCTGATATAAAATACCCCACTTTTCTTGACTCCTGCCAAAGAGACAAAACATTTAAAAAGTTCTTTATGAGGAATTTTCAGGATTATTGAAGATGCATATTATTTATAATTAGAAAAAGAATGAAGTGATTATAAAAATATTTAAGAAGACCCATAAATCCTGTTGTAACATAAATATGAATCAAGACTATATTCATTGTTATAATAAATAGGGTGTATAATGAGTGTAAGGTGCTTTTTGAAATGTTGAATACATTAAAACCTAATATAGTCACTACTTTTAAATATCTTATAACCAAATTATAAGTAACATCAAAAGTATCCCTAGTAGTTGTAAAGGTAGCAGAATGGCACCATGGGGAAACAAGCAAGGAACATGATTACATTTTCACTTCCCAGTGAAGTTCCTCTGATATATGTTATGCCATATTCTATGAGGAATAAATTTTTCTAGTTTCATTTCTGAGAGTGTGGTAAAAAAAAAAAAAACATGCAAAAACAATTCAAAATAAAACAAAGTAATAACAAAAACTTAAGAAAAAATTATTCTGCTTACAACTCTAAACTATCTATCAGTCAAGGTAGGAACTTTTAAGCAGTAAATCACATTCATAGTCAACTGGAAAAATGAATGCCTACATGTTGATTGTGATCAGCACCTTCTCTATCCTTCCACAACACCCAAGGCTTATATCCAGCAAATCATGCTGCCCACAGTAGGCATGCCTTTTCAGTAAAGGCAGTCCTCCCCAAAACATGCTCATAGGCCAACCATATCTAGACAACCCCTCATTGATACTGTTCTCTCAGGTGATCCTGGATTTTTTTTCAAGATGACAATTAAAACTAACGTAAGTTCTTATTCTATGAGTGAGTGGAGAATCCTACTCAACATGCACTACACTGAATCATATGATTTTTCCGGATGAAGACCAGTTCAAAAGAACAATTACCCTCTTGCTTGTCATTATTTTGTAAATGAGAAAGCCTAGTTCCTAGCATTCTTTTTCTTCAGAATGAAACATTGTCAGATTGAGCATCATTTGCTCTCTAGTAACAATTCTATTTTTTTAAGCCATACCATTTAGTGTTTTTTTTTCCCCAGTCTAGGATTTAGTGTAAGATTTTTAACTTCACACATGTACCATCTCCTGAGCCAATGCTTTTCCCTTATTTATAAGTCTCGGATTTTCATTAATTTTCAGGTTATAATATAATGAATAATCCATGTGGTTATCACCAGTGATGCACATGAATGTAATTGGGAATAATAAGTGATGTGAATGTTAATGAATGGGTGAACTCACTCTACTGAATTCTAGGCGTCACATAGTGTCCAATGGCTGCATTACTTTAGCACCCACGGGCACTTCCAGAAGAGAAAACCTAATTCAGAGGCACCTATTCATTACAATTTCAGGAGGTCTTACAATGGATCCTAGCTTCCTTGGAGGAATTTTCTATAATTTATGAAAAATTACCTTAAAATTATGGAGGAAAGACATCTGTTTAAAAGTGGATATCCTGGCATGTGGCTAATAATTACAGATATAATTAAAAGAGAGGTTCCAATTTACTTTAGCTTCTTCTCAGCCTTTAGCTCTTAAAGTAGGACCATGTTGTCATAATGATAGCTTATATCATAGAGTCAAACTGAGCACATCTTCCTCTTAAATCTTTTGTTTTAATTTTTAATTTTTTTTTTTATTTTGCTTCATATAGAAGCCCTGAGTTCTGGCTCTCCTTCCTCTGATTATGCCACATGTTATTCAGCCATGATTCAGTCCAGAAACAGAGTACATGAAAGCATGTTCAACTTCCCAAACTATCAATTGAAAGTTGCTGAGAAAACATGAAATGTGTTGAAATTTACTGAGTTCAAAGACCAACTTGTCCATTGAGTCTTAGGATGCCCACACTTGGGAAAATCAGGATTTAAACTTTTTAAAGGCTTTTGTGTTTATATTTCAAGTAATTCAAAGTAGATCTGACAATTTTTATTAAACTTAGTAGCTCCATGAAAAAGGTGAAGAGACAAAACTGACACAGAACACCATTGACATATTGGTAGCTGTTGGGTATCCCACATTAGTTCAGAAGGAGATGAGATAATTTTCTTGGACAAGATGAATAGGAAAGTTTGAACCACATAAGAAAGCTCTGGGGGTGGCTAAAAGTTTGGACTGTAAGCCAAAGAGGACAGAGTAAGATTTTGGAAGTCAACTCTTATGGCAGCAGTATATATTAATGAGTGAGTTCTTTTAGAGCATTTAACAGAGATCCATCCTTGAGTCTTAGTAACTGTAACTCTAACCCTTCTGCTATTGCAGTAACTGTAACTCTAACCCTTCTGCTATTGCAGTAACTGTAACTCTAACCCTTCTGCTATTGCAGTTGCTAATAATAATCAGTATTGTTATAGTAGTAGTCACTTTTTATAAGAAGAACATATAGAGAATGAAGCAATATCTTCTATGCTTTTGCGTTGAATAGATGAGAAGCAAAAATGCTCAATCTGGACTATAGGCAACAGAGACTAGTCCAGCAAGTGATCAAACAGTCAAATTAACAAGTCTGATGAAGCAGACTGTGACCTTTCTCTGTCCACCACAGCATTTACTATTAGCCTTGGGCCATACTCCTCCATATGTGACAGAGCAAATAAGTTGAGGCTCCTTAAGAGATTCAGAGATTCCTTTCCTCTAGACATTCTAAACCAGAATCTATATTTTAATAATTTGTCTAGGAGATATTCTATCTCTATATAGGATGGAATTTAAAAGTGGCAGTGTTTTCTAACCTGTCTAGCTCTCAAATAATATAGTCGGAGACCCACTGATGTATTCAACAAGCTTTAAGCACAGTAACTGAGTAGATATTCCTAATCTTCTATGGTACCTCTATGGTATGGTAGTTAATTCACAGCCACATAAGTTATTTGCCTTAAGATTTTCCTTGGCTTGCTTTGCTATAGCTATCTGTACCCAAGGAGAACTCTCTTGGCAACTCCTCCTCATGCCCAACCAAATGGCAACTTGTCTTTGTCTTCCTCCACCTTGAGGCCCTTCTCCTATATCTTCACTTGCCTCCTGCTGAACTCATTCTCCCTCTATCTTCCTCCTGAAACCCCTGGCAGGGATCAGTAGGCCAGCCTTTCTATCTCCTTTGCCCAGTCATTGGCTGAATAGCTTTTTATTAACCAATCAGAGATAATTGAAAAGCATCCTTTATATCATATTGGTATACAGAAGATTCTTCACTATTCATTACAACGCCCATGCCCATGTCTATGTCCTGACTGTAACTAGATCTTAGGTCACAAAAATCAGCATCTGAATACACAGTACACAAGACCCTCCTACAACATCTCTAGTTAACAAAGAAGATAATTTTTAATGTCAGATGTAACCTGAAGGAAGTATATTTCTCTTGTATGGAGTTTATTGCTGTCTTTCTTGAGGCACTAAGTAGTGTCCTCATCCTTAACATTGTCTAAACAGCTTCAGAACACATGCTTTCAACCTCCTTTTTCTTTCTTACTAAAAGTATTTAGAAGATAAATTACAACTGCTTCCTAAAGCTGTTCAAAAACACAAATTACTTAAATGTATTGATTTATATATTCTGCCTTTTTAAAAAGTCACATGTAATAATACACCTATAAATTAGTTATTCAGTTGTGATTTTTTTTTTTTTTGCCCCCAGGACTTTTTGAAAATTTATCTCAATTTGAAACTTGCAATTGTAAATTTGCAATTTATTCAAAGTTTGTTCAACTTTGCAAAATTTATTCAATTTTGCAATTTTATCAAAGTTTTGTGGGGCTGTAGCTCATGCGTGGGTATGGGTTCTGTTGGGCTGAGTTGTGGATCCTGTGTGTCTGCCACCCCAGGCGGCTCAGAGGGGAAGAAGCACTGGAATTTGACTGCATATACTCAATGGGGTGCCGAGCAGACACTAGGCTATGAGAAGCCACCGAGCTCCATTCTGGGCATGGGGAGATCTCAGTCTGAGGTCCCACAGGGTGTGTGTGTGGGGGGGGGGGGGGGGGACAGAGCTCTCAGGTCGGAGGTCTCTGGGCAGAAGCAGCTGGCGGGAGACTGGCTGGTCCCAACCGTTGGGCACCCAGAGGCCACTGGGAGACCACAGAAGGACTGAGATGGGGGCATATAGGCTGGACCGGCCCACAGCCGAGAGGGGTGAGGGAGAGAAACTCAGGTGGTGTGCCTAGGGGTAGATGAGAGTCTTGGTCGAGGCAAGTCACTTGGCTGGGTCATGGCTGGCTCAGCTAGCTTGCTTGAGTTGACAGGCCTCCATGGCTAGAAAGTAGAGAAGTCTGGGGGGGGGGGGCAGATTAGGCAGTGGTTCATTGGTTGAAGGCCCCCCTACAGTTCTCCACTGCGAGCCCCAAAGACAAGTTTATTGTCATGGCGGAAAGTGAAAGAAGCTGTATCCCGTGTCCTCAGGGTGGGCCTGAGGTTAAATATTTTTTGCAAGGAGGAAGGTCTGGGAAGGAATGCTTAATTGGCTACACCCTCTGGCCTTTAGGTATCTCATTAATATGGAGATCTCTTGAGGCTCTGAGGCCTGTAGCCAAGCCCTCTACCTGTGTTATGTGACCTAAGGCCACAACCCTTTCTTTGGGAGGAGCTGTAAATAATGCAAAATCAAGAGTCTTCTTCCTAGAAAGGGGTAAACAAGAACAAAACACCAAACGAACAAAATGTAAACCATTATATAATCTCCGAGGCAAGTTTCAATGAGATACCAACTGTGATATCTTAGAGATGACTTGATTTTATACCAACAAATACTAAAATTTTTGTCTCAAAGGGATAAGGGTTAAGCCGAAAGCCTGAGTTCCCCCAGCTCAGACTGGAGATGAAGTATAAGTCTTCAAGGAGTAAGAATAATTCTTTAAAGCCCTCCCAGTTGAATAAATGTCTTAGGAGTTTCTTTCTCTGTCCTTGAGTCACTTAGGCATTTTCATTAAGATTGGCACTACTGATGTTTTCTGTTACAGACTGAGAACGCCTATGAGCTGATTTTCACTGAAATCATCTGAGTTTTGATAGCAACCAACCTTTTAAAGGGTTTTTGAAATAGTGATGGCTTCTACTTGCTGAGTAATTCAAAGTAGGAAGGAAGAGGAAGAAGAGGATAGCAAAGGAGGAAGAGCATGAAGGGGGGAAGAAAGGAGGAAGAAAAAGGCACACAGATAGACAGAGAATCCAATACACATACAGGAAGGAAGGAAGGGAAGAAGGGAGGGAGGGAGAGAGGGAAGAAGGGAGGCAGGGAGGGAGGGAGAGAGGGAAGGAGGGAGGGAGAGAGGGAGGGAAGGAGGAAGGGAGGGAGGGAGGGAGGGAGAGAGGGAGGGAGGGAAGATGGTCAACTGTTGGCTGTAGCCTGTAGAAGTTTGTCCTCAATATTTGAAATTTTATAAAATTTATCAAGCTACCATCTTTCATGAGGAAACACAGCTTGTCAAAAAGATCACAGTTCTGTTTTCTAATCAGTTTCCTCTACTTTCCCCTGACAGCTATGTCAGTTACAGTGATTTTCTAGTTGCATTTGGAAAATTTCATTTGTTTGTAAGGTCAGATACATGCCACAAATAAGTCAGTGCGTCAAGAAACTGCCCAGTCCAAATGCCTTAAGAGATGGATTTATTGTTCTGTCTACATCCTCAAATATGAGACAAAATAAGGTTTATTCAAGTATTTTATGAAAACGCCCACATAAATCATAGGAGTTCTGTATGGTAGTAAAATTCCCATTCTACACTAATTTTTTAAAAGGATGACAACTTAAGGTCTAGACTCAGGGACTTAAACGTTTGCAAGGTAGTAAGTTGAGTTTGACTTAAGTCAATGTGTGTGACAATCGAAAGCAAAGATGACTTTTGGTGTCCCTAAACTCCCAAGTTATCCCTGTTTCACATGTTTGTTTCACTGTTTGTTTTGTTTTTGTGAAAATACAGATCCACCAAGAGTATCTTAGTCTAATCTAGAAGAATCCAATTTGTTGAAAGAAATATCACTTGGTGTCTGGCCAGCTGCAACCAGGGGTCAGAAAATGCTCCTCTCTCTGATTCAGGGATCATCTGGACAAAGTTCAGTTTCCAAGTACCTGCCTAATCTTGAATTCTTAGATTTCTAAATTCCCCCCATGCTATTTTTATAAAATGGTCTTTATAATTTTTCACGAAGACCCTCAAATTCAGGAGACCCTTACTCAAGTCTCAGAAAATCACAGCCACCCAAAAATCACAAGACACCGTACCTGGATACAATCAGCAGAGGTTTATTGGGGAGAGTTGGCTAGCCAACGATCAAACTGCTCGTCCACACAGGAACAGAATTTGACCCTGGCCAGCAAGCTGAGGGGCTTTTTTATAGCTCGGGGTGGGGAAAGGGAGGAATTTTCCATGGTTACACATGATTGGTTGTATTTTCATGTGGTTACACATGATTGGTTGTTTTACAAATTTTGAACATCAGCAGGCTGTAACACTGGGAAGACCTCATGGGGGGAAGGGTAACCAAGAACAGTGGAAAGTTAGCTAGTTCTTAGAACCACCCAGATGACTTGCATCTTTCTCTGTGGTCAGGAATGTGTCTTCTTGCTTTGGGCCTTCCCACCCATGGGTGGGTTTTCTTCCCTGAGGAATGTTGCTCTTCCCCAGTGTATCCCGGGCAGTGAAGACCTGAAATCTTACATTCAGTTCCACTTTCTGGAACCTGCATTCTTTTGCTCAGGTCTAGGAATAAAGAGAAAGCCTGTATATATTTTATAAAATGGTCTTTATAATTTTTCACTCTACACTATAAGTGGAAGATATTTTTCTGCTGTTTTGGTCAGTTCATCTACTTCTTATTTTAACAATCTAAAGTTGACTCTGAAATCAGAAAAAATAAATTCCATAATATTTGCATATATGTAGAACTTGAAAATCAAGAGACATAATAAAACAATTGTGAAAGGGACCAGAACAAGCACAAATGAGCACATGGTCTTATTTAGTCTTCATTCTCTGAAGAAACATAAAAAGATAAGAGAAGAGCTGTACAGAAAAAAAGGTGCTTCATGTGGTAGTCAGTTTTATTAGTTCTCAGCAGAAAATATCTTCTGCAGTAGCCATTACTGATATATACTCAGAATCATGGAGTTTTGTCAAATAAAACTTTTCTTGATGTAAATTACTAGAATGAAGGAATTCAATACAAATCAGTACATGAATACCTGACTCTATTCTATGTGTGTTCCATTATTGTAAAATTATGGATCCATAGCCTCTATGCATTTAACGTACACTAATCCATTTAGTAGCATCCTTTCTAAGATAGTTTTGTCATTAACTCCATTTTCTAACTAAGCAAAGCAGAGCACAGATTATGGGACGTACTTGTGAAGTTAAGAGTTGGTTCTAGATTCACTTGCCTTCATAACCTTTAATCCCTCAGAAACATCAGAAGGAATCAGGCCACATTCATAAGAGAAACCCTTTGTTCCAGTTAATATTTCTTAAGCATCTGCACATTTACTCTAAAATGTTTGTTATCCTACAGATTTCTTCAGGGAATTTAAGGCATTGTTTACAGCCTGAGTAAGTGGGCAATCTGTCCTGCCAGAGTCATTTTACCAGAGACATGGGTAGGACTTACTCTAGTGTCTACAATTTGAAATGTTTGTTCCTGTGAGTCCCACTGCAGACCTGGTACTGTTTGTTTGTCTTACATACAGCATTTTATTACGGCTGATGGTCATAATTCCCTCTCAGTGAGTCCTGCTTCCAGCAGTTCTAGAGATAAAATGACATTTTGAGGTCCTTCAAAAATATTTCCCTCCAATATAAACATTACCAAATGTTACAAAGTATGCATTTTAAGCCAGGCCGCCCTCCAATGTGTCTTCCAAAACTAGTACTAATTTATCCAGCCTTTTGGATTAAGAAAATATTGTAATGGTCCATGATTCGCCAAAGAATGATACCCTGAACTCTAATAGTATGTAAATACAGAGTATCATTCTGCAGAAATCCAGCATGCTGGGATATCCTATTACCAACATAGAGAGACACCCAAGTGAGCTTGCAGCACATTAGGGAATTTGGGATAGGTGACCTTTATGTTAATCTATTGTATCCATCTCTACAGACATCCCATTAGCATTGTGTCCGGGCTGAAAACTTGCTGGGGAGATCTGGGAACTATTACTGAGGCAGTAGCTGAGGAAGCCTGGAAACTGCTGCGGACCCATTGTCCTTGCTTCAGGCCAGGTGGCTGAGACATTCCATTACTGGACATGAGGGCATGAGGGCAGAAGCCTGTTTTTTTTTTTTTTTTTTTTTTTTTAAATTAGTAATTGACTTGCCTGGACTTGCTTGGACTTGCTTGGACTCTTGCTTGGACTTGCTAGTCTCCTTAACTGCCAATTTAAAGTCTGCCATGGAATCAGCCTAGCCTTTTCAGTATTAGAGGGAGAATGAAAACTTTCTGTGTGCATAGTTACTAAGCACCTAGTCAGCGTTTAAAAGTAGCAATTGTCAAAACCAAAATACTGCTATTCTGTACTCTTCACAGAGTAGTTCAGGCCCGGTGGGTGTCAGTTTGTGCTCAGTATCAGTGGTTATCCCGATAATGATAATGCTGTATTACTCCTCAACAAGACGGAAATCACATAGGCTGGCAGTAATTTGGGGGAATGGTTCTGTTTATACAAAGGAAAATTTACCTCCCTCCCTATGGTACACATATTTCATTAAAAGATCATGTCTTCTGTCAAAATGAGATAATCCAGAAACAAATATGTATCCATTGGAAGAGGCATCTTTGTGTATTTAGTCATAAACTAAAGCAAGAAGAAGACTTCAGTATAAAGTTTTCCTGGATTGTACATTTGATATGTTTCTTTCTTTATCCCAAAGCACAGAAACTTGCCTTGGTAAGGGACAGCTTTCTGTGCTTTATGTTTTCAAAGAGTTTTTCTATCAAAACTATTTTCCACATTATAAACTTTCATTGCCCTGATAAAGTTTCTCACCCCCACCCCCACCCTCTAGAGAACGTCATGCCAAACTTGTTTATTGACCTCAAGAGTCTTGAATAGTCTTCAATACAATACTCTCTTTTATCCTTAGGAGAAATATGGGAACTGGAGGCTGCAAAGCTGGGTCTAGGTGTTAAGTCTGTTTACTAAAGGCGGCCATTATTCTATAAGTCTCTCTGCTAATTTCTTGTGGGCACAAAGCCGGTTGGCCCCCTGATGCTAATGAGCTTAGAGCATTTCTCTTGTTTCTGGTCCAAAGCAGGGATTTTTCTTCTTTTCCTTCTCTGTCACCTTCAGGTAAGCTAATCAGCTCTGAGCAGCCATTGCTTTGGGGGCCTGCTTCCAGCTTTCTGTCTCCAGCACTTCCATCTTTAAGCCAGTCACCTCTCCTTTAACTACCACTTATTTCCGCCTCCTGTTTCCTTTGTATTTGGCATCCCGCCAGCATGGATGCCTGATAGCTTTCCTTGTGGATACTGCTCCATGGTGATTTCTTTTTGTTTTCTGAACATGACTGTTCTATTACACTTGGATTAATTGGCCATGGACTGCTATGGAAAGCCCAAGTTAGTGCCATCTAGCAACAGCAGATTGTAAGCGGCTACTCCTCCTGGGGAAGGTGGTGCAGGTTCCTCAGTCAAAACAAAACATTTGTAAGAGGAGGGAGATATGAAGAAGGTCACTTAGCAACCTGATCTGAGCTAGATGAAAGGTTCCTACCTACTAGATTTATAATGAAAAGCTTCAACATATTAAAGTTTCTTTCTTTGTTTCTTTTTTTCTTTGTTTCTTTCTTTCTTTCTTTCTTTCTTTCTTTCTTTCTTTCTTTCTTTCTTTCTTTCTTCTTTCTTCCTGATTCAATAGTTTCAGTTTTCCAAATGTATAGCTAATTGAACATGTTTGTGCATCTTCACCAGTGGCTGGGGCTTCTCTACCCTTTGTTTTTCTGGTATAAATTACTTGGGCTCTGTGTTTTAAAGCCAGCTTGATAAGACCTTTACTTAGTAGCTCCTGGAGGGTTGCCTTGGCCAAGGAACCTCAAATCTTCAGTCTCTCAGAAACCACAGCTGGAGTAATTATCTTATAGTTAGGAACTTTCTTACAGAGTTTGTTGTATGTAGCTTTGTCAAACAGGACAAGATTATGCTGCTTGTCCCAACTTTGCCTTTGGACCACTTCTTCTTTTTAGCCTTGCCACCAGATTTGTTTACTGGGTCTTTGTCTTTTTTTGGTTGACTTTCCTGAGTCTTTCTTCTTCTTGTCATCCTTGGGTGTCAGAGAGTAGTGTGACCACTGCAGCCTCACTAAGATGTTGGAAAAAAAAAAAAAAGGCTCTTTCCTTTCTTTCTTTCTTTCTTTCTTTCTTTCTTTCTTTCTTTCTTTCCTTCTTTCTTTCTTTTGAAGACCCCCATACTCGGGAGACCCTTCCTCAAGTCTCAGGAAATTACAACCACCCAAAAGCCACAAGAAACCATACCTGGATGCAATGAGCAGAGGTTTATTGGGGAGTTGGCTAGCCAAGGTCAAAACTGCTTTATAGCATGGGGTGGGGAAAGGAAGGCATTTTCGTGAGGTTACACATGATTGTTGCATTTTCACGCAGTTACACATGATTTTTTTTTTTTTTTTTTTTTTTTTTTTTTTTTTTTTTTTACAAATTTTGAACATAACACTGGGAAGACCAAGGGAGGGAGGGGTAACCAAGAACAGTGGAACATTCCAGAGGAATCCAGCCTAAATGATTTAGAGCCATGTGAAAATTACTCTGCATACTCATTCTTCTCAAAAATGTAGTTTTGCCATGTCACTGTGTCTTACCCTGTCATTATCAACTATTTCAGGTTAAATATTTCTCACTTTCTCCAGTCACAGCCCCACCTAAATGACTTGTATCTTTTTTGTGGCCAGAAATGTGTCTTCCTGCTTTTGGGCTTTTCCCACCCACAGGTGGGGTCTACTCCCTGAGGTTTGAGGTGTAATCCAGCAAGTGTCCTCTGATTCAGGGATAATATCCTCCACCCGGAATGTGCCCTGGGGCAGTGAATGCCTGAAATCTTATTTTCAGTTCCACATTCTGGAACTTGCACTTTTTCTGCTCAGATCTAAGGGCAAAGAAAAAGTCTACATATATTTCATAAAATGGTCTTATAATTTTTCACTCTACACTTTCTTTCTTTCTTCCTTCCTTTGGTTCTATACTATGCCATGTCCTGGTTTTAAATATGTTTACATGGAAAATTTGGAAATGTAATTGCACATGTTATTATATGTGTTTAGCAGATATTTTGGATTAATAGAGATGTTGGTATATTTTACTCATTGTCTGCCCTTCATAGAGAGGTATGTATAGTACATCCCTGAAACTAATATTTCTATTATTATAGTGGTATATGCTATAGGGTCTATACAAATTAAAGATCTTTTAAATTAATTTTATTAATCTATATGTATATGACTGCATAAATTTCTGTGTACCATGTATGTGCAAGTGACTACAGAGGTCAAAAAGAGTTTGTTACATGCCCTGAAACTACAGTTACAGGTAGACCCAGGTTGACCTTTCAATAGTTAAGTATGTGTTATTAACTACTAGATTTCTATTTAGCTCCCATTAGGTTCTTCATAATGTCTTAGACAGTTCTTGTGTATTTATAAAAAGTCATTACATTCTAGTTCATTATTTTGATAACAATAAATACTTCTGTGATTTGATAAGGTTATTAAAAACAATATCTAAACACAAAAGATAATCATAAACTCACTTGAAATGATAAGGTCATAACTTCAGAAGATACTTCTTTCATAAAACAAATGATAATTTTAAAAATTCACTTTATTCTTAGTAAAACTCAACTGTGGTCTTACTTATTATTGAGAATCACAAAAGGGAACAGTCAAAACCTGCCAATGTATGATGGCATATGCTCTTAGAATTATATTCTAAGCATGTTTTTATTGGACAAGACAGGTTTTGTCTTCTTTTGAAATATCATCCTGTCACATGGAACCAGGTCTTCATGCATTGGATGCTCATTGTACAGAAGCAGAGATTTCTAGTTCTTATTTTAAAATATTGTCTGAGAAAAGAACAAAATACATGCAAACCGAGCTAGATTTTAAAACATGCTTAGTCTGATTTTTATAAGCTTAGCATAGATTTTCTTTTTTTCAATTAATTGTAGAAAATGGCCATTTATTTCTTTGCTATTTCAAAAACTACCTCAGGGTCCCTTAGGAAATCCATTCTCACCAAACAAAAGCAGCCTGGTGTCACAATCCAGGAATAGATAGCACATATAACAAAGAGAAGTAAAGGCAAACACATTTCTTTGATTTCCCCGTAGACACTTCTGGTCATGATATTTAAAAGAAGTAACCCAATGAAAAATGATTTTCTTGCAAAACTCAAATATCTAATACTAACATTTACCCAGACCCCAGGTTCACCTTTCAGGCTGTAACTGACTGTGTGTATAAACTTGGAAGCTTCCAAACAAGTTCAAGGAAGCATGTGTCTGCATGTTCCTTCTCTGGCCATCTTTTAGGTAGTCCTTCTGTTAGAAATATTTTGCTGCATGGTGCCCTGGCCCTCAGAGATCTGAGGAGACCCTAGGAAAGGGGGGTGAAAGAATGCAAGGACAAGAGACATAAAGAATGAGAGCTCGTCGGAGGTTCTGATCAAGCTCTGAAAGTTTAATTTTAGGGGCAGGTTATAAGGACACAGCAAAATGGGAAGTTTGGGCAAGGGTCATTGCTTAGGGCTATCCTACTATTGAATCCTCATTGTCTAAGACAAGTCCATTGTCATATACTTATTGCCCTAGACCAACCCATTGTCATTACAGGCTTCCAACAAATGTCAGACATTCTTTAAGTTCCTGGGACCTGAGACCTTCGAACATCCTTTCTTAACCTTGTACTGACTAGTTTTTCCAGAACAGCAGGTAATTTCCTGAGGTTCTCTTAGAAAAGCAGGTAATTTCCTGGGTTTGGCTCCTAGCAGCATGGAACCTCAAATGCCAGTGAAAACAAAGTGATCATCTATACCTTAACACTAATATATTGGCTAAAATAAAAACCGTTTTTAGATTAAATAAACAAGTGCTGATTTAAACTATTACCTGTATATAATAAACTCTCATTTAAATGTACTTCTGTGAGTGATCCCTGCTGGCTTTCCTGGCTGTTCATGTCACAGAAATACTATTAAATGCTTTCTACATGTTAGTGGTACTGACAACTTTCAAACTGTTCAGCGTCTACTTCTAATTTTAAAACCAAATATTTTTAAATATTGTGAATGTGAATAAATTGTGATAGGCCTTAAGCACTATGGGAGTTTGGAGGATAGAGGAAACACAGTATCAATAAGGCTTAATTTTCTAATCATTTCCAAGGGACAGCCATGCTCATTTTAGTCTTGAAGATATATATATATATCACACACATATATATGTATGTGTGTGTGTGTGTGTGTACACATAGTAAGAAAAGAGATGCTCAAATAGTGCAAGAAATAATAAGGAAAGAAAAAAATAAACCCAAATTCCTCACAATAGCTCATGTTGTATTTAGTAGCCAAGAGGAAGTTTGGTGGTGCTATAAAGATCCCCAGTTAGTGATTACT